>NW_027616473.1:0-300000 GCF_964187855.1 Myxine glutinosa
TTTGCACTTGTATTAGTGTGGAAAAACCACTTTTTGCACTTGTGTTAGTGTTGAAAAACCACTTTTCGCACTTGTATTAGTGTGGAAAAAACACTTTTTGCACTTGTGATAGTGTTGAAAAACCACTTTTCGCACTTGTGTTAGTGTTGAAAAACCACTTTTCGCACTTGTGTTGGTGCAGGAAACCACTTTTGCACTTGTATTAGTGTGGAAAAAACACTTTTTGCACTTGTGATAGTGTTGAAAAACCACTTTTCGCACTTGTGTTAGTGTTGAAAAACCACTTTTCGCACTTGTGTTAGTGTTGAAAAACCACTTTTCGCACTTGTGTTGGTGCAGGAAACCACTTTTGCTCTTGTATTAGTGTGGAAAAAACACTTTTTGCACTTGTGATAGTGTTGAAAAACCACTTTTCGCACTTGTGTTAGTGTTGAAAAACCACTTTTCGCACTTGTGTTGGTGCAGGAAACCACTTTTGCACTTGTATTAGTGTGGAAAAAACACTTTTTGCACTTGTGATAGTGTTGAAAAACTACTTTTCGCACTTGTATTAGTGTTGAAAAACCACTTTTCGCACTTGTGTTAGTGTTGAAACACCACTTTTCGCACTTGTGTTGGTGCAGGAAACTACTTTTGCACTTGTATTAGTGTGGAAAAACCACTTTTCGCACTTGTGTTAGTGTTGAAAAACCCCTTTTCGCACTTGTGTTAGTGTTGAAAAACCACTTTTCGCACTTGTGTTGGTGCAGGAAACCACTTTTGCACTTGTATTAGTGTGGAAAAAACACTTTTTGCACTTGTGATAGTGTTGAAAAACCACATTTCGCACTTGTGTTAGTGTTGAAAAACCACTTTTCGCACTTGTGTTGGTGCAGGAAACCACTTTTGCACTTGTATTAGTGTGGAAAAACCACTTTTCGCACTTGTGTTAGTGTTGAAAAACCACTTTTCGCACTTGTATTAGTGTGGAAAAAACACTTTTTGCACTTGTGATAGTGTTGAAAAACCACTTTTCGCACTTGTGTTAGTGTTGAAAAACCACTTTTCGCACTTGTGTTGGTGCAGGAAACCACTTTTGCACTTGTATTAGTGTGGAAAAAACACTTTTTGCACTTGTGATAGTGTTGAAAAACCACTTTTCGCACTTGTGTTAGTGTTGAAAAACCACTTTTCGCACTTGTGTTAGTGTTGAAAAACCACTTTTCGCACTTGTGTTGGTGCAGGAAACCACTTTTGCTCTTGTATTAGTGTGGAAAAAACACTTTTTGCACTTGTGATAGTGTTGAAAAACCACTTTTCGCACTTGTGTTAGTGTTGAAAAACCACTTTTCGCACTTGTGTTGGTGCAGGAAACCACTTTTGCACTTGTATTGGTGTGGAAAAAACACTTTTCACACTTGTGTTAGTGTTGAAAACCCACTTTTGGCACTTGTGTTAGTGTTGAAAAACCACTTTTCGCACTTGTGTTGGTGCAGGAAACCACTTTTACACTTGTATTAGTGTGGAAAAAACACTTTTTGCACTTGTGATAGTGTTGAAAAACCACTTTTCGCACTTGTGTTAGTGTTGAAAAAACACTTTTCGCACTTGTGTTAGTGTTGAAAAACCACTTTTCGCACTTGTGTTGGTGCAGGAAACGACTTTTGCACTTGTATTAGTGTGGAAAAAACACTTTTTGCACTTGTGATAGTGTTGAAAAACCACTTTTCGCACTTGTATTAGTGTTGAAAAACCACTTTTCGCACTTGTGTTAGTGTTGAAACACCACTTTTCGCACTTGTGTTGGTGCAGGAAACTACTTTTGCACTTGTATTAGTGTGGAAAAACCACTTTTCGCACTTGTGTTAGTGTTGAAAAACCCCTTTTCGCACTTGTGTTAGTGTTGAAAAACCACTTTTCGCACTTGTGTTGGTGCAGGAAACCACTTTTGCACTTGTATTAGTGTGGAAAAAACACTTTTTGCACTTGTGATAGTGTTGAAAAACCACATTTCGCAGTTGTGTTAGTGTTGAAAAACCACTTTTCGCACTTGTGTTGGTGCAGGAAACCACTTTTGCACTTGTATTAGTGTGGAAAAACCACTTTTTGCACTTGTGTTAGTGTTGAAAAACCACTTTTCGCACTTGTATTAGTGTGGAAAAAACACTTTTTGCACTTGTGATAGTGTTGAAAAACCACTTTTCGCACTTGTGTTAGTGTTGAAAAACCACTTTTCGCACTTGTGTTGGTGCAGGAAACCACTTTTGCACTTGTATTAGTGTGGAAAAAACACTTTTTGCACTTGTGATAGTGTTGAAAAACCACTTTTCGCACTTGTGTTAGTGTTGAAAAACCACTTTTCGCACTTGTGTTAGTGTTGAAAAACCACTTTTCGCACTTGTGTTGGTGCAGGAAACCACTTTTGCTCTTGTATTAGTGTGGAAAAAACACTTTTTGCACTTGTGATAGTGTTGAAAAACCACTTTTCGCACTTGTGTTAGTGTTGAAAAACCACTTTTCGCACTTGTGTTGGTGCAGGAAACCACTTTTGCACTTGTATTAGTGTGGAAAAAACACTTTTTGCACTTGTGATAGTGTTGAAAAACCACTTTTCGCACTTGTGTTAGTGTTGAAAAATCACTTTTCGCACTTGTGTTGGTGCAGGAAACCACTTTTGCACTTGTATTAGTGTGGAAAAACCACTTTTCGCACTTGTGATAGTGTTGAAGAACCACTTTTCGCACTTGTGTTAGTGTTGAAAAACCACTTTTCGCACTTGTGTTGGTGCAGGAAACCACTTTTGCACTTGTATTAGTGTGGAAAAAACACTTTTTGCACTTGTGATAGTGTTGAAAAACCACTTTTCGCACTTGTGTAGTGTTGGAAAACCACTTTTCGCACTTGTGTTAGTGTTGAAAAACCACTTTTCACACTTGTGTTGGTGCAGGAAACCACTTTTGCACTTGTATTAGTGTGGAAAAACCACTTTTCGCACTTGTGTTAGTGTTGAAAAACCACTTTTCGCACTTGTGTTAGTGTTGAAAAACCACTTTTCGCACTTGTGCTGGTGCAGGAAACCACTTTTGCACTTGTATTAGTGTGGAAAAAACACTTTTTGCACTTGTGATAGTGTTGAAAAACCACTTTTCGCACTTGTGTTAGTGTTGAAAAACCACTTTCCGCACTTGTGTTAGTGTTGAAAAACCACTTTTCGCATTTGTGTTGGTGCAGGAAACCACTTTTGCACTTGTATTAGTGTGGAAAAAACACTTTTTGCACTTGTGATGGTGTTGAAAAACAACTTTTTGCACTTGTGTTGGTGTTGAAAAACCACTTTTCGCACTTGTGTTGGTGCAGGAAACCACTTTTGCACTTGTATTAGTGTGGAAAAAACACTTTTCGCAATTGTGTTAGTGTTGAAAAACCACTTTTCGCACTTGTGTTAGTGTTGAAAAACCACTTTTCGCACTTGTGTTGGTGCAGGAAACCACTTTTGCACTTGTATTAGTGTGGAAAAAACACTTTTTGCACTTGTGATAGTGTTGAAAAACCACTTTTCGCACTTGTGGTAGTGTTGAAAAACCACTTTTCGCACTTGTGTTAGTGTTGAAAAACCACTTTTCGCACTTGTGTTGGTGCAGGAAACCACTTTTGCACTTGTATTAGTGTGGAAAAAACACTTTTTGCACTTGTGATGGTGTTGAAAAACAACTTTTCGCACTTGTGTTGGTGTTGAAAAACCACTTTTCGCACTTGTGTTGGTGCAGGAAACCACTTTTGCACTTGTATTAGTGTGGAAAAAACACTTTTCGCAATTGTGTTAGTGTTGAAAAACCACTTTTCGCACTTGTGTTAGTGTTGAAAAACCACTTTTCGCACTTGTGTTGGTGAAGGAAACCACTTTTGCACTTGTATTAGTGTGGAAAAACCACTTTTTGCACTTGTGATAGTGTTGAAAAACCACTTTTCGCACTTGTGTTATTGTTGAAAAACCACTTTTTGCACTTGTGTTAGTGTTGAAAAACCACTTTTCGCACTTGTGTTGGTGCAGGAAACCACTTTTGCACTTGTATTAGTGTGGAAAAACCACTTTTCGCACTTGTGTTAGTGTTGAAAAACCACTTTTCGCACTTGTATTAGTGTGGAAAAAACACTTTTTGCACTTGTGATAGTGTTGAAAAACCACTTTTCGCACTTGTGTTAGTGTTGAAAAACCACTTTTCGCACTTGTGTTGGTGCAGGAAACCACTTTTGCACTTGTATTAGTGTGGAAAAAACACTTTTTGCACTTGTGATAGTGTTGAAAAACCACTTTTCACACTTGTGTTAGTGTTGAAAAACCACTTTTCGCACTTGTGTTAGTGTTGAAAAACCACTTTTCGCACTTGTGTTGGTGCAGGAAACCACTTTTGCTCTTGTATTAGTGTGGAAAAAACACTTTTTGCACTTGTGATAGTGTTGAAAAACCACTTTTCGCACTTGTGTTAGTGTTGAAAAACCACTTTTCGCACTTGTGTTGGTGCAGGAAACCACTTTTGCACTTGTATTGGTGTGGAAAAAACACTTTTCACACTTGTGTTAGTGTTGAAAACCCACTTTTCGCACTTGTGTTAGTGTTGAAAAACCACTTTTCGCACTTGTGTTGGTGCAGGAAACCACTTTTACACTTGTATTAGTGTGGAAAAAACACTTTTTGCACTTGTGATAGTGTTGAAAAACCACTTTTCGCACTTGTGTTAGTGTTGAAAAAACACTTTTCGCACTTGTGTTAGTGTTGAAAAACCACTTTTCGCACTTGTGTTGGTGCAGGAAACGACTTTTGCACTTGTATTAGTGTGGAAAAAACACTTTTTGCACTTGTGATAGTGTTGAAAAACCACTTTTCGCACTTGTATTAGTGTTGAAAAACCACTTTTCGCACTTGTGTTAGTGTTGAAACACCACTTTTCGCACTTGTGTTGGTGCAGGAAACTACTTTTGCACTTGTATTAGTGTGGAAAAACCACTTTTCGCACTTGTGTTAGTGTTGAAAAACCCCTTTTCGCACTTGTGTTAGTGTTGAAAAACCACTTTTCGCACTTGTGTTGGTGCAGGAAACCACTTTTGCACTTGTATTAGTGTGGAAAAAACACTTTTTGCACTTGTGATAGTGTTGAAAAACCACATTTCGCACTTGTGTTAGTGTTGAAAAACCACTTTTCGCACTTGTGTTGGTGCAGGAAACCACTTTTGCACTTGTATTAGTGTGGAAAAACCACTTTTTGCACTTGTGTTAGTGTTGAAAAACCACTTTTCGCACTTGTGTTGGTGCAGGAAACGACTTTTGCACTTGTATTAGTGTGGAAAAAACACTTTTTGCACTTGTGATAGTGTTGAAAAACCACTTTTCGCACTTGTATTAGTGTTGAAAAACCACTTTTCGCACTTGTGTTAGTGTTGAAACACCACTTTTCGCACTTGTGTTGGTGCAGGAAACTACTTTTGCACTTGTATTAGTGTGGAAAAACCACTTTTCGCACTTGTGTTAGTGTTGAAAAACCCCTTTTCGCACTTGTGTTAGTGTTGAAAAACCACTTTTCGCACTTGTGTTGGTGCAGGAAACCACTTTTGCACTTGTATTAGTGTGGAAAAAACACTTTTTGCACTTGTGATAGTGTTGAAAAACCACATTTCGCAGTTGTGTTAGTGTTGAAAAACCACTTTTCGCACTTGTGTTGGTGCAGGAAACCACTTTTGCACTTGTATTAGTGTGGAAAAACCACTTTTTGCACTTGTGTTAGTGTTGAAAAACCACTTTTCGCACTTGTATTAGTGTGGAAAAAACACTTTTTGCACTTGTGATAGTGTTGAAAAACCACTTTTCGCACTTGTGTTAGTGTTGAAAAACCACTTTTCGCACTTGTGTTGGTGCAGGAAACCACTTTTGCACTTGTATTAGTGTGGAAAAAACACTTTTTGCACTTGTGATAGTGTTGAAAAACCACTTTTCGCACTTGTGTTAGTGTTGAAAAACCACTTTTCGCACTTGTGTTAGTGTTGAAAAACCACTTTTCGCACTTGTGTTGGTGCAGGAAACCACTTTTGCTCTTGTATTAGTGTGGAAAAAACACTTTTTGCACTTGTGATAGTGTTGAAAAACCACTTTTCGCACTTGTGTTAGTGTTGAAAAACCACTTTTCGCACTTGTGTTGGTGCAGGAAACCACTTTTGCACTTGTATTAGTGTGGAAAAAACACTTTTTGCACTTGTGATAGTGTTGAAAAACCACTTTTCGCACTTGTGTTAGTGTTGAAAAATCACTTTTCGCACTTGTGTTGGTGCAGGAAACCACTTTTGCACTTGTATTAGTGTGGAAAAACCACTTTTCGCACTTGTGATAGTGTTGAAGAACCACTTTTCGCACTTGTGTTAGTGTTGAAAAACCACTTTTCGCACTTGTGTTGGTGCAGGAAACCACTTTTGCACTTGTATTAGTGTGGAAAAAACACTTTTTGCACTTGTGATAGTGTTGAAAAACCACTTTTCGCACTTGTGTAGTGTTGGAAAACCACTTTTCGCACTTGTGTTAGTGTTGAAAAACCACTTTTCACACTTGTGTTGGTGCAGGAAACCACTTTTGCACTTGTATTAGTGTGGAAAAACCACTTTTCGCACTTGTGTTAGTGTTGAAAAACCACTTTTCGCACTTGTGTTAGTGTTGAAAAACCACTTTTCGCACTTGTGCTGGTGCAGGAAACCACTTTTGCACTTGTATTAGTGTGGAAAAAACACTTTTTGCACTTGTGATAGTGTTGAAAAACCACTTTTCGCACTTGTGTTAGTGTTGAAAAACCACTTTCCGCACTTGTGTTAGTGTTGAAAAACCACTTTTCGCATTTGTGTTGGTGCAGGAAACCACTTTTGCACTTGTATTAGTGTGGAAAAAACACTTTTTGCACTTGTGATGGTGTTGAAAAACAACTTTTCGCACTTGTGTTGGTGTTGAAAAACCACTTTTCGCACTTGTGTTGGTGCAGGAAACCACTTTTGCACTTGTATTAGTGTGGAAAAAACACTTTTCGCAATTGTGTTAGTGTTGAAAAACCACTTTTCGCACTTGTGTTAGTGTTGAAAAACCACTTTTCGCACTTGTGTTGGTGCAGGAAACCACTTTTGCACTTGTATTAGTGTGGAAAAAACACTTTTTGCACTTGTGATAGTGTTGAAAAACCACTTTTCGCACTTGTGGTAGTGTTGAAAAACCACTTTTCGCACTTGTGTTAGTGTTGAAAAACCACTTTTCGCACTTGTGTTGGTGCAGGAAACCACTTTTGCACTTGTATTAGTGTGGAAAAAACACTTTTTGCACTTGTGATGGTGTTGAAAAACAACTTTTCGCACTTGTGTTGGTGTTGAAAAACCACTTTTCGCACTTGTGTTGGTGCAGGAAACCACTTTTGCACTTGTATTAGTGTGGAAAAAACACTTTTCGCAATTGTGTTAGTGTTGAAAAACCACTTTTCGCACTTGTGTTAGTGTTGAAAAACCACTTTTCGCACTTGTGTTGGTGAACGAAACCACTTTTGCACTTGTATTAGTGTGGAAAAACCACTTTTTGCACTTGTGATAGTGTTGAAAAACCACTTTTCGCACTTGTGTTATTGTTGAAAAACCACTTTTTGCACTTGTGTTAGTGTTGAAAAACCACTTTTCGCACTTGTGTTGGTGCAGGAAACCACTTTTGCACTTGTATTAGTGTGGAAAAACCACTTTTCGCACTTGTGTTAGTGTTGAAAAACCACTTTTCGCACTTGTATTAGTGTGGAAAAAACACTTTTTGCACTTGTGATAGTGTTGAAAAACCACTTTTCGCACTTGTGTTAGTGTTGAAAAACCACTTTTCGCACTTGTGTTGGTGCAGGAAACCACTTTTGCACTTGTATTAGTGTGGAAAAAACACTTTTTGCACTTGTGATAGTGTTGAAAAACCACTTTTCACACTTGTGTTAGTGTTGAAAAACCACTTTTCGCACTTGTGTTAGTGTTGAAAAACCACTTTTCGCACTTGTGTTGGTGCAGGAAACCACTTTTGCTCTTGTATTAGTGTGGAAAAAACACTTTTTGCACTTGTGATAGTGTTGAAAAACCACTTTTCGCACTTGTGTTAGTGTTGAAAAACCACTTTTCGCACTTGTGTTGGTGCAGGAAACCACTTTTGCACTTGTATTGGTGTGGAAAAAACACTTTTCACACTTGTGTTAGTGTTGAAAACCCACTTTTCGCACTTGTGTTAGTGTTGAAAAACCACTTTTCGCACTTGTGTTGGTGCAGGAAACCACTTTTACACTTGTATTAGTGTGGAAAAAACACTTTTTGCACTTGTGATAGTGTTGAAAAACCACTTTTCGCACTTGTGTTAGTGTTGAAAAAACACTTTTCGCACTTGTGTTAGTGTTGAAAAACCACTTTTCGCACTTGTGTTGGTGCAGGAAACGACTTTTGCACTTGTATTAGTGTGGAAAAAACACTTTTTGCACTTGTGATAGTGTTGAAAAACCACTTTTCGCACTTGTATTAGTGTTGAAAAACCACTTTTCGCACTTGTGTTAGTGTTGAAACACCACTTTTCGCACTTGTGTTGGTGCAGGAAACTACTTTTGCACTTGTATTAGTGTGGAAAAACCACTTTTCGCACTTGTGTTAGTGTTGAAAAACCCCTTTTCGCACTTGTGTTAGTGTTGAAAAACCACTTTTCGCACTTGTGTTGGTGCAGGAAACCACTTTTGCACTTGTATTAGTGTGGAAAAAACACTTTTTGCACTTGTGATAGTGTTGAAAAACCACATTTCGCACTTGTGTTAGTGTTGAAAAACCACTTTTCGCACTTGTGTTGGTGCAGGAAACCACTTTTGCACTTGTATTAGTGTGGAAAAACCACTTTTTGCACTTGTGTTAGTGTTGAAAAACCACTTTTCGCACTTGTATTAGTGTGGAAAAAACACTTTTTGCACTTGTGATAGTGTTGAAAAACCACTTTTCGCACTTGTGTTAGTGTTGAAAAACCACTTTTCGCACTTGTGTTGGTGCAGGAAACCACTTTTGCACTTGTATTAGTGTGGAAAAAACACTTTTTGCACTTGTGATAGTGTTGAAAAACCACTTTTCGCACTTGTGTTAGTGTTGAAAAACCACTTTTCGCACTTGTGTTAGTGTTGAAAAACCACTTTTCGCACTTGTGTTGGTGCAGGAAACCACTTTTGCACTTGTATTAGTGTGGAAAAAACACTTTTTGCACTTGTGATAGTGTTGAAAAACTACTTTTCGCACTTGTATTAGTGTTGAAAAACCACTTTTCGCACTTGTGTTAGTGTTGAAACACCACTTTTCGCACTTGTGTTGGTGCAGGAAACTACTTTTGCACTTGTATTAGTGTGGAAAAACCACTTTTCGCACTTGTGTTAGTGTTGAAAAACCCCTTTTCGCACTTGTGTTAGTGTTGAAAAACCACTTTTCGCACTTGTGTTGGTGCAGGAAACCACTTTTGCACTTGTATTAGTGTGGAAAAAACACTTTTTGCACTTGTGATAGTGTTGAAAAACCACATTTCGCACTTGTGTTAGTGTTGAAAAACCACTTTTCGCACTTGTGTTGGTGCAGGAAACCACTTTTGCACTTGTATTAGTGTGGAAAAACCACTTTTCGCACTTGTGTTAGTGTTGAAAAACCACTTTTCGCACTTGTATTAGTGTGGAAAAAACACTTTTTGCACTTGTGATAGTGTTGAAAAACCACTTTTCGCACTTGTGTTAGTGTTGAAAAACCACTTTTCGCACTTGTGTTGGTGCAGGAAACCACTTTTGCACTTGTATTAGTGTGGAAAAAACACTTTTTGCACTTGTGATAGTGTTGAAAAACCACTTTTCGCACTTGTGTTAGTGTTGAAAAACCACTTTTCGCACTTGTGTTAGTGTTGAAAAACCACTTTTCGCACTTGTGTTGGTGCAGGAAACCACTTTTGCTCTTGTATTAGTGTGGAAAAAACACTTTTTGCACTTGTGATAGTGTTGAAAAACCACTTTTCGCACTTGTGTTAGTGTTGAAAAACCACTTTTCGCACTTGTGTTGGTGCAGGAAACCACTTTTGCACTTGTATTGGTGTGGAAAAAACACTTTTCACACTTGTGTTAGTGTTGAAAACCCACTTTTCGCACTTGTGTTAGTGTTGAAAAACCACTTTTCGCACTTGTGTTGGTGCAGGAAACCACTTTTACACTTGTATTAGTGTGGAAAAAACACTTTTTGCACTTGTGATAGTGTTGAAGAACCACTTTTCGCACTTGTGTTAGTGTTGAAAAACCACTTTTCGCACTTGTGTTGGTGCAGGAAACCACTTTTGCACTTGTATTAGTGTGGAAAAAACACTTTTTGCACTTGTGATAGTGTTGAAAAACCACTTTTCGCACTTGTGTAGTGTTGGAAAACCACTTTTCGCACTTGTGTTAGTGTTGAAAAACCACTTTTCACACTTGTGTTGGTGCAGGAAACCACTTTTGCACTTGTATTAGTGTGGAAAAACCACTTTTCGCACTTGTGTTAGTGTTAAAAAACCACTTTTCGCACTTGTGTTAGTGTTGAAAAACCACTTTTCGCACTTGTGCTGGTGCAGGAAACCACTTTTGCACTTGTATTAGTGTGGAAAAAACACTTTTTGCACTTGTGATAGTGTTGAAAAACCACTTTTCGCACTTGTGTTAGTGTTGAAAAACCACTTTCCGCACTTGTGTTAGTGTTGAAAAACCACTTTTCGCATTTGTGTTGGTGCAGGAAACCACTTTTGCACTTGTATTAGTGTGGAAAAAACACTTTTTGCACTTGTGATGGTGTTGAAAAACAACTTTTCGCACTTGTGTTGGTGTTGAAAAACCACTTTTCGCACTTGTGTTGGTGCAGGAAACCACTTTTGCACTTGTATTAGTGTGGAAAAAACACTTTTCGCAATTGTGTTAGTGTTGAAAAACCACTTTTCGCACTTGTGTTAGTGTTGAAAAACCACTTTTCGCACTTGTGTTGGTGCAGGAAACCACTTTTGCACTTGTATTAGTGTGGAAAAAACACTTTTTGCACTTGTGATAGTGTTGAAAAACCACTTTTCGCACTTGTGGTAGTGTTGAAAAACCACTTTTCGCACTTGTGTTAGTGTTGAAAAACCACTTTTCGCACTTGTGTTGGTGCAGGAAACCACTTTTGCACTTGTATTAGTGTGGCAAAACCACTTTTCGCACTTGTGTTAGTGTTGAAAAACCACTTTTCGCACTTGTGTTAGTGTTGAAAAACCACTTTTCGCACTTGTGTTGGTGCAGGAAACCACTTTTGCACTTGTATTGGTGTGGAAAAAACACTTTTCACACTTGTGTTAGTGTTGAAAACCCACTTTTCGCACTTGTGTTAGTGTTGAAAAACCACTTTTCGCACTTGTGTTGGTGCAGGAAACCACTTTTACACTTGTATTAGTGTGGAAAAAACACTTTTTGCACTTGTGATAGTGTTGAAAAACCACTTTTCGCACTTGTGTTAGTGTTGAAAAATCACTTTTCGCACTTGTGTTGGTGCAGGAAACCACTTTTGCACTTGTATTAGTGTGGAAAAACCACTTTTCGCACTTGTGATAGTGTTGAAGAACCACTTTTCGCACTTGTGTTAGTGTTGAAAAACCACTTTTCGCACTTGTGTTGGTGCAGGAAACCACTTTTGCACTTGTATTAGTGTGGAAAAAACACTTTTTGCACTTGTGATAGTGTTGAAAAACCACTTTTCGCACTTGTGTTAGTGTTGGAAAACCACTTTTCGCACTTGTGTTAGTGTTGAAAAACCACTTTTCGCACTTGTGTTGGTGCAGGAAACCACTTTTGCACTTGTATTAGTGTGGAAAACCACTTTTCGCACTTGTGTTAGTGTTGAAAAACCACTTTTCGCACTTGTGTTAGTGTTGAAAAACCACTTTTCGCACTTGTATTAGTGTGGAAAAAACACTTTTTGCACTTGTGATAGTGTTGAAAAACCACTTTTCGCACTTGTGTTAGTGTTGAAAAACCACTTTTGCACTTGTATTAGTGTGGAAAAAACACTTTTTGCACTTGTGATAGTGTTGAAAAACCACTTTTCGCACTTGTGTTAGTGTTGAAAAACCACTTTCCGCACTTGTGTTAGTGTTGAAAAACCACTTTTCGCATTTGTGTTGGTGCAGGAAACCACTTTTGCACTTGTATTAGTGTGGAAAAAACACTTTTTGCACTTGTGATGGTGTTGAAAAACAACTTTTCGCACTTGTGTTGGTGTTGAAAAACCACTTTTCGCACTTGTGTTGGTGCAGGAAACCACTTTTGCACTTGTATTAGTGTGGAAAAAATACTTTTCGCAATTGTGTTAGTGTTGAAAAACCACTTTTCGCACTTGTGTTAGTGTTGAAAAACCACTTTTCGCACTTGTGTTGGTGCAGGAAACCACTTTTGCACTTGTATTAGTGTGGAAAAAACACTTTTTGCACTTGTGATAGTGTTGAAAAACCACTTTTCGCACTTGTGGTAGTGTTGAAAAACCACTTTTCGCACTTGTGGTAGTGTTGAAAAACCACTTTTCGCACTTGTGTTAGTGTTGAAAAACCACTTTTCGCACTTGTGTTAGTGTTGAAAAACCACTTTTCGCACTTGTGTTAGTGTTGAAAAACCACTTTTCACACTTGTGTTGGTGCAGGAAACCACTTTTGCACTTGTATTAGTGTGGCAAAACCACTTGTCGCACTTGTGTTAGTGTTGAAAAACCACTTTTCGCACTTGTGTTAGTGTTGAAAACCACTTTTCGCACTTGTGTTGGTGCAGGAAACCACTTTTGCACTTGTATTAGTGTGGCAAAACCACTTTTCGCACTTGTGTTAGTGTTGAAAAACCACTTTTCGCACTTGTGTTAGTGTTGAAAAACCACTTTTCGCACTTGTGTTGGTGCAGGAAACCACTTTTGCACTTGTATTAGTGTGGAAAAAACACTTTTTACACTTGTGATAGTGTTGAAAAACCACTTTCCGCACTTGTGTTAGTGTTGAAAAACCACTTTTCGCACTTGTGTTAGTGTTGAAAAACCACTTTTCGCACTTGTGTTGGTGCAGGGAAACCACTTTTGCACTTGTAATAGTGTGGAAAAACACTTTTTGCACTTGTGATAGTGTTGAAAAACCACTTTTTGCACTTGTGTTAGTGTTGAAAAACCACTTTCCGCACTTGTGTTAGTGTTGAAAAACCACTTTTTGCATTTGTGTTGGTGCAGGAAACCACTTTTGCACTTGTATTAGTGTGGAAAAAACACTTTTTGCACTTGTGATGGTATTGAAAAACAACTTTTCGCACTTGTGTTGGTGTTGAAAAACCACTTTTCGCACTTGTGTTGGTGCAGGAAACCACTTTTGCACTTGTATTAGTGTGGAAAAAACACTTTTCGCAATTGTGTTAGTGTTGAAAAACCACTTTTCGCACTTGTGTTAGTGTTGAAAAACCACTTTTCGCACTTGTGTTGGTGCAGGAAACCACTTTTGCACTTGTATTAGTGTGGAAAAAACACTTTTTGCACTTGTGATAGTGTTGAAAAACCACTTTTCGCACTTGTGGTAGTGTTGAAAACCACTTTTCGCACTTGTGTTAGTGTTGAAAAACCACTTTTCGCACTTGTGTTAGTGTTGAAAAACCACTTTTCGCACTTGTGTTAGTGTTGAAAAACCACTTTTCGCACTTGTGTTGGTGCAGGAAACCACTTTTGCACTTGTATTAGTGTGGCAAAACCACTTTTTGCACTTGTGTTAGTGTTGAAAAACCACTTTTCGCACTTGTGTTAGTGTTGAAAAACCACTTTTCGCACTTGTGTTGGTGCAGGAAACCACTTTTGCACTTGTATTAGTGTGGCAAAACCACTTTTCGCACTTGTGTTAGTGTTGAAAAACCACTTTTCGCACTTGTGTTAGTGTTGAAAAACCACTTTTCGCACTTGTGTTGGTGCAGGAAACCACTTTTGCACTTGTATTAGAGTGGAAAAAACACTTTTTACACTTGTGATAGTGTTGAAAAACCACTTTCCGCACTTGTGTTAGTGTTGAAAAACCACTTTTCGCACATTGTGTTAGTGTTGAAAAACCACTTTTCGCACTTGTGTTGGTGCAGGAAACCACTTTTGCACTTGTATTAGTGTGGAAAAACCACTTTTATCACTTGTGTTAGTGTTGAAAAACCACTTTTTGCACTTGTGTTAGTGTTGAAAAACCGCTTTTCGCACTTGTGTTGGTGCAGGAAACCACTTTTGCACTTGTATTAGTGTGGAAAAAACACTTTTTGCACTTGTGATAGTGTTGAAAAACCACTTTTCGCACTTGTGTTAGGTTGAAAAAACACTTTTCGCACTTGTGTTAGTGTTGAAAAACCACTTTTCGCACTTGTGTTGGTGCAGGAAACGACTTTTGCACTTGTATTAGTGTGGAAAAAACACTTTTTGCACTTGTGATAGTGTTGAAAAACCACTTTTCGCACTTGGGTTAGTGTTGAAAAACCACTTTTCGCACTTGTGTTAGTGTTGAAACACCACTTTTCGCACTTGTGTTGGTGCAGGAAACTACTTTTGCACTTGTATTAGTGTGGAAAAACCACTTTTCGCACTTGTGTTAGTGTTGAAAAACCCCTTTTCGCACTTGTGTTAGTGTTGAAAAACCCCTTTTCGCACTTGTGATAGTGTTGAAAAACCACTTTTCGCACTTGTGTTAGTGTTGAAAAACCACTTTTCGCACTTGTGTTAGTGTTGAAAAACCACTTTTCGCACTTGTGTTGGTGCAGGAAACCACTTTTGCACTTGTATTAGTGTGGAAAAAACACTTTTTGCACTTGTGATAGTGTTGAAAAACCACATTTCGCACTTGTGTTAGTGTTGAAAAACCACTTTTCGCACTTGTGTTGGTGCAGGAAACCACTTTTGCACTTGTATTAGTGTGGAAAAACCACTTTTCGCACGTGTGTTAGTGTTGAAAAACCACTTTTCGCACTTGTATTAGTGTGGAAAAAACACTTTTTGCACTTGTGATAGTGTTGAAAAACCACTTTTCGCACTTGTGTTAGTGTTGAAAAACCACTTTTCGCACTTGTGTTGGTGCAGGAAACCACTTTTGCACTTGGATTAGTGTGGAAAAAAACACTTTTTGCACTTGTGATAGTGTTTAAAAACCACTTTTCGCACTTGTGTTAGTGTTGAAAAACCACTTTTCGCACTTGTGTTGGTGCAGGAAACCACTTTTGCTCTTGTATTCAGTGTGGAAAAAACACTTTTTGCACTTGTGATAGTGTTGAAAAACCACTTTTCGCACTTGTGTTAGTGTTGAAAAACCACTTTTCGCACTTGTGTTGGTGCAGGAAACCACTTTTGCACTTGTGTTGGTGTGGAAAAAACACTTTTCACACTTGTGTTAGTGTTGAAAACCCACTTTTCGCACTTGTGTTAGTGTTGAAAAACCACTTTTCGCACTTGTGTTGGTGCAGGAAACCACTTTTACACTTGTATTAGTGTGGAAAAAACACTTTTTGCACTTGTGATAGTGTTGAAAAACCACTTTTCGCACTTGTGTTAGTGTTGAAAAATCACTTTTCGCACTTGTATTGGTGCAGGAAACCACTTTTGCACTTGTATTAGTGTGGAAAAACCACTTTTCGCACTTGTGATAGTGTTGAAGAACCACTTTTCGCACTTGTGTTAGTGTTGAAAAAACACTTTTTGCACTTGTGTTGGTGCAGGAAACCACTTTTGCACTTGTATTAGTGTGGAAAAAACACTTTTTGCACTTGTGATAGTGTTGAAAAACCACTTTTCGCACTTGTGTTAGTGTTGGAAAACCACTTTTCGCACTTGTGTTAGTGTTGAAAAACCACTTTTCGCACTTGTGTTGGTGCAGGAAACCACTTTTGCACTTGTATTAGTGTGGAAAAACCACTTTTCGCACTTGTGTTGGTGCAGGAAACCACTTTTGCACTTGTATTAGTGTGGAAAAAACACTTTTCGCAATTGTGTTAGTGTTGAAAAACCACTTTTCGCACTTGTGTTGGTGCAGGAAACCACTTTTGCACTTGTATTAGTGTGGAAAAAACACTTTTCGCACTTGTGTTAGTGTTGAAAAACCACTTTTCGCACTTGTGTTAGTGTTGAAAAACCACTTTTCGCACTTGTGTTGGTGCAGGAAACCACTTTTGCACTTGTATTAGTGTGGAAAAAACACTTTTTGCACTTGTGTTAGTGTTGAAAAACCACTTTTCGCACTTGTGTTAGTGTTGAAAAACCACTTTTCGCACTTGTGTTAGTGTTGAAAAACCACTTTTCGCACTTGTGTTGGTGCAGGAAACCACTTTTGCACTTGTATTAGTGTGGCAAAACCACTTTTCGCACTTGTGTTAGTGTTGAAAAACCACTTTTCGCACTTGTGTTAGTGTTGAAAAACCACTTTTCGCACTTGTGTTGGTGCAGGAAACCACTTTTGCACTTGTATTAGTGTGGAAAAAACACTTTTTGCACTTGTGATAGTGTTGAAAAACCACTTTTCGCACTTGTGTTAGTGTTGAAAAACCACTTTTCGCACTTGTGTTAGTGTTGAAAAACCACTTTTCGCACTTGTGTTGGTGCAGGAAACCACTTTTGCACTTGTATTAGTGTGGAAAAAACACTTTTTGCACTTGTGATAGTGTTGAAAAACCACTTTTTGCACTTGTGTTAGTGTTGAAAAACCACTTTCCGCACTTGTGTTAGTGTTGAAAAACCACTTTTCGCATTTGTGTTGGTGCAGGAAACCACTTTTGCACTTGTATTAGTGTGGAAAAAACACTTTTTGCACTTGTGATGGTGTTGAAAAACAACTTTTCGCACTTGTGTTGATGTTGAAAAACCACTTTTCGCACTTGTGTTGGTGCAGGAAACCACTTTTGCTCTTGTATTAGTGTGGAAAAAACACTTTTTGCACTTGTGATAGTGTTGAAAAACCACTTTTCGCACTTGTGTTAGTGTTGAAAAACCACTTTTCGCACTTGTGTTGGTGCAGGAAACCACTTTTGCACTTGTATTGGTGTGGAAAAAACACTTTTCACACTTGTGTTAGTGTTGAAAACCCACTTTTCGCACTTGTGTTAGTGTTGAAAAACCACTTTTCGCACTTGTGTTGGTGCAGGAAACCACTTTTACACTTGTATTAGTGTGGAAAAAACACTTTTTGCACTTGTGATAGTGTTGAAAAACCACTTTTCGCACTTGTGTTAGTGTTGAAAAATCACTTTTCGCACTTGTGTTGGTGCAGGAAACCACTTTTGCACTTGTATTAGTGTGGAAAAACCACTTTTCGCACTTGTGATAGTGTTGAAGAACCACTTTTCGCACTTGTGTTAGTGTTGAAAAACCACTTTTCGCACTTGTGTTGGTGCAGGAAACCACTTTTGCACTTGTATTAGTGTGGAAAAAACACTTTTTGCACTTGTGATAGTGTTGAAAAACCACTTTTCGCACTTGTGTTAGTGTTGGAAAACCACTTTTCGCACTTGTGTTAGTGTTGAAAAACCACTTTTCGCACTTGTGTTGGTGCAGGAAACCACTTTTGCACTTGTATTAGTGTGGAAAACCACTTTTCGCACTTGTGTTAGTGTTGAAAAACCACTTTTCGCACTTGTGTTAGTGTTGAAAAACCACTTTTCGCACTTGTATTAGTGTGGAAAAAACACTTTTCGCACTTGTGTTGGTGCAGGAAACCACTTTTGCACTTGTATTAGTGTGGAAAAAACACTATTCGCACTTGTGATAGTGTTGAAAAACCACTTTTCGCACTTGTGTTAGTGTTGAAAAACCACTTTTCGCACTTGTGTTGGTGCAGGAAACCACTTTTGCACTTGTATTGGTGTGGAAAAAACACTTTTCACACTTGTGTTAGTGTTGAAAACCCACTTTTCGCACTTGTGTTAGTGTTGAAAAACCACTTTTCGCACTTGTGTTGGTGCAGGAAACCACTTTTACACTTGTATTAGTGTGGAAAAAACACTTTTTGCACTTGTGATAGTGTTGAAAAACCACTTTTCGCACTTGTGTTAGTGTTGAAAAATCACTTTTCGCACTTGTGTTGGTGCAGGAAACCACTTTTGCACTTGTATTAGTGTGGAAAAACCACTTTTCGCACCTGTGATAGTGTTGAAGAACCACTTTTCGCACTTGTGTTAGTGTTGAAAAACCACTTTTCGCACTTGTGTTGGTGCAGGAAACCACTTTTGCACTTGTATTAGTGTGGAAAAAACACTTTTTGCACTTGTGATAGTGTTGAAAAACCACTTTTCGCACTTGTGTTAGTGTTGGAAAACCACTTTTCGCACTTGTGTTAGTGTTGAAAAACCACTTTTCGCACTTGTGTTGGTGCAGGAAACCACTTTTGCACTTGTATTAGTGTGGAAAACCACTTTTCGCACTTGTGTTAGTGTTGAAAAACCACTTTTCGCACTTGTGTTAGTGTTGAAAAACCACTTTTCGCACTTGTATTAGTGTGGAAAAAACACTTTTTGCACTCGTGATAGTGTTGAAAAACCACTTTTCGCACTTGTGTTAGTGTTGAAAAACCACTTTTGCACTTGTATTAACACTTTTTGCACTTGTGATAGTGTTGAAAAACCACTTTTCGCACTTGTGTTAGTGTTGAAAAACCACATTCCGCACTTGTGTTAGTGTTGAAAAACCACTTTTCCGCATTTTGTGTTGGTGCAGGAAACCACTTTTGCACTTGTATTAGTGTGGAAAAAACACTTTTTGCACTTGTTGATGGTGTTGAAAAACAACTTTTCGCACTTGTGTTGGTTGAAAAACCACTTTTCGCACTTGTGTTGGTGCAGGAAACCACTTTTGCACTTGTATTAGTGTGGAAAAAAATACTTTTTTGCAATTGTGTTAGTGTTGAAAAACCACTTTTTCGCACTTTGTGTTAGTGTTGAAAAACCACTTTCGCACTTGTGTTGTGCAGGAAACCACTTTGCACTTGTATTAGTGTGAAAAAACACTTTTGCACTTGTGATAGTGTTGAAAAACCACTTTCGCACTTGTGGTTGTGTTGAAAAACCACTTTTCGCACTCTGTTGGTATGTGAAAAACCACTTTTCGCACTTGTGTTAGTGTTGAAAAACCACTTTTCGCACTTGTGTTAGTGTTGAAAAAACCACTTTTTCGCACTTGTGTTAGTGTTGAAAAACCACTTTCACACTGTGTTGGTGCAGGAAAACCACTTTTTCGCCCTTGTATTAGTGTTGGCAAAAACCACTTTTCCGCACTTGTGTTAGTGGTTGAAAAACCACTTTTCGCACTTGTTGTTAGTGTTGAAAACCACTTTTCGCACTTGTGTTGTGCAGGAAACCACTTTTGCACTTGTATTAGTGTGGCAAAACCACTTTTTCGCACTGTGTTAGTGTTGAAAAACCACTTTTCGCACTTGTGTTAGTGTTGAAAAAACCACTTTTCGCACTTGTGTTGTGCAGGAAACCACTTTTGCACTTGTATTAGTGTGGAAAAAACACATTTTACACTTGTGATAGTGTTGAAAAACCACTTTCCGCACTTGTGTTAGTGTTGAAAAACCACTTTTCGCACTTGTGTTAGTGTTGAAAAAAACCACTTTTCGCACTTGTGTTGGTGCAGGAAACCACTTTTGCACTTGTATTAGTGTGGAAAAAACACTTTTTGCACTTGTGATAGTGTAGAAAAACCACTTTTTGCACTTGTGTTAGTGTTGAAAAACCACTTTCCGCACTTGTGTTAGTGTTGAAAAACCACTTTTTGCATTTGTGTTGGTGCAGGAAACCACTTTTGCACTTGTATTTAGTGTGGAAAAAACACTTTTTGCACTTGTGATGTGTTGAAAAAACAACTTTTCGCACTTGTGTTGGTGTTGAAAAAACCACTTTTCGCACTTGTGTTGGTGCAGGAAACCACTTTTGCACTTGTATTAGTGTGGAAAAAAACACTTTTCGCAATTGTGTTAGTGTTGAAAAACCACTTTTCGCACTTGTGTTAGTGTTGAAAAACCACTTTTCGCACTTGTGTTGGTGCAGGAAACCACTTTTGCACTTGTATTAGTGTGGAAAAAACACTTTTTGCACTTGTGATAGTGTTGAAAAACCACTTTTCGCACTTGTGGTAGTGTTGAAAAACCACTTTTCGCACTTGTGTTAGTGTTGAAAAACCACTTTTCGCACTTGTGTTAGTGTTGAAAAACCACTTTTCGCACTTGTGTTAGTGTTGAAAAACCACTTTTCGCACTTGTGTTGGTGCAGGAAACCACTTTTGCACTTGTATTAGTGTGGCAAAACCACTTTTTGCACTTGTGTTAGTGTTGAAAAACCACTTTTCGCACTTGTGTTAGTGTTGAAAAACCACTTTTCGCACTTGTGTTGGTGCAGGTTTTGCACTTGTATTAGTGTGGCAAAACCACTTTTCGCACTTGTGTTAGTGTTGAAAAAACCACTTTTCGCACTTGTGTTAGTGTTGAAAAACCACTTTTCGCACTTGTGTTGGTGCAGGAAACCACTTTTGCACTTGTATTAGAGTGGAAAAAACACTTTTTACACTTGTGATAGTGTTGAAAAACCACTTTCCGCACTTGTGTTAGTGTTGAAAAACCACTTTTCGCACTTGTGTTAGTGTTGAAAAAACCACTTTTCGCACTTGTGTTGGTGCAGGAAACCACTTTTGCACTTGTATTAGTGTGGAAAAACCACTTTTATCACTTGTGTTAGTTGTTGAAAAACCACTTTTTTGCACTTGTGTTAGTGTTGAAAAACCGCTTTTTCGCACTTGTGTTGGTGCAGGAAACCACTTTTGCACTTGTATTAGTGTGGAAAAAAACACTTTTTGCACTTGTGATAGTGTTGAAAAACCACTTTTCGCACTTGTGTTAGGTTGAAAAAACACTTTTCGCACTTGTGTTAGTGTTGAAAAACCACTTTTCGCACTTGTGTTGGTGCAGGAAACGACTTTTGCACTTGTATTAGTGTGGAAAAAAACACTTTTTGCACTTGTGATAGTGTTGAAAAACCACTTTTCGCACTTGTGTTAGTGTTGAAAAACCACTTTTCGCACTTGTGTTAGTGTTGAAATACCACTTTTCGCACTTGTGTTGGTGCAGGAAACTACTTTTGCACTTGTATTAGTGTGGAAAAACCACTTTTCGCACTTGTGTTAGTGTTGAAAAACCCCTTTTCGCACTTGTGTTAGTGTTGAAAAACCCCTTTTCGCACTTGTGATAGTGTTGAAAAACCACTTTTCGCACTTGTGTTAGTGTTGAAAAACCACTTTTCGCACTTGTGTTAGTGTTGAAAAACCACTTTTCGCACTTGTGTTGGTGCAGGAAACCACTTTTGCACTTGTATTAGTGTGGAAAAAACACTTTTTGCACTTGTGATAGTGTTGAAAAACCACATTTCGCACTTGTGTTAGTGTTGAAAAACCACTTTTCGCACTTGTGTTGGTGCAGGAAACCACTTTTGCACTTGTATTAGTGTGGAAAAACCACTTTTCGCACGTGTGTTAGTGTTGAAAAACCACTTTTCGCACTTGTGTTGGTGCAGGAAACCACTTTTGCACTTGGATTAGTGTGGAAAAAACACTTTTTGCACTTGTGATAGTGTTTAAAAACCACTTTTCGCACTTGTGTTAGTGTTGAAAAACCACTTTTCGCACTTGTGTTGGTGCAGGAAACCACTTTTGCTCTTGTATTAGTGTGGAAAAAACACTTTTTGCACTTGTGATAGTGTTGAAAAACCACTTTTCGCACTTGTGTTAGTGTTGAAAAACCACTTTTCGCACTTGTGTTGGTGCAGGAAACCACTTTTGCACTTGTATTGGTGTGGAAAAAACACTTTTCACACTTGTGTTAGTGTTGAAAACCCACTTTTCGCACTTGTGTTGGTGCAGGAAACCACTTTTGCACTTGTATTAGTGTGGAAAAAATACTTTTCGCAATTGTGTTAGTGTTGAAAAACCACTTTTCGCACTTGTGTTAGTGTTGAAAAACCACTTTTCGCACTTGTGTTGGTGCAGGAAACCACTTTTGCACTTGTATTAGTGTGGAAAAAAACACTTTTTGCACTTGTGATAGTGTTGAAAAACCACTTTTCGCACTTGTGGTAGTGTTGAAAAACCACTTTTCGCACTTGTGGTAGTGTTGAAAAACCACTTTTCGCACTTGTGTTAGTGTTGAAAAACCACTTTTCGCACTTGTGTTAGTGTTGAAAAACCACTTTTCGCACTTGTGTTAGTGTTGAAAAACCACTTTTCACACTTGTGTTGGTGCAGGAAACCACTTTTGCACTTGTATTAGTGTGGCAAAACCACTTTTCGCACTTGTGTTAGTGTTGAAAAACCACTTTTCGCACTTGTGTTAGTGTTGAAAACCACTTTTCGCACTTGTGTTGGTGCAGGAAACCACTTTTGCACTTGTATTAGTGTGGCAAAACCACTTTTCGCACTTGTGTTAGTGTTGAAAAACCACTTTTCGCACTTGTGTTAGTGTTGAAAAACCACTTTTCGCACTTGTGTTGGTGCAGGAAACCACTTTTGCACTTGTATTAGTGTGGAAAAAACACTTTTTACACTTGTGATAGTGTTGAAAAACCACTTTCCGCACTTGTGTTAGTGTTGAAAAACCACTTTTCGCACTTGTGTTAGTGTTGAAAAACCACTTTTCGCACTTGTGTTGGTGCAGGAAACCACTTTTGCACTTGTATTAGTGTGGAAAAAACACTTTTTGCACTTGTGATAGTGTTGAAAAACCACTTTTTGCACTTGTGTTAGTGTTGAAAAACCACTTTCCGCACTTGTGTTAGTGTTGAAAAACCACTTTTTGCATTTGTGTTGGTGCAGGAAACCACTTTTGCACTTGTATTAGTGTGGAAAAAACACTTTTTGCACTTGTGATGGTGTTGAAAAACAACTTTTCGCACTTGTGTTGGTGTTGAAAAACCACTTTTCGCACTTGTGTTGGTGCAGGAAACCACTTTTGCACTTGTATTAGTGTGGAAAAAACACTTTTCGCAATTGTGTTAGTGTTGAAAAACCACTTTTCGCACTTGTGTTAGTGTTGAAAAACCACTTTTCGCACTTGTGTTGGTGCAGGAAACCACTTTTGCACTTGTATTAGTGTGGAAAAAACACTTTTTGCACTTGTGATAGTGTTGAAAAACCACTTTTCGCACTTGTGGTAGTGTTGAAAAACCACTTTTCGCACTTGTGTTAGTGTTGAAAAACCACTTTTCGCACTTGTGTTAGTGTTGAAAAACCACTTTTCGCACTTGTGTTAGTGTTGAAAAACCACTTTTCGCACTTGTGTTGGTGCAGGAAACCACTTTTGCACTTGTATTAGTGTGGCAAAACCACTTTTTGCACTTGTGTTAGTGTTGAAAAACCACTTTTCGCACTTGTGTTAGTGTTGAAAAACCACTTTTCGCACTTGTGTTGGTGCAGGAAACCACTTTTGCACTTGTATTAGTGTGGCAAAACCACTTTTCGCACTTGTGTTAGTGTTGAAAAACCACTTTTCGCACTTGTGTTAGTGTTGAAAAACCACTTTTCGCACTTGTGTTGGTGCAGGAAACCACTTTTGCACTTGTATTAGAGTGGAAAAAACACTTTTTACACTTGTGATAGTGTTGAAAAACCACTTTCCGCACTTGTGTTAGTGTTGAAAAACCACTTTTCGCACTTGTGTTAGTGTTGAAAAACCACTTTTCGCACTTGTGTTGGTGCAGGAAACCACTTTTGCACTTGTATTAGTGTGGAAAAACCACTTTTATCACTTGTGTTAGTGTTGAAAAACCACTTTTTGCACTTGTGTTAGTGTTGAAAAACCGCTTTTCGCACTTGTGTTGGTGCAGGAAACCACTTTTGCACTTGTATTAGTGTGGAAAAAACACTTTTTGCACTTGTGATAGTGTTGAAAAACCACTTTTCGCACTTGTGTTAGGTTGAAAAAACACTTTTCGCACTTGTGTTAGTGTTGAAAAACCACTTTTCGCACTTGTGTTGGTGCAGGAAACGACTTTTGCACTTGTATTAGTGTGGAAAAAAGACTTTTTGCACTTGTGATAGTGTTGAAAAACCACTTTTCGCACTTGTGTTAGTGTTGAAAAACCACTTTTCGCACTTGTGTTAGTGTTGAAACACCACTTTTCGCACTTGTGTTGGTGCAGGAAACTACTTTTGCACTTGTATTAGTGTGGAAAAACCACTTTTCGCACTTGTGTTAGTGTTGAAAAACCCCTTTTCGCACTTGTGTTAGTGTTGAAAAACCCCTTTTCGCACTTGTGATAGTGTTGAAAAACCACTTTTCGCACTTGTGTTAGTGTTGAAAAACCACTTTTCGCACTTGTGTTAGTGTTGAAAAACCACTTTTCGCACTTGTGTTGGTGCAGGAAACCACTTTTGCACTTGTATTAGTGTGGAAAAAACACTTTTTGCACTTGTGATAGTGTTGAAAAACCACATTTCGCACTTGTGTTAGTGTTGAAAAACCACTTTTCGCACTTGTGTTGGTGCAGGAAACCACTTTTGCACTTGTATTAGTGTGGAAAAAACACTTTTTGCACTTGTGATAGTGTTGAAAAACCACTTTTTGCACTTGTGTTAGTGTTGAAAAACCACTTTCCGCACTTGTGTTAGTGTTGAAAAACCACTTTTTGCATTTGTGTTGGTGCAGGAAACCACTTTTGCACTTGTATTAGTGTGGAAAAAACACTTTTTGCACTTGTGATGGTGTTGAAAAACAACTTTTCGCACTTGTGTTGGTGTTGAAAAACCACTTTTCGCACTTGTGTTGGTGCAGGAAACCACTTTTGCACTTGTATTAGTGTGGAAAAAACACTTTTCGCAATTGTGTTAGTGTTGAAAAACCACTTTTCGCACTTGTGTTAGTGTTGAAAAACCACTTTTCGCACTTGTGTTGGTGCAGGAAACCACTTTTGCACTTGTATTAGTGTGGAAAAAACACTTTTTGCACTTGTGATAGTGTTGAAAAACCACTTTTCGCACTTGTGGTAGTGTTGAAAAACCACTTTTCGCACTTGTGTTAGTGTTGAAAAACCACTTTTCGCACTTGTGTTAGTGTTGAAAAACCACTTTTCGCACTTGTGTTAGTGTTGAAAAACCACTTTTCGCACTTGTGTTGGTGCAGGAAACCACTTTTGCACTTGTATTAGTGTGGCAAAACCACTTTTTGCACTTGTGTTAGTGTTGAAAAACCACTTTTCGCACTTGTGTTAGTGTTGAAAAACCACTTTTCGCACTTGTGTTGGTGCAGGAAACCACTTTTGCACTTGTATTAGTGTGGCAAAACCACTTTTCGCACTTGTGTTAGTGTTGAAAAACCACTTTTCGCACTTGTGTTAGTGTTGAAAAACCACTTTTCGCACTTGTGTTGGTGCAGGAAACCACTTTTGCACTTGTATTAGAGTGGAAAAAACACTTTTTACACTTGTGATAGTGTTGAAAAACCACTTTCCGCACTTGTGTTAGTGTTGAAAAACCACTTTTCGCACTTGTGTTAGTGTTGAAAAACCACTTTTCGCACTTGTGTTGGTGCAGGAAACCACTTTTGCACTTGTATTAGTGTGGAAAAACCACTTTTATCACTTGTGTTAGTGTTGAAAAACCACTTTTTGCACTTGTGTTAGTGTTGAAAAACCGCTTTTCGCACTTGTGTTGGTGCAGGAAACCACTTTTGCACTTGTATTAGTGTGGAAAAAACACTTTTTGCACTTGTGATAGTGTTGAAAAACCACTTTTCGCACTTGTGTTAGGTTGAAAAAACACTTTTCGCACTTGTGTTAGTGTTGAAAAACCACTTTTCGCACTTGTGTTGGTGCAGGAAACGACTTTTGCACTTGTATTAGTGTGGAAAAAACACTTTTTGCACTTGTGATAGTGTTGAAAAACCACTTTTCGCACTTGTGTTAGTGTTGAAAAACCACTTTTCGCACTTGTGTTAGTGTTGAAACACCACTTTTCGCACTTGTGTTGGTGCAGGAAACTACTTTTGCACTTGTATTAGTGTGGAAAAACCACTTTTCGCACTTGTGTTAGTGTTGAAAAACCCCTTTTCGCACTTGTGTTAGTGTTGAAAAACATCTTTTCGCACTTGTGATAGTGTTGAAAAACCACTTTTCGCACTTGTGTTAGTGTTGAAAAACCACTTTTCGCACTTGTGTTAGTGTTGAAAAACCACTTTTCGCACTTGTGTTGGTGCAGGAAACCACTTTTGCACTTGTATTAGTGTGGAAAAAACACTTTTTGCACTTGTGATAGTGTTGAAAAACCACATTTCGCACTTGTGTTAGTGTTGAAAAACCACTTTTCGCACTTGTGTTGGTGCAGGAAACCACTTTTGCACTTGTATTAGTGTGGAAAAACCACTTTTCGCACGTGTGTTGGTGTTGAAAAACCACTTTTCGCACTTGTATTAGTGTGGAAAAAACACTTTTTGCAATGGTGATAGTGTTGAAAAACCACTTTTCGCACTTGTGTTAGTGTTGAAAAACCACTTTTCGCACTTGTGTTGGTGCAGGAAACCACTTTTGCACTTGGATTAGTGTGGAAAAAACACTTTTTGCACTTGTGTTAGTGTTGAAAAACCCCTTTTCGCACTTGTGTTAGTGTTGAAAAACCCCTTTTCGCACTTGTGATAGTGTTGAAAAACCACTTTTCGCACTTGTGTTAGTGTTGAAAAACCACTTTTCGCACTTGTGTTAGTGTTGAAAAACCACTTTTCGCACTTGTGTTAGTGTTGAAAAACCACTTTTCGCACTTGTGTTGGTGCAGGAAACCACTTTTGCACTTGTATTAGTGTGGAAAAACCACTTTTCGCACGTGTGTTAGTGTTGAAAAACCACTTTTCGCACTTGTATTAGTGTGGAAAAAACACTTTTTGCACTTGTGATAGTGTTGAAAAACCACTTTTCGCACTTGTGTTAGTGTTGAAAAACCACTTTTGCACTTGTATTAGTGTGGAAAAAACACTTTTTGCACTTGTGATAGTGTTGAAAAACCACTTTTCGCACTTGTGTTAGTGTTGAAAAACCACTTTCCGCACTTGTGTTAGTGTTGAAAAACCACTTTTCGCATTTGTGTTGGTGCAGGAAACCACTTTTGCACTTGTATTAGTGTGGAAAAAACACTTTTTGCACTTGTGATGGTGTTGAAAAACAACTTTTCGCACTTGTGTTGGTGTTGAAAAACCACTTTTCGCACTTGTGTTGGTGCAGGAAACCACTTTTGCACTTGTATTAGTGTGGAAAAAATACTTTTCGCAATTGTGTTAGTGTTGAAAAACCACTTTTCGCACTTGTGTTAGTGTTGAAAAACCACTTTTCGCACTTGTGTTGGTGCAGGAAACCACTTTTGCACTTGTATTAGTGTGGAAAAAACACTTTTTGCACTTGTGATAGTGTTGAAAAACCACTTTTCGCACTTGTGGTAGTGTTGAAAAACCACTTTTCGCACTTGTGGTAGTGTTGAAAAACCACTTTTCGCACTTGTGTTAGTGTTGAAAAACCACTTTTCGCACTTGTGTTAGTGTTGAAAAACCACTTTTCGCACTTGTGTTAGTGTTGAAAAACCACTTTTCACACTTGTGTTGGTGCAGGAAACCACTTTTGCACTTGTATTAGTGTGGCAAAACCACTTTTCGCACTTGTGTTAGTGTTGAAAAACCACTTTTCGCACTTGTGTTAGTGTTGAAAACCACTTTTCGCACTTGTGTTGGTGCAGGAAACCACTTTTGCACTTGTATTAGTGTGGCAAAACCACTTTTCGCACTTGTGTTAGTGTTGAAAAACCACTTTTCGCACTTGTGTTAGTGTTGAAAAACCACTTTTCGCACTTGTGTTGGTGCAGGAAACCACTTTTGCACTTGTATTAGTGTGGAAAAAACACTTTTTACACTTGTGATAGTGTTGAAAAACCACTTTCCGCACTTGTGTTAGTGTTGAAAAACCACTTTTCGCACTTGTGTTAGTGTTGAAAAACCACTTTTCGCACTTGTGTTGGTGCAGGAAACCACTTTTGCACTTGTATTAGTGTGGAAAAAACACTTTTTGCACTTGTGATAGTGTTGAAAAACCACTTTTTGCACTTGTGTTAGTGTTGAAAAACCACTTTCCGCACTTGTGTTAGTGTTGAAAAACCACTTTTTGCATTTGTGTTGGTGCAGGAAACCACTTTTGCACTTGTATTAGTGTGGAAAAAACACTTTTTGCACTTGTGATGGTGTTGAAAAACAACTTTTCGCACTTGTGTTGGTGTTGAAAAACCACTTTTCGCACTTGTGTTGGTGCAGGAAACCACTTTTGCACTTGTATTAGTGTGGAAAAAACACTTTTCGCAATTGTGTTAGTGTTGAAAAACCACTTTTCGCACTTGTGTTAGTGTTGAAAAACCACTTTTCGCACTTGTGTTGGTGCAGGAAACCACTTTTGCACTTGTATTAGTGTGGAAAAAACACTTTTTGCACTTGTGATAGTGTTGAAAAACCACTTTTCGCACTTGTGGTAGTGTTGAAAAACCACTTTTCGCACTTGTGTTAGTGTTGAAAAACCACTTTTCGCACTTGTGTTAGTGTTGAAAAACCACTTTTCGCACTTGTGTTAGTGTTGAAAAACCACTTTTCGCACTTGTGTTGGTGCAGGAAACCACTTTTGCACTTGTATTAGTGTGGCAAAACCACTTTTTGCACTTGTGTTAGTGTTGAAAAACCACTTTTCGCACTTGTGTTAGTGTTGAAAAACCACTTTTCGCACTTGTGTTGGTGCAGGAAACCACTTTTGCACTTGTATTAGTGTGGCAAAACCACTTTTCGCACTTGTGTTAGTGTTGAAAAACCACTTTTCGCACTTGTGTTAGTGTTGAAAAACCACTTTTCGCACTTGTGTTGGTGCAGGAAACCACTTTTGCACTTGTATTAGAGTGGAAAAAACACTTTTTACACTTGTGATAGTGTTGAAAAACCACTTTCCGCACTTGTGTTAGTGTTGAAAAACCACTTTTCGCACTTGTGTTAGTGTTGAAAAACCACTTTTCGCACTTGTGTTGGTGCAGGAAACCACTTTTGCACTTGTATTAGTGTGGAAAAACCACTTTTATCACTTGTGTTAGTGTTGAAAAACCACTTTTTGCACTTGTGTTAGTGTTGAAAAACCGCTTTTCGCACTTGTGTTGGTGCAGGAAACCACTTTTGCACTTGTATTAGTGTGGAAAAAACACTTTTTGCACTTGTGATAGTGTTGAAAAACCACTTTTCGCACTTGTGTTAGGTTGAAAAAACACTTTTCGCACTTGTGTTAGTGTTGAAAAACCACTTTTCGCACTTGTGTTGGTGCAGGAAACGACTTTTGCACTTGTATTAGTGTGGAAAAAACACTTTTTGCACTTGTGATAGTGTTGAAAAACCACTTTTCGCACTTGGGTTAGTGTTGAAAAACCACTTTTCGCACTTGTGTTAGTGTTGAAACACCACTTTTCGCACTTGTGTTGGTGCAGGAAACTACTTTTGCACTTGTATTAGTGTGGAAAAACCACTTTTCGCACTTGTGTTAGTGTTGAAAAACCCCTTTTCGCACTTGTGTTAGTGTTGAAAAACCCCTTTTCGCACTTGTGATAGTGTTGAAAAACCACTTTTCGCACTTGTGTTAGTGTTGAAAAACCACTTTTCGCACTTGTGTTAGTGTTGAAAAACCACTTTTCGCACTTGTGTTGGTGCAGGAAACCACTTTTGCACTTGTATTAGTGTGGAAAAAACACTTTTTGCACTTGTGATAGTGTTGAAAAACCACATTTCGCACTTGTGTTAGTGTTGAAAAACCACTTTTCGCACTTGTGTTGGTGCAGGAAACCACTTTTGCACTTGTATTAGTGTGGAAAAACCACTTTTCGCACGTGTGTTAGTGTTGAAAAACCACTTTTCGCACTTGTATTAGTGTGGAAAAAACACTTTTTGCACTTGTGATAGTGTTGAAAAACCACTTTTCGCACTTGTGTTAGTGTTGAAAAACCACTTTTCGCACTTGTGTTGGTGCAGGAAACCACTTTTGCACTTGTATTAGTGTGGAAAAAACACTTTTTGCACTTGTGATAGTGTTTAAAAACCACTTTTCGCACTTGTGTTAGTGTTGAAAAACCACTTTTCGCACTTGTGTTGGTGCAGGAAACCACTTTTGCTCTTGTATTAGTGTGGAAAAAACACTTTTTGCACTTGTGATAGTGTTGAAAAACCACTTTTCGCACTTGTGTTAGTGTTGAAAAACCACTTTTCGCACTTGTGTTGGTGCAGGAAACCACTTTTGCACTTGTATTGGTGTGGAAAAAACACTTTTCACACTTGTGTTAGTGTTGAAAACCCACTTTTCGCACTTGTGTTAGTGTTGAAAAACCACTTTTCGCACTTGTGTTGGTGCAGGAAACCACTTTTACACTTGTATTAGTGTGGAAAAAACACTTTTTGCACTTGTGATAGTGTTGAAAAACCACTTTTCGCACTTGTGTTAGTGTTGAAAAATCACTTTTCGCACTTGTATTGGTGCAGGAAACCACTTTTGCACTTGTATTAGTGTGGAAAAACCACTTTTCGCACTTGTGATAGTGTTGAAGAACCACTTTTCGCACTTGTGTTAGTGTTGAAAAAACACTTTTTGCACTTGTGTTGGTGCAGGAAACCACTTTTGCACTTGTATTAGTGTGGAAAAAACACTTTTTGCACTTGTGATAGTGTTGAAAAACCACTTTTCGCACTTGTGTTAGTGTTGGAAAACCACTTTTCGCACTTGTGTTAGTGTTGAAAAACCACTTTTCGCACTTGTGTTGGTGCAGGAAACCACTTTTGCACTTGTATTAGTGTGGAAAAACCACTTTTCGCACTTGTGTTAGTGTTGAAAAACCACTTTTCGCACTTGTGTTAGTGTTGAAAAACCACTTTTCGCACTTGTGTTGGTGCAGGAAACCACTTTTGCACTTGTATTAGTGTGGAAAAAACACTTTTTGCACTTGTGATAGTGTTGAAAAACCACTTTTCGCACTTGTGTTAGTGTTGAAAAACCACTTTCCGCACTTGTGTTAGTGTTGAAAAACCACTTTTCGCATTTGTGTTGGTGCAGGAAACCACTTTTGCACTTGTATTAGTGTGGAAAAAACACTTTTTGCACTTGTGATGGTGTTGAAAAACAACTTTTCGCACTTGTGTTGGTGTTGAAAAACCACTTTTCGCACTTGTGTTGGTGCAGGAAACCACTTTTGCACTTGTATTAGTGTGGAAAAAACACTTTTCGCAATTGTGTTAGTGTTGAAAAACCACTTTTCGCACTTGTGTTAGTGTTCAAAAACCACTTTTCGCACTTGTGTTGGTGCAGGAAACCACTTTTGCACTTGTATTAGTGTGGAAAAAACACTTTTTGCACTTGTGATAGTGTTGAAAAACCACTTTTCGCACTTGTGGTAGTGTTGAAAAACCACTTTTCGCACTTGTGTTAGTGTTGAAAAACCACTTTTCGCACTTGTGTTGGTGCAGGAAACCACTTTTGCACTTGTATTAGTGTGGCAAATCCACTTTTCGCACTTGTGTTAGTGTTGAAAAACCACTTTTCGCACTTGTGTTAGTGTTGAAAAACCACTTTTCACACTTGTGTTGTTGCAGGAAACCACTTTTGCACTTGTATTAGTGTGGCAAAACCACTTTTCGCACTTGTGTTAGTGTTGAAAAACCACTTTTCGCACTTGTGTTAGTGTTGAAAAACCACTTTTGCACTTGTATTAGTGTGGAAAAAACACTTTTTGCACTTGTGATAGTGTTGAAAAACCACTTTTCGCACTTGTGTTAGTGTTGAAAAACCACTTTCCGCACTTGTGTTAGTGTTGAAAAACCACTTTTCGCATTTGTGTTGGTGCAGGAAACCACTTTTGCACTTGTATTAGTGTGGAAAAAACACTTTTTGCACTTGTGATGGTGTTGAAAAACAACTTTTCGCACTTGTGTTGGTGTTGAAAAACCACTTTTCGCACTTGTGTTGGTGCAGGAAACCACTTTTGCACTTGTATTAGTGTGGAAAAAATACTTTTCGCAATTGTGTTAGTGTTGAAAAACCACTTTTCGCACTTGTGTTAGTGTTGAAAAACCACTTTTCGCACTTGTGTTGGTGCAGGAAACCACTTTTGCACTTGTATTAGTGTGGAAAAAACACTTTTTGCACTTGTGATAGTGTTGAAAAACCACTTTTCGCACTTGTGGTAGTGTTGAAAAACCACTTTTCGCACTTGTGGTAGTGTTGAAAAACCACTTTTCGCACTTGTGTTAGTGTTGAAAAACCACTTTTCGCACTTGTGTTAGTGTTGAAAAACCACTTTTCGCACTTGTGTTAGTGTTGAAAAACCACTTTTCACACTTGTGTTGGTGCAGGAAACCACTTTTGCACTTGTATTAGTGTGGCAAAACCACTTTTCGCACTTGTGTTAGTGTTGAAAAACCACTTTTCGCACTTGTGTTAGTGTTGAAAACCACTTTTCGCACTTGTGTTGGTGCAGGAAACCACTTTTGCACTTGTATTAGTGTGGCAAAACCACTTTTCGCACTTGTGTTAGTGTTGAAAAACCACTTTTCGCACTTGTGTTAGTGTTGAAAAACCACTTTTCGCACTTGTGTTGGTGCAGGAAACCACTTTTGCACTTGTATTAGTGTGGAAAAAACACTTTTTACACTTGTGATAGTGTTGAAAAACCACTTTCCGCACTTGTGTTAGTGTTGAAAAACCACTTTTCGCACTTGTGTTAGTGTTGAAAAACCACTTTTCGCACTTGTGTTGGTGCAGGAAACCACTTTTGCACTTGTATTAGTGTGGAAAAAACACTTTTTGCACTTGTGATAGTGTTGAAAAACCACTTTTTGCACTTGTGTTAGTGTTGAAAAACCACTTTCCGCACTTGTGTTAGTGTTGAAAAACCACTTTTTGCATTTGTGTTGGTGCAGGAAACCACTTTTGCACTTGTATTAGTGTGGAAAAAACACTTTTTGCACTTGTGATGGTGTTGAAAAACAACTTTTCGCACTTGTGTTGGTGTTGAAAAACCACTTTTCGCACTTGTGTTGGTGCAGGAAACCACTTTTGCACTTGTATTAGTGTGGAAAAAACACTTTTCGCAATTGTGTTAGTGTTGAAAAACCACTTTTCGCACTTGTGTTAGTGTTGAAAAACCACTTTTCGCACTTGTGTTGGTGCAGGAAACCACTTTTGCACTTGTATTAGTGTGGAAAAAACACTTTTTGCACTTGTGATAGTGTTGAAAAACCACTTTTCGCACTTGTGGTAGTGTTGAAAAACCACTTTTCGCACTTGTGTTAGTGTTGAAAAACCACTTTTCGCACTTGTGTTAGTGTTGAAAAACCACTTTTCGCACTTGTGTTAGTGTTGAAAAACCACTTTTCGCACTTGTGTTGGTGCAGGAAACCACTTTTGCACTTGTATTAGTGTGGCAAAACCACTTTTTGCACTTGTGTTAGTGTTGAAAAACCACTTTTCGCACTTGTGTTAGTGTTGAAAAACCACTTTTCGCACTTGTGTTGGTGCAGGAAACCACTTTTGCACTTGTATTAGTGTGGCAAAACCACTTTTCGCACTTGTGTTAGTGTTGAAAAACCACTTTTCGCACTTGTGTTAGTGTTGAAAAACCACTTTTCGCACTTGTGTTGGTGCAGGAAACCACTTTTGCACTTGTATTAGAGTGGAAAAAACACTTTTTACACTTGTGATAGTGTTGAAAAACCACTTTCCGCACTTGCGTTAGTGTTGAAAAACCACTTTTCGCACTTGTGTTAGTGTTGAAAAACCACTTTTCGCACTTGTGTTGGTGCAGGAAACCACTTTTGCACTTGTATTAGTGTGGAAAAACCACTTTTATCACTTGTGTTAGTGTTGAAAAACCACTTTTTGCACTTGTGTTAGTGTTGAAAAACCGCTTTTCGCACTTGTGTTGGTGCAGGAAACCACTTTTGCACTTGTATTAGTGTGGAAAAAACACTTTTTGCACTTGTGATAGTGTTGAAAAACCACTTTTCGCACTTGTGTTAGGTTGAAAAAACACTTTTCGCACTTGTGTTAGTGTTGAAAAACCACTTTTCGCACTTGTGTTGGTGCAGGAAACGACTTTTGCACTTGTATTAGTGTGGAAAAAACACTTTTTGCACTTGTGATAGTGTTGAAAAACCACTTTTCGCACTTGGGTTAGTGTTGAAAAACCACTTTTCGCACTTGTGTTAGTGTTGAAACACCACTTTTCGCACTTGTGTTGGTGCAGGAAACTACTTTTGCACTTGTATTAGTGTGGAAAAACCACTTTTCGCACTTGTGTTAGTGTTGAAAAACCCCTTTTCGCACTTGTGTTAGTGTTGAAAAACCCCTTTTCGCACTTGTGATAGTGTTGAAAAACCACTTTTCGCACTTGTGTTAGTGTTGAAAAACCACTTTTCGCACTTGTGTTAGTGTTGAAAAACCACTTTTCGCACTTGTGTTGGTGCAGGAAACCACTTTTGCACTTGTATTAGTGTGGAAAAAACACTTTTTGCACTTGTGATAGTGTTGAAAAACCACATTTCGCACTTGTGTTAGTGTTGAAAAACCACTTTTCGCACTTGTGTTGGTGCAGGAAACCACTTTTGCACTTGTATTAGTGTGGAAAAACCACTTTTCGCACGTGTGTTAGTGTTGAAAAACCACTTTTCGCACTTGTATTAGTGTGGAAAAAACACTTTTTGCACTTGTGATAGTGTTGAAAAACCACTTTTCGCACTTGTGTTAGTGTTGAAAAACCACTTTTCGCACTTGTGTTGGTGCAGGAAACCACTTTTGCACTTGGATTAGTGTGGAAAAAACACTTTTTGCACTTGTGATAGTGTTTAAAAACCACTTTTCGCACTTGTGTTAGTGTTGAAAAACCACTTTTCGCACTTGTGTTGGTGCAGGAAACCACTTTTGCTCTTGTATTAGTGTGGAAAAAACACTTTTTGCACTTGTGATAGTGTTGAAAAACCACTTTTCGCACTTGTGTTAGTGTTGAAAAACCACTTTTCGCACTTGTGTTGGTGCAGGAAACCACTTTTGCACTTGTATTGGTGTGGAAAAAACACTTTTCACACTTGTGTTAGTGTTGAAAACCCACTTTTCGCACTTGTGTTAGTGTTGAAAAACCACTTTTCGCACTTGTGTTGGTGCAGGAAACCACTTTTACACTTGTATTAGTGTGGAAAAAACACTTTTTGCACTTGTGATAGTGTTGAAAAACCACTTTTCGCACTTGTGTTAGTGTTGAAAAATCACTTTTCGCACTTGTATTGGTGCAGGAAACCACTTTTGCACTTGTATTAGTGTGGAAAAACAACTTTTCGCACTTGTGATAGTGTTGAAGAACCACTTTTCGCACTTGTGTTAGTGTTGAAAAAACACTTTTTGCACTTGTGTTGGTGCAGGAAACCACTTTTGCACTTGTATTAGTGTGGAAAAAACACTTTTTGCACTTGTGATAGTGTTGAAAAACCACTTTTCGCACTTGTGTTAGTGTTGGAAAACCACTTTTCGCACTTGTGTTAGTGTTGAAAAACCACTTTTCGCACTTGTGTTGGTGCAGGAAACCACTTTTGCACTTGTATTAGTGTGGAAAAACCACTTTTCGCACTTGTGTTAGTGTTGAAAAACCACTTTTCGCACTTGTGTTAGTGTTGAAAAACCACTTTTCGCACTTGTGTTGGTGCAGGAAACCACTTTTGCACTTGTATTAGTGTGGAAAAAACACTTTTTGCACTTGTGATAGTGTTGAAAAACCACTTTTCGCACTTGTGTTAGTGTTGAAAAACCACTTTCCGCACTTGTGTTAGTGTTGAAAAACCACTTTTCGCATTTGTGTTGGTGCAGGAAACCACTTTTGCACTTGTATTAGTGTGGAAAAAACACTTTTTGCACTTGTGATGGTGTTGAAAAACAACTTTTCGCACTTGTGTTGGTGTTGAAAAACCACTTTTCGCACTTGTGTTGGTGCAGGAAACCACTTTTGCACTTGTATTAGTGTGGAAAAAACACTTTTCGCAATTGTGTTAGTGTTGAAAAACCACTTTTCGCACTTGTGTTAGTGTTCAAAAACCACTTTTCGCACTTGTGTTGGTGCAGGAAACCACTTTTGCACTTGTATTAGTGTGGAAAAAACACTTTTTGCACTTGTGATAGTGTTGAAAAACCACTTTTCGCACTTGTGGTAGTGTTGAAAAACCACTTTTCGCACTTGTGTTAGTGTTGAAAAACCACTTTTCGCACTTGTGTTGGTGCAGGAAACCACTTTTGCACTTGTATTAGTGTGGCAAATCCACTTTTCGCACTTGTGTTAGTGTTGAAAAACCACTTTTCGCACTTGTGTTAGTGTTGAAAAACCACTTTTCACACTTGTGTTGTTGCAGGAAACCACTTTTGCACTTGTATTAGTGTGGCAAAACCACTTTTCGCACTTGTGTTAGTGTTGAAAAACCACTTTTCGCACTTGTGTTAGTGTTGAAAAACCACTTTTCGCACTTGTGTTGGTGCAGGAAACCACTTTTGCACTTGTATTAGTGTGGAAAAAACACTTTTTACACTTGTGATAGTGTTGAAAAACCACTTTCCGCACTTGTGTTAGTGTTGAAAAACCACTTTTCGCACTTGTGTTAGTGTTGAAAAACCACTTTTCGCACTTGTGTTGGTGCAGGAAACCACTTTTGCACTTGTATTAGTGTGGAAAAAACACTTTTTGCACTTGTGATAGTGTTGAAAAACCACTTTTTGCACTTGTGTTAGTGTTGAAAAACCACTTTCCGCACTTGTGTTAGTGTTGAAAAACCACTTTTCGCATTTGTGTTGGTGCAGGAAACCACTTTTGCACTTGTATTAGTGTGGAAAAAACACTTTTTGCACTTGTGATGGTGTTGAAAAACAACTTTTCGCACTTGTGTTGATGTTGAAAAACCACTTTTCGCACTTGTGTTGGTGCAGGAAACCACTTTTGCTCTTGTATTAGTGTGGAAAAAACACTTTTTGCACTTGTGATAGTGTTGAAAAACCACTTTTCGCACTTGTGTTAGTGTTGAAAAACCACTTTTCGCACTTGTGTTGGTGCAGGAAACCACTTTTGCACTTGTATTGGTGTGGAAAAAACACTTTTCACACTTGTGTTAGTGTTGAAAACCCACTTTTCGCACTTGTGTTAGTGTTGAAAAACCACTTTTCGCACTTGTGTTGGTGCAGGAAACCACTTTTACACTTGTATTAGTGTGGAAAAAACACTTTTTGCACTTGTGATAGTGTTGAAAAACCACTTTTCGCACTTGTGTTAGTGTTGAAAAATCACTTTTCGCACTTGTGTTGGTGCAGGAAACCACTTTTGCACTTGTATTAGTGTGGAAAAACCACTTTTCGCACTTGTGATAGTGTTGAAGAACCACTTTTCGCACTTGTGTTAGTGTTGAAAAACCACTTTTCGCACTTGTGTTGGTGCAGGAAACCACTTTTGCACTTGTATTAGTGTGGAAAAAACACTTTTTGCACTTGTGATAGTGTTGAAAAACCACTTTTCGCACTTGTGTTAGTGTTGGAAAACCACTTTTCGCACTTGTGTTAGTGTTGAAAAACCACTTTTCGCACTTGTGTTGGTGCAGGAAACCACTTTTGCACTTGTATTAGTGTGGAAAACCACTTTTCGCACTTGTGTTAGTGTTGAAAAACCACTTTTCGCACTTGTGTTAGTGTTGAAAAACCACTTTTCGCACTTGTATTAGTGTGGAAAAAACACTTTTCGCACTTGTGTTGGTGCAGGAAACCACTTTTGCACTTGTATTAGTGTGGAAAAAACACTATTCGCACTTGTGATAGTGTTGAAAAACCACTTTTCGCACTTGTGTTAGTGTTGAAAAACCACTTTTCGCACTTGTGTTGGTGCAGGAAACCACTTTTGCACTTGTATTGGTGTGGAAAAAACACTTTTCACACTTGTGTTAGTGTTGAAAACCCACTTTTCGCACTTGTGTTAGTGTTGAAAAACCACTTTTCGCACTTGTGTTGGTGCAGGAAACCACTTTTACACTTGTATTAGTGTGGAAAAAACACTTTTTGCACTTGTGATAGTGTTGAAAAACCACTTTTCGCACTTGTGTTAGTGTTGAAAAATCACTTTTCGCACTTGTGTTGGTGCAGGAAACCACTTTTGCACTTGTATTAGTGTGGAAAAACCACTTTTCGCACCTGTGATAGTGTTGAAGAACCACTTTTCGCACTTGTGTTAGTGTTGAAAAACCACTTTTCGCACTTGTGTTGGTGCAGGAAACCACTTTTGCACTTGTATTAGTGTGGAAAAAACACTTTTTGCACTTGTGATAGTGTTGAAAAACCACTTTTCGCACTTGTGTTAGTGTTGGAAAACCACTTTTCGCACTTGTGTTAGTGTTGAAAAACCACTTTTCGCACTTGTGTTGGTGCAGGAAACCACTTTTGCACTTGTATTAGTGTGGAAAACCACTTTTCGCACTTGTGTTAGTGTTGAAAAACCACTTTTCGCACTTGTGTTAGTGTTGAAAAACCACTTTTCGCACTTGTATTAGTGTGGAAAAAACACTTTTTGCACTCGTGATAGTGTTGAAAAACCACTTTTCGCACTTGTGTTAGTGTTGAAAAACCACTTTTGCACTTGTATTAGTGTGGAAAAAACACTTTTTGCACTTGTGATAGTGTTGAAAAACCACTTTTCGCACTTGTGTTAGTGTTGAAAAACCACTTTCCGCACTTGTGTTAGTGTTGAAAAACCACTTTTCGCATTTGTGTTGGTGCAGGAAACCACTTTTGCACTTGTATTAGTGTGGAAAGAACACTTTTTGCACTTGTGATGGTGTTGAAAAACAACTTTTCGCACTTGTGTTGGTGTTGAAAAACCACTTTTCGCACTTGTGTTGGTGCAGGAAACCACTTTTGCACTTGTATTAGTGTGGAAAAAATACTTTTCGCAATTGTGTTAGTGTTGAAAAACCACTTTTCGCACTTGTGTTAGTGTTGAAAAACCACTTTTCGCACTTGTGTTGGTGCAGGAAACCACTTTTGCACTTGTATTAGTGTGGAAAAAACACTTTTTGCACTTGTGATAGTGTTGAAAAACCACTTTTCGCACTTGTGGTAGTGTTGAAAAACCACTTTTCGCACTTGTGGTAGTGTTGAAAAACCACTTTTCGCACTTGTGTTAGTGTTGAAAAACCACTTTTCGCACTTGTGTTAGTGTTGAAAAACCACTTTTCGCACTTGTGTTAGTGTTGAAAAACCACTTTTCGCACTTGTGTTGGTGCAGGAAACCACTTTTGCACTTGTATTAGAGTGGAAAAAACACTTTTTACACTTGTGATAGTGTTGAAAAACCACTTTCCGCACTTGTGTTAGTGTTGAAAAACCACTTTTCGCACTTGTGTTAGTGTTGAAAAACCACTTTTCGCACTTGTGTTGGTGCAGGAAACCACTTTTGCACTTGTATTAGTGTGGAAAAACCACTTTTATCACTTGTGTTAGTGTTGAAAAACCACTTTTTGCACTTGTGTTAGTGTTGAAAAACCGCTTTTCGCACTTGTGTTGGTGCAGGAAACCACTTTTGCACTTGTATTAGTGTGGAAAAAACACTTTTTGCACTTGTGATAGTGTTGAAAAACCACTTTTCGCACTTGTGTTAGGTTGAAAAAACACTTTTCGCACTTGTGTTAGTGTTGAAAAACCACTTTTCGCACTTGTGTTGGTGCAGGAAACGACTTTTGCACTTGTATTAGTGTGGAAAAAACACTTTTTGCACTTGTGATAGTGTTGAAAAACCACTTTTCGCACTTGGGTTAGTGTTGAAAAACCACTTTTCGCACTTGTGTTAGTGTTGAAACACCACTTTTCGCACTTGTGTTGGTGCAGGAAACTACTTTTGCACTTGTATTAGTGTGGAAAAACCACTTTTCGCACTTGTGTTAGTGTTGAAAAACCCCTTTTCGCACTTGTGTTAGTGTTGAAAAACCCCTTTTCGCACTTGTGATAGTGTTGAAAAACCACTTTTCGCACTTGTGTTAGTGTTGAAAAACCACTTTTCGCACTTGTGTTAGTGTTGAAAAACCACTTTTCGCACTTGTGTTGGTGCAGGAAACCACTTTTGCACTTGTATTAGTGTGGAAAAAACACTTTTTGCACTTGTGATAGTGTTGAAAAACCACATTTCGCACTTGTGTTAGTGTTGAAAAACCACTTTTCGCACTTGTGTTGGTGCAGGAAACCACTTTTGCACTTGTATTAGTGTGGAAAAACCACTTTTCGCACGTGTGTTAGTGTTGAAAAACCACTTTTCGCACTTGTATTAGTGTGGAAAAAACACTTTTTGCACTTGTGATAGTGTTGAAAAACCACTTTTCGCACTTGTGTTAGTGTTGAAAAACCACTTTTCGCACTTGTGTTGGTGCAGGAAACCACTTTTGCACTTGGATTAGTGTGGAAAAAACACTTTTTGCACTTGTGATAGTGTTTAAAAACCACTTTTCGCACTTGTGTTAGTGTTGAAAAACCACTTTTCGCACTTGTGTTGGTGCAGGAAACCACTTTTGCTCTTGTATTAGTGTGGAAAAAACACTTTTTGCACTTGTGATAGTGTTGAAAAACCACTTTTCGCACTTGTGTTAGTGTTGAAAAACCACTTTTCGCACTTGTGTTGGTGCAGGAAACCACTTTTGCACTTGTATTGGTGTGGAAAAAACACTTTTCACACTTGTGTTAGTGTTGAAAACCCACTTTTCGCACTTGTGTTAGTGTTGAAAAACCACTTTTCGCACTTGTGTTGGTGCAGGAAACCACTTTTACACTTGTATTAGTGTGGAAAAAACACTTTTTGCACTTGTGATAGTGTTGAAAAACCACTTTTCGCACTTGTGTTAGTGTTGAAAAATCACTTTTCGCACTTGTATTGGTGCAGGAAACCACTTTTGCACTTGTATTAGTGTGGAAAAACCACTTTTCGCACTTGTGATAGTGTTGAAGAACCACTTTTCGCACTTGTGTTAGTGTTGAAAAAACACTTTTTGCACTTGTGTTGGTGCAGGAAACCACTTTTGCACTTGTATTAGTGTGGAAAAAACACTTTTTGCACTTGTGATAGTGTTGAAAAACCACTTTTCGCACTTGTGTTAGTGTTGGAAAACCACTTTTCGCACTTGTGTTAGTGTTGAAAAACCACTTTTCGCACTTGTGTTGGTGCAGGAAACCACTTTTGCACTTGTATTAGTGTGGAAAAACCACTTTTCGCACTTGTGTTAGTGTTGAAAAACCACTTTTCGCACTTGTGTTAGTGTTGAAAAACCACTTTTCGCACTTGTGTTGGTGCAGGAAACCACTTTTGCACTTGTATTAGTGTGGAAAAAACACTTTTTGCACTTGTGATAGTGTTGAAAAACCACTTTTCGCACTTGTGTTAGTGTTGAAAAACCACTTTCCGCACTTGTGTTAGTGTTGAAAAACCACTTTTCGCATTTGTGTTGGTGCAGGAAACCACTTTTGCACTTGTATTAGTGTGGAAAAAACACTTTTTGCACTTGTGATGGTGTTGAAAAACAACTTTTCGCACTTGTGTTGGTGTTGAAAAACCACTTTTCGCACTTGTGTTGGTGCAGGAAACCACTTTTGCACTTGTATTAGTGTGGCAAAAACACTTTTCGCAATTGTGTTAGTGTTGAAAAACCACTTTTCGCACTTGTGTTAGTGTTCAAAAACCACTTTTCGCACTTGTGTTGGTGCAGGAAACCACTTTTGCACTTGTATTAGTGTGGAAAAAACACTTTTTGCACTTGTGATAGTGTTGAAAAACCACTTTTCGCACTTGTGGTAGTGTTGAAAAACCACTTTTCGCACTTGTGTTAGTGTTGAAAAACCACTTTTCGCACTTGTGTTGGTGCAGGAAACCACTTTTGCACTTGTATTAGTGTGGCAAATCCACTTTTCGCACTTGTGTTAGTGTTGAAAAACCACTTTTCGCACTTGTGTTAGTGTTGAAAAACCACTTTTCACACTTGTGTTGTTGCAGGAAACCACTTTTGCACTTGTATTAGTGTGGCAAAACCACTTTTCGCACTTGTGTTAGTGTTGAAAAACCACTTTTCGCACTTGTGTTAGTGTTGAAAAACCACTTTTCGCACTTGTGTTGGTGCAGGAAACCACTTTTGCACTTGTATTAGTGTGGAAAAAACACTTTTTACACTTGTGATAGTGTTGAAAAACCACTTTCCGCACTTGTGTTAGTGTTGAAAAACCACTTTTCGCACTTGTGTTAGTGTTGAAAAACCACTTTTCGCACTTGTGTTGGTGCAGGAAACCACTTTTGCACTTGTATTAGTGTGGAAAAAACACTTTTTGCACTTGTGATAGTGTTGAAAAACCACTTTTTGCACTTGTGTTAGTGTTGAAAAACCACTTTCCGCACTTGTGTTAGTGTTGAAAAACCACTTTTCGCATTTGTGTTGGTGCAGGAAACCACTTTTGCACTTGTATTAGTGTGGAAAAAACACTTTTTGCACTTGTGATGGTGTTGAAAAACAACTTTTCGCACTTGTGTTGATGTTGAAAAACCACTTTTCGCACTTGTGTTGGTGCAGGAAACCACTTTTGCTCTTGTATTAGTGTGGAAAAAACACTTTTTGCACTTGTGATAGTGTTGAAAAACCACTTTTCGCACTTGTGTTAGTGTTGAAAAACCACTTTTCGCACTTGTGTTGGTGCAGGAAACCACTTTTGCACTTGTATTGGTGTGGAAAAAACACTTTTCACACTTGTGTTAGTGTTGAAAACCCACTTTTCGCACTTGTGTTAGTGTTGAAAAACCACTTTTCGCACTTGTGTTGGTGCAGGAAACCACTTTTACACTTGTATTAGTGTGGAAAAAACACTTTTTGCACTTGTGATAGTGTTGAAAAACCACTTTTCGCACTTGTGTTAGTGTTGAAAAATCACTTTTCGCACTTGTGTTGGTGCAGGAAACCACTTTTGCACTTGTATTAGTGTGGAAAAACCACTTTTCGCACTTGTGATAGTGTTGAAGAACCACTTTTCGCACTTGTGTTAGTGTTGAAAAACCACTTTTCGCACTTGTGTTGGTGCAGGAAACCACTTTTGCACTTGTATTAGTGTGGAAAAAACACTTTTTGCACTTGTGATAGTGTTGAAAAACCACTTTTCGCACTTGTGTTAGTGTTGGAAAACCACTTTTCGCACTTGTGTTAGTGTTGAAAAACCACTTTTCGCACTTGTGTTGGTGCAGGAAACCACTTTTGCACTTGTATTAGTGTGGAAAACCACTTTTCGCACTTGTGTTAGTGTTGAAAAACCACTTTTCGCACTTGTGTTAGTGTTGAAAAACCACTTTTCGCACTTGTATTAGTGTGGAAAAAACACTTTTCGCACTTGTGTTGGTGCAGGAAACCACTTTTGCACTTGTATTAGTGTGGAAAAAACACTATTCGCACTTGTGATAGTGTTGAAAAACCACTTTTCGCACTTGTGTTAGTGTTGAAAAACCACTTTTCGCACTTGTGTTGGTGCAGGAAACCACTTTTGCACTTGTATTGGTGTGGAAAAAACACTTTTCACACTTGTGTTAGTGTTGAAAACCCACTTTTCGCACTTGTGTTAGTGTTGAAAAACCACTTTTCGCACTTGTGTTGGTGCAGGAAACCACTTTTACACTTGTATTAGTGTGGAAAAAACACTTTTTGCACTTGTGATAGTGTTGAAAAACCACTTTTCGCACTTGTGTTAGTGTTGAAAAATCACTTTTCGCACTTGTGTTGGTGCAGGAAACCACTTTTGCACTTGTATTAGTGTGGAAAAACCACTTTTCGCACCTGTGATAGTGTTGAAGAACCACTTTTCGCACTTGTGTTAGTGTTGAAAAACCACTTTTCGCACTTGTGTTGGTGCAGGAAACCACTTTTGCACTTGTATTAGTGTGGAAAAAACACTTTTTGCACTTGTGATAGTGTTGAAAAACCACTTTTCGCACTTGTGTTAGTGTTGGAAAACCACTTTTCGCACTTGTGTTAGTGTTGAAAAACCACTTTTCGCACTTGTGTTGGTGCAGGAAACCACTTTTGCACTTGTATTAGTGTGGAAAACCACTTTTCGCACTTGTGTTAGTGTTGAAAAACCACTTTTCGCACTTGTGTTAGTGTTGAAAAACCACTTTTCGCACTTGTATTAGTGTGGAAAAAACACTTTTTGCACTCGTGATAGTGTTGAAAAACCACTTTTCGCACTTGTGTTAGTGTTGAAAAACCACTTTTGCACTTGTATTAGTGTGGAAAAAACACTTTTTGCACTTGTGATAGTGTTGAAAAACCACTTTTCGCACTTGTGTTAGTGTTGAAAAACCACTTTCCGCACTTGTGTTAGTGTTGAAAAACCACTTTTCGCATTTGTGTTGGTGCAGGAAACCACTTTTGCACTTGTATTAGTGTGGAAAAAACACTTTTTGCACTTGTGATGGTGTTGAAAAACAACTTTTCGCACTTGTGTTGGTGTTGAAAAACCACTTTTCGCACTTGTGTTGGTGCAGGAAACCACTTTTGCACTTGTATTAGTGTGGAAAAAATACTTTTCGCAATTGTGTTAGTGTTGAAAAACCACTTTTCGCACTTGTGTTAGTGTTGAAAAACCACTTTTCGCACTTGTGTTGGTGCAGGAAACCACTTTTGCACTTGTATTAGTGTGGAAAAAACACTTTTTGCACTTGTGATAGTGTTGAAAAACCACTTTTCGCACTTGTGGTAGTGTTGAAAAACCACTTTTCGCACTTGTGGTAGTGTTGAAAAACCACTTTTCGCACTTGTGTTAGTGTTGAAAAACCACTTTTCGCACTTGTGTTAGTGTTGAAAAACCACTTTTCGCACTTGTGTTAGTGTTGAAAAACCACTTTTCACACTTGTGTTGGTGCAGGAAACCACTTTTGCACTTGTATTAGTGTGGCAAAACCACTTTTCGCACTTGTGTTAGTGTTGAAAAACCACTTTTCGCACTTGTGTTAGTGTTGAAAACCACTTTTCGCACTTGTGTTGGTGCAGGAAACCACTTTTGCACTTGTATTAGTGTGGCAAAACCACTTTTCGCACTTGTGTTAGTGTTGAAAAACCACTTTTCGCACTTGTGTTAGTGTTGAAAAACCACTTTTCGCACTTGTGTTGGTGCAGGAAACCACTTTTGCACTTGTATTAGTGTGGAAAAAACACTTTTTACACTTGTGATAGTGTTGAAAAACCACTTTCCGCACTTGTGTTAGTGTTGAAAAACCACTTTTCGCACTTGTGTTAGTGTTGAAAAACCACTTTTCGCACTTGTGTTGGTGCAGGAAACCACTTTTGCACTTGTATTAGTGTGGAAAAAACACTTTTTGCACTTGTGATAGTGTTGAAAAACCACTTTTTGCACTTGTGTTAGTGTTGAAAAACCACTTTCCGCACCTGTGTTAGTGTTGAAAAACCACTTTTTGCATTTGTGTTGGTGCAGGAAACCACTTTTGCACTTGTATTAGTGTGGAAAAAACACTTTTTGCACTTGTGATGGTGTTGAAAAACAACTTTTCGCACTTGTGTTGGTGTTGAAAAACCACTTTTCGCACTTGTGTTGGTGCAGGAAACCACTTTTGCACTTGTATTAGTGTGGAAAAAACACTTTTCGCAATTGTGTTAGTGTTGAAAAACCACTTTTTGCACTTGTGATAGTGTTGAAAAACCACTTTTCGCACTTGTGGTAGTGTTGAAAAACCACTTTTCGCACTTGTGTTAGTGTTGAAAAACCACTTTTCGCACTTGTGTTAGTGTTGAAAAACCACTTTTCGCACTTGTGTTAGTGTTGAAAAACCACTTTTCGCACTTGTGTTGGTGCAGGAAACCACTTTTGCACTTGTATTAGTGTGACAAAACCACTTTTTGCACTTGTGTTAGTGTTGAAAAACCACTTTTCGCACTTGTGTTAGTGTTGAAAAACCACTTTTCGCACTTGTGTTGGTGCAGGAAACCACTTTTGCACTTGTATTAGTGTGGCAAAACCACTTTTCGCACTTGTGTTAGTGTTGAAAAACCACTTTTCGCACTTGTGTTAGTGTTGAAAAACCACTTTTCGCACTTGTGTTGGTGCAGGAAACCACTTTTGCACTTGTATTAGAGTGGAAAAAACACTTTTTACACTTGTGATAGTGTTGAAAAACCACTTTCCGCACTTGTGTTAGTGTTGAAAAACCACTTTTCGCACTTGTGTTAGTGTTGAAAAACCACTTTTCGCACTTGTGTTGGTGCAGGAAACCACTTTTGCACTTGTATTAGTGTGGAAAAACCACTTTTATCACTTGTGTTAGTGTTGAAAAACCACTTTTTGCACTTGTGTTAGTGTTGAAAAACCGCTTTTCGCACTTGTGTTGGTGCAGGAAACCACTTTTGCACTTGTATTAGTGTGGAAAAAACACTTTTTGCACTTGTGATAGTGTTGAAAAACCACTTTTCGCACTTGTGTTAGGTTGAAAAAACACTTTTCGCACTTGTGTTAGTGTTGAAAAACCACTTTTCGCACTTGTGTTGGTGTTGAAAAACCCCTTTTCGCACTTGTGATAGTGTTGAAAAACCCCTTTTCGCACTTGTGATAGTGTTGAAAAACCACTTTTCGCACTTGTGTTAGTGTTGAAAAACCACTTTTCGCACTTGTGTTAGTGTTGAAAAACCACTTTTCGCACTTGTGTTGGTGCAGGAAACCACTTTTGCACTTGTATTAGTGTGGAAAAAACACTTTTTGCACTTGTGATAGTGTTGAAAAACCACATTTCGCACTTGTGTTAGTGTTGAAAAACCACTTTTCGCACTTGTGTTGGTGCAGGAAACCACTTTTGCACTTGTATTAGTGTGGAAAAACCACTTTTCGCACGTGTGTTAGTGTTGAAAAACCACTTTTCGCACTTGTATTAGTGTGGAAAAAACACTTTTTGCACTTGTGATAGTGTTGAAAAACCACTTTTCGCACTTGTGTTAGTGTTGAAAAACCACTTTTCGCACTTGTGTTGGTGCAGGAAACCACTTTTGCACTTGGATTAGTGTGGAAAAAACACTTTTTGCACTTGTGATAGTGTTTAAAAACCACTTTTCGCACTTGTGTTAGTGTTGAAAAACCACTTTTCGCACTTGTGTTGGTGCAGGAAACCACTTTTGCTCTTGTATTAGTGTGGAAAAAACACTTTTTGCACTTGTGATAGTGTTGAAAAACCACTTTTCGCACTTGTGTTAGTGTTGAAAAACCACTTTTCGCACTTGTGTTGGTGCAGGAAACCACTTTTGCACTTGTATTGGTGTGGAAAAAACACTTTTCACACTTGTGTTAGTGTTGAAAACCCACTTTTCGCACTTGTGTTAGTGTTGAAAAACCACTTTTCGCACTTGTGTTGGTGCAGGAAACCACTTTTACACTTGTATTAGTGTGGAAAAAACACTTTTTGCACTTGTGATAGTGTTGAAAAACCACTTTTCGCACTTGTGTTAGTGTTGAAAAATCACTTTTCGCACTTGTATTGGTGCAGGAAACCACTTTTGCACTTGTATTAGTGTGGAAAAACCACTTTTCGCACTTGTGATAGTGTTGAAGAACCACTTTTCGCACTTGTGTTAGTGTTGAAAAAACACTTTTTGCACTTGTGTTGGTGCAGGAAACCACTTTTGCACTTGTATTAGTGTGGAAAAAACACTTTTTGCACTTGTGATAGTGTTGAAAAACCACTTTTCGCACTTGTGTTAGTGTTGGAAAACCACTTTTCGCACTTGTGTTAGTGTTGAAAAACCACTTTTCGCACTTGTGTTGGTGCAGGAAACCACTTTTGCACTTGTATTAGTGTGGAAAAACCACTTTTCGCACTTGTGTTAGTGTTGAAAAACCACTTTTCGCACTTGTGTTAGTGTTGAAAAACCACTTTTCGCACTTGTGTTGGTGCAGGAAACCACTTTTGCACTTGTATTAGTGTGGAAAAAACACTTTTTGCACTTGTGATAGTGTTGAAAAACCACTTTTCGCACTTGTGTTAGTGTTGAAAAACCACTTTCCGCACTTGTGTTAGTGTTGAAAAACCACTTTTCGCATTTGTGTTGGTGCAGGAAACCACTTTTGCACTTGTATTAGTGTGGAAAAAACACTTTTTGCACTTGTGATGGTGTTGAAAAACAACTTTTCGCACTTGTGTTGGTGTTGAAAAACCACTTTTCGCACTTGTGTTGGTGCAGGAAACCACTTTTGCACTTGTATTAGTGTGGCAAAAACACTTTTCGCAATTGTGTTAGTGTTGAAAAACCACTTTTCGCACTTGTGTTAGTGTTCAAAAACCACTTTTCGCACTTGTGTTGGTGCAGGAAACCACTTTTGCACTTGTATTAGTGTGGAAAAAACACTTTTTGCACTTGTGATAGTGTTGAAAAACCACTTTTCGCACTTGTGGTAGTGTTGAAAAACCACTTTTCGCACTTGTGTTAGTGTTGAAAAACCACTTTTCGCACTTGTGTTGGTGCAGGAAACCACTTTTGCACTTGTATTAGTGTGGCAAATCCACTTTTCGCACTTGTGTTAGTGTTGAAAAACCACTTTTCGCACTTGTGTTAGTGTTGAAAAACCACTTTTCACACTTGTGTTGTTGCAGGAAACCACTTTTGCACTTGTATTAGTGTGGCAAAACCACTTTTCGCACTTGTGTTAGTGTTGAAAAACCACTTTTCGCACTTGTGTTAGTGTTGAAAAACCACTTTTCGCACTTGTGTTGGTGCAGGAAACCACTTTTGCACTTGTATTAGTGTGGAAAAAACACTTTTTACACTTGTGATAGTGTTGAAAAACCACTTTCCGCACTTGTGTTAGTGTTGAAAAACCACTTTTCGCACTTGTGTTAGTGTTGAAAAACCACTTTTCGCACTTGTGTTGGTGCAGGAAACCACTTTTGCACTTGTATTAGTGTGGAAAAAACACTTTTTGCACTTGTGATAGTGTTGAAAAACCACTTTTTGCACTTGTGTTAGTGTTGAAAAACCACTTTCCGCACTTGTGTTAGTGTTGAAAAACCACTTTTCGCATTTGTGTTGGTGCAGGAAACCACTTTTGCACTTGTATTAGTGTGGAAAAAACACTTTTTGCACTTGTGATGGTGTTGAAAAACAACTTTTCGCACTTGTGTTGATGTTGAAAAACCACTTTTCGCACTTGTGTTGGTGCAGGAAACCACTTTTGCTCTTGTATTAGTGTGGAAAAAACACTTTTTGCACTTGTGATAGTGTTGAAAAACCACTTTTCGCACTTGTGTTAGTGTTGAAAAACCACTTTTCGCACTTGTGTTGGTGCAGGAAACCACTTTTGCACTTGTATTGGTGTGGAAAAAACACTTTTCACACTTGTGTTAGTGTTGAAAACCCACTTTTCGCACTTGTGTTAGTGTTGAAAAACCACTTTTCGCACTTGTGTTGGTGCAGGAAACCACTTTTACACTTGTATTAGTGTGGAAAAAACACTTTTTGCACTTGTGATAGTGTTGAAAAACCACTTTTCGCACTTGTGTTAGTGTTGAAAAATCACTTTTCGCACTTGTGTTGGTGCAGGAAACCACTTTTGCACTTGTATTAGTGTGGAAAAACCACTTTTCGCACTTGTGATAGTGTTGAAGAACCACTTTTCGCACTTGTGTTAGTGTTGAAAAACCACTTTTCGCACTTGTGTTGGTGCAGGAAACCACTTTTGCACTTGTATTAGTGTGGAAAAAACACTTTTTGCACTTGTGATAGTGTTGAAAAACCACTTTTCGCACTTGTGTTAGTGTTGGAAAACCACTTTTCGCACTTGTGTTAGTGTTGAAAAACCACTTTTCGCACTTGTGTTGGTGCAGGAAACCACTTTTGCACTTGTATTAGTGTGGAAAACCACTTTTCGCACTTGTGTTAGTGTTGAAAAACCACTTTTCGCACTTGTGTTAGTGTTGAAAAACCACTTTTCGCACTTGTATTAGTGTGGAAAAAACACTTTTCGCACTTGTGTTGGTGCAGGAAACCACTTTTGCACTTGTATTAGTGTGGAAAAAACACTATTCGCACTTGTGATAGTGTTGAAAAACCACTTTTCGCACTTGTGTTAGTGTTGAAAAACCACTTTTCGCACTTGTGTTGGTGCAGGAAACCACTTTTGCACTTGTATTGGTGTGGAAAAAACACTTTTCACACTTGTGTTAGTGTTGAAAACCCACTTTTCGCACTTGTGTTAGTGTTGAAAAACCACTTTTCGCACTTGTGTTGGTGCAGGAAACCACTTTTACACTTGTATTAGTGTGGAAAAAACACTTTTTGCACTTGTGATAGTGTTGAAAAACCACTTTTCGCACTTGTGTTAGTGTTGAAAAATCACTTTTCGCACTTGTGTTGGTGCAGGAAACCACTTTTGCACTTGTATTAGTGTGGAAAAACCACTTTTCGCACCTGTGATAGTGTTGAAGAACCACTTTTCGCACTTGTGTTAGTGTTGAAAAACCACTTTTCGCACTTGTGTTGGTGCAGGAAACCACTTTTGCACTTGTATTAGTGTGGAAAAAACACTTTTTGCACTTGTGATAGTGTTGAAAAACCACTTTTCGCACTTGTGTTAGTGTTGGAAAACCACTTTTCGCACTTGTGTTAGTGTTGAAAAACCACTTTTCGCACTTGTGTTGGTGCAGGAAACCACTTTTGCACTTGTATTAGTGTGGAAAACCACTTTTCGCACTTGTGTTAGTGTTGAAAAACCACTTTTCGCACTTGTGTTAGTGTTGAAAAACCACTTTTCGCACTTGTATTAGTGTGGAAAAAACACTTTTTGCACTCGTGATAGTGTTGAAAAACCACTTTTCGCACTTGTGTTAGTGTTGAAAAACCACTTTTGCACTTGTATTAGTGTGGAAAAAACACTTTTTGCACTTGTGATAGTGTTGAAAAACCACTTTTCGCACTTGTGTTAGTGTTGAAAAACCACTTTCCGCACTTGTGTTAGTGTTGAAAAACCACTTTTCGCATTTGTGTTGGTGCAGGAAACCACTTTTGCACTTGTATTAGTGTGGAAAAAACACTTTTTGCACTTGTGATGGTGTTGAAAAACAACTTTTCGCACTTGTGTTGGTGTTGAAAAACCACTTTTCGCACTTGTGTTGGTGCAGGAAACCACTTTTGCACTTGTATTAGTGTGGAAAAAATACTTTTCGCAATTGTGTTAGTGTTGAAAAACCACTTTTCGCACTTGTGTTAGTGTTGAAAAACCACTTTTCGCACTTGTGTTGGTGCAGGAAACCACTTTTGCACTTGTATTAGTGTGGAAAAAACACTTTTTGCACTTGTGATAGTGTTGAAAAACCACTTTTCGCACTTGTGGTAGTGTTGAAAAACCACTTTTCGCACTTGTGGTAGTGTTGAAAAACCACTTTTCGCACTTGTGTTAGTGTTGAAAAACCACTTTTCGCACTTGTGTTAGTGTTGAAAAACCACTTTTCGCACTTGTGTTAGTGTTGAAAAACCACTTTTCACACTTGTGTTGGTGCAGGAAACCACTTTTGCACTTGTATTAGTGTGGCAAAACCACTTTTCGCACTTGTGTTAGTGTTGAAAAACCACTTTTCGCACTTGTGTTAGTGTTGAAAACCACTTTTCGCACTTGTGTTGGTGCAGGAAACCACTTTTGCACTTGTATTAGTGTGGCAAAACCACTTTTCGCACTTGTGTTAGTGTTGAAAAACCACTTTTCGCACTTGTGTTAGTGTTGAAAAACCACTTTTCGCACTTGTGTTGGTGCAGGAAACCACTTTTGCACTTGTATTAGTGTGGAAAAAACACTTTTTACACTTGTGATAGTGTTGAAAAACCACTTTCCGCACTTGTGTTAGTGTTGAAAAACCACTTTTCGCACTTGTGTTAGTGTTGAAAAACCACTTTTCGCACTTGTGTTGGTGCAGGAAACCACTTTTGCACTTGTATTAGTGTGGAAAAAACACTTTTTGCACTTGTGATAGTGTTGAAAAACCACTTTTTGCACTTGTGTTAGTGTTGAAAAACCACTTTCCGCACCTGTGTTAGTGTTGAAAAACCACTTTTTGCATTTGTGTTGGTGCAGGAAACCACTTTTGCACTTGTATTAGTGTGGAAAAAACACTTTTTGCACTTGTGATGGTGTTGAAAAACAACTTTTCGCACTTGTGTTGGTGTTGAAAAACCACTTTTCGCACTTGTGTTGGTGCAGGAAACCACTTTTGCACTTGTATTAGTGTGGAAAAAACACTTTTCGCAATTGTGTTAGTGTTGAAAAACCACTTTTTGCACTTGTGATAGTGTTGAAAAACCACTTTTCGCACTTGTGGTAGTGTTGAAAAACCACTTTTCGCACTTGTGTTAGTGTTGAAAAACCACTTTTCGCACTTGTGTTAGTGTTGAAAAACCACTTTTCGCACTTGTGTTAGTGTTGAAAAACCACTTTTCGCACTTGTGTTGGTGCAGGAAACCACTTTTGCACTTGTATTAGTGTGACAAAACCACTTTTTGCACTTGTGTTAGTGTTGAAAAACCACTTTTCGCACTTGTGTTAGTGTTGAAAAACCACTTTTCGCACTTGTGTTGGTGCAGGAAACCACTTTTGCACTTGTATTAGTGTGGCAAAACCACTTTTCGCACTTGTGTTAGTGTTGAAAAACCACTTTTCGCACTTGTGTTAGTGTTGAAAAACCACTTTTCGCACTTGTGTTGGTGCAGGAAACCACTTTTGCACTTGTATTAGAGTGGAAAAAACACTTTTTACACTTGTGATAGTGTTGAAAAACCACTTTCCGCACTTGTGTTAGTGTTGAAAAACCACTTTTCGCACTTGTGTTAGTGTTGAAAAACCACTTTTCGCACTTGTGTTGGTGCAGGAAACCACTTTTGCACTTGTATTAGTGTGGAAAAACCACTTTTATCACTTGTGTTAGTGTTGAAAAACCACTTTTTGCACTTGTGTTAGTGTTGAAAAACCGCTTTTCGCACTTGTGTTGGTGCAGGAAACCACTTTTGCACTTGTATTAGTGTGGAAAAAACACTTTTTGCACTTGTGATAGTGTTGAAAAACCACTTTTCGCACTTGTGTTAGGTTGAAAAAACACTTTTCGCACTTGTGTTAGTGTTGAAAAACCACTTTTCGCACTTGTGTTGGTGCAGGAAACGACTTTTGCACTTGTATTAGTGTGGAAAAAACACTTTTTGCACTTGTGATAGTGTTGAAAAACCACTTTTCGCACTTGTGTTAGTGTTGAAAAACCACTTTTCGCACTTGTGTTAGTGTTGAAACACCACTTTTCGCACTTGTGTTGGTGCAGGAAACTACTTTTGCACTTGTATTAGTGTGGAAAAACCACTTTTCGCACTTGTGTTAGTGTTGAAAAACCCCTTTTCGCACTTGTGTTAGTGTTGAAAAACCCCTTTTCGCACTTGTGATAGTGTTGAAAAACCACTTTTCGCACTTGTGTTAGTGTTGAAAAACCACTTTTCGCACTTGTGTTAGTGTTGAAAAACCACTTTTCGCACTTGTGTTGGTGCAGGAAACCACTTTTGCACTTGTATTAGTGTGGAAAAAACACTTTTTGCACTTGTGATAGTGTTGAAAAACCACATTTCGCACTTGTGTTAGTGTTGAAAAACCACTTTTCGCACTTGTGTTGGTGCAGGAAACCACTTTTGCACTTGTATTAGTGTGGAAAAACCACTTTTCGCACGTGTGTTAGTGTTGAAAAACCACTTTTCGCACTTGTATTAGTGTGGAAAAAACACTTTTTGCACTTGTGATAGTGTTGAAAAACCACTTTTCGCACTTGTGTTAGTGTTGAAAAACCACTTTTCGCACTTGTGTTGGTGCAGGAAACCACTTTTGCACTTGGATTAGTGTGGAAAAAACACTTTTTGCACTTGTGATAGTGTTTAAAAACCACTTTTCGCACTTGTGTTAGTGTTGAAAAACCACTTTTCGCACTTGTGTTGGTGCAGGAAACCACTTTTGCTCTTGTATTAGTGTGGAAAAAACACTTTTTGCACTTGTGATAGTGTTGAAAAACCACTTTTCGCACTTGTGTTAGTGTTGAAAAACCACTTTTCGCACTTGTGTTGGTGCAGGAAACCACTTTTGCACTTGTATTGGTGTGGAAAAAACACTTTTCACACTTGTGTTAGTGTTGAAAACCCACTTTTCGCACTTGTGTTGGTGCAGGAAACCACTTTTGCACTTGTATTAGTGTGGAAAAAATACTTTTCGCAATTGTGTTAGTGTTGAAAAACCACTTTTCGCACTTGTGTTAGTGTTGAAAAACCACTTTTCGCACTTGTGTTGGTGCAGGAAACCACTTTTGCACTTGTATTAGTGTGGAAAAAACACTTTTTGCACTTGTGATAGTGTTGAAAAACCACTTTTCGCACTTGTGGTAGTGTTGAAAAACCACTTTTCGCACTTGTGGTAGTGTTGAAAAACCACTTTTCGCACTTGTGTTAGTGTTGAAAAACCACTTTTCGCACTTGTGTTAGTGTTGAAAAACCACTTTTCGCACTTGTGTTAGTGTTGAAAAACCACTTTTCACACTTGTGTTGGTGCAGGAAACCACTTTTGCACTTGTATTAGTGTGGCAAAACCACTTTTCGCACTTGTGTTAGTGTTGAAAAACCACTTTTCGCACTTGTGTTAGTGTTGAAAACCACTTTTCGCACTTGTGTTGGTGCAGGAAACCACTTTTGCACTTGTATTAGTGTGGCAAAACCACTTTTCGCACTTGTGTTAGTGTTGAAAAACCACTTTTCGCACTTGTGTTAGTGTTGAAAAACCACTTTTCGCACTTGTGTTGGTGCAGGAAACCACTTTTGCACTTGTATTAGTGTGGAAAAAACACTTTTTACACTTGTGATAGTGTTGAAAAACCACTTTCCGCACTTGTGTTAGTGTTGAAAAACCACTTTTCGCACTTGTGTTAGTGTTGAAAAACCACTTTTCGCACTTGTGTTGGTGCAGGAAACCACTTTTGCACTTGTATTAGTGTGGAAAAAACACTTTTTGCACTTGTGATAGTGTTGAAAAACCACTTTTTGCACTTGTGTTAGTGTTGAAAAACCACTTTCCGCACTTGTGTTAGTGTTGAAAAACCACTTTTTGCATTTGTGTTGGTGCAGGAAACCACTTTTGCACTTGTATTAGTGTGGAAAAAACACTTTTTGCACTTGTGATGGTGTTGAAAAACAACTTTTCGCACTTGTGTTGGTGTTGAAAAACCACTTTTCGCACTTGTGTTGGTGCAGGAAACCACTTTTGCACTTGTATTAGTGTGGAAAAAACACTTTTCGCAATTGTGTTAGTGTTGAAAAACCACTTTTCGCACTTGTGTTAGTGTTGAAAAACCACTTTTCGCACTTGTGTTGGTGCAGGAAACCACTTTTGCACTTGTATTAGTGTGGAAAAAACACTTTTTGCACTTGTGATAGTGTTGAAAAACCACTTTTCGCACTTGTGGTAGTGTTGAAAAACCACTTTTCGCACTTGTGTTAGTGTTGAAAAACCACTTTTCGCACTTGTGTTAGTGTTGAAAAACCACTTTTCGCACTTGTGTTAGTGTTGAAAAACCACTTTTCGCACTTGTGTTGGTGCAGGAAACCACTTTTGCACTTGTATTAGTGTGGCAAAACCACTTTTTGCACTTGTGTTAGTGTTGAAAAACCACTTTTCGCACTTGTGTTAGTGTTGAAAAACCACTTTTCGCACTTGTGTTGGTGCAGGAAACCACTTTTGCACTTGTATTAGTGTGGCAAAACCACTTTTCGCACTTGTGTTAGTGTTGAAAAACCACTTTTCGCACTTGTGTTAGTGTTGAAAAACCACTTTTCGCACTTGTGTTGGTGCAGGAAACCACTTTTGCACTTGTATTAGAGTGGAAAAAACACTTTTTACACTTGTGATAGTGTTGAAAAACCACTTTCCGCACTTGTGTTAGTGTTGAAAAACCACTTTTCGCACTTGTGTTAGTGTTGAAAAACCACTTTTCGCACTTGTGTTGGTGCAGGAAACCACTTTTGCACTTGTATTAGTGTGGAAAAACCACTTTTATCACTTGTGTTAGTGTTGAAAAACCACTTTTTGCACTTGTGTTAGTGTTGAAAAACCGCTTTTCGCACTTGTGTTGGTGCAGGAAACCACTTTTGCACTTGTATTAGTGTGGAAAAAACACTTTTTGCACTTGTGATAGTGTTGAAAAACCACTTTTCGCACTTGTGTTAGGTTGAAAAAACACTTTTCGCACTTGTGTTAGTGTTGAAAAACCACTTTTCGCACTTGTGTTGGTGCAGGAAACGACTTTTGCACTTGTATTAGTGTGGAAAAAACACTTTTTGCACTTGTGATAGTGTTGAAAAACCACTTTTCGCACTTGTGTTAGTGTTGAAAAACCACTTTTCGCACTTGTGTTAGTGTTGAAACACCACTTTTCGCACTTGTGTTGGTGCAGGAAACTACTTTTGCACTTGTATTAGTGTGGAAAAACCACTTTTTGCACTTGTGTTAGTGTTGAAAAACCACTTTTCGCACTTGTGTTAGTGTTGAAAAACCACTTTTCGCACTTGTGTTGGTGCAGGAAACCACTTTTGCACTTGTATTAGTGTGGCAAAACCACTTTTCGCACTTGTGTTAGTGTTGAAAAACCACTTTTCGCACTTGTGTTAGTGTTGAAAAACCACTTTTCGCACTTGTGTTGGTGCAGGAAACCACTTTTGCACTTGTATTAGAGTGGAAAAAACACTTTTTACACTTGTGATAGTGTTGAAAAACCACTTTCCGCACTTGTGTTAGTGTTGAAAAACCACTTTTCGCACTTGTGTTAGTGTTGAAAAACCACTTTTCGCACTTGTGTTGGTGCAGGAAACCACTTTTGCACTTGTATTAGTGTGGAAAAACCACTTTTATCACTTGTGTTAGTGTTGAAAAACCACTTTTTGCACTTGTGTTAGTGTTGAAAAACCGCTTTTCGCACTTGTGTTGGTGCAGGAAACCACTTTTGCACTTGTATTAGTGTGGAAAAAACACTTTTTGCACTTGTGATAGTGTTGAAAAACCACTTTTCGCACTTGTGTTAGGTTGAAAAAACACTTTTCGCACTTGTGTTAGTGTTGAAAAACCACTTTTCGCACTTGTGTTGGTGCAGGAAACCACTTTTGCACTTGTATTAGTGTGGAAAAACCACTTTTCGCACGTGTGTTAGTGTTGAAAAACCACTTTTCGCACTTGTATTAGTGTGGAAAAAACACTTTTTGCACTTGTGATAGTGTTGAAAAACCACTTTTCGCACTTGTGTTAGTGTTGAAAAACCACTTTTCGCACTTGTGTTGGTGCAGGAAACCACTTTTGCACTTGTATTAGTGTGGAAAAACCACTTTTCGCACTTGTGTTAGTGTTGAAAAACCACTTTTCGCACTTGTGTTAGTGTTGAAAAACCACTTTTCGCACTTGTGTTGGTGCAGGAAACCACTTTTGCACTTGTATTAGTGTGGAAAAAACACTTTTTGCACTTGTGATAGTGTTGAAAAACCACTTTTCGCACTTGTGTTAGTGTTGAAAAACCACTTTCCGCACTTGTGTTAGTGTTGAAAAACCACTTTTCGCATTTGTGTTGGTGCAGGAAACCACTTTTGCACTTGTATTAGTGTGGAAAAAACACTTTTTGCACTTGTGATGGTGTTGAAAAACAACTTTTCGCACTTGTGTTGGTGTTGAAAAACCACTTTTCGCACTTGTGTTGGTGCAGGAAACCACTTTTGCACTTGTATTAGTGTGGAAAAAACACTTTTCGCAATTGTGTTAGTGTTGAAAAACCACTTTTCGCACTTGTGTTAGTGTTCAAAAACCACTTTTCGCACTTGTGTTGGTGCAGGAAACCACTTTTGCACTTGTATTAGTGTGGAAAAAACACTTTTTGCACTTGTGATAGTGTTGAAAAACCACTTTTCGCACTTGTGGTAGTGTTGAAAAACCACTTTTCGCACTTGTGTTAGTGTTGAAAAACCACTTTTCGCACTTGTGTTGGTGCAGGAAACCACTTTTGCACTTGTATTAGTGTGGCAAAACCACTTTTCGCACTTGTGTTAGTGTTGAAAAACCACTTTTCGCACTTGTGTTAGTGTTGAAAAACCACTTTTCACACTTGTGTTGTTGCAGGAAACCACTTTTGCACTTGTATTAGTGTGGCAAAACCACTTTTCGCACTTGTGTTAGTGTTGAAAAACCACTTTTCGCACTTGTGATAGTGTTGAAAAACCACTTTTCGCACTTGTGTTGGTGCAGGAAACCACTTTTGCACTTGTATTAGTGTGGAAAAAACACTTTTTACACTTGTGATAGTGTTGAAAAACCACTTTCCGCACTTGTGTTAGTGTTGAAAAACCACTTTTCGCACTTGTGTTAGTGTTGAAAAACCACTTTTCGCACTTGTGTTGGTGCAGGAAACCACTTTTGCACTTGTATTAGTGTGGAAAAAACACTTTTTGCACTTGTGATAGTGTTGAAAAACCACTTTTTGCACTTGTGTTAGTGTTGAAAAACCACTTTCCGCACTTGTGTTAGTGTTGAAAAACCACTTTTCGCATTTGTGTTGGTGCAGGAAACCACTTTTGCACTTGTATTAGTGTGGAAAAAACACTTTTTGCACTTGTGATGGTGTTGAAATCAACTTTTCGCACTTGTGTTGGTGTTGAAAAACCACTTTTCGCACTTGTGTTGGTGCAGGAAACCACTTTTGCTCTTGTATTAGTGTGGAAAAAACACTTTTTGCACTTGTGATAGTGTTGAAAAACCACTTTTCGCACTTGTGTTAGTGTTGAAAAACCACTTTTCGCACTTGTGTTGGTGCAGGAAACCACTTTTGCACTTGTATTGGTGTGGAAAAAACACTTTTCACACTTGTGTTAGTGTTGAAAACCCACTTTTCGCACTTGTGTTAGTGTTGAAAAACCACTTTTCGCACTTGTGTTGGTGCAGGAAACCACTTTTACACTTGTATTAGTGTGGAAAAAACACTTTTTGCACTTGTGATAGTGTTGAAAAACCACTTTTCGCACTTGTGTTAGTGTTGAAAAATCACTTTTCGCACTTGTGTTGGTGCAGGAAACCACTTTTGCACTTGTATTAGTGTGGAAAAACCACTTTTCGCACTTGTGATAGTGTTGAAGAACCACTTTTCGCACTTGTGTTAGTGTTGAAAAACCACTTTTCGCACTTGTGTTGGTGCAGGAAACCACTTTTGCACTTGTATTAGTGTGGAAAAAACACTTTTTGCACTTGTGATAGTGTTGAAAAACCACTTTTCGCACTTGTGTTAGTGTTGGAAAACCACTTTTCGCACTTGTGTTAGTGTTGAAAAACCACTTTTCGCACTTGTGTTGGTGCAGGAAACTACTTTTGCACTTGTATTAGTGTGGAAAACCACTTTTCGCACTTGTGTTAGTGTTGAAAAACCACTTTTCGCACTTGTGTTAGTGTTGAAAAACCACTTTTCGCACTTGTATTAGTGTGGAAAAAACACTTTTCGCACTTGTGTTGGTGCAGGAAACCACTTTTGCACTTGTATTAGTGTGGAAAAAACACTATTCGCACTTGTGATAGTGTTGAAAAACCACTTTTCGCACTTGTGTTAGTGTTGAAAAACCACTTTTCGCACTTGTGTTGGTGCAGGAAACCACTTTTGCACTTGTATTGGTGTGGAAAAAACACTTTTCACACTTGTGTTAGTGTTGAAAACCCACTTTTCGCACTTGTGTTAGTGTTGAAAAACCACTTTTCGCACTTGTGTTGGTGCAGGAAACCACTTTTACACTTGTATTAGTGTGGAAAAAACACTTTTTGCACTTGTGATAGTGTTGAAAAACCACTTTTCGCACTTGTGTTAGTGTTGAAAAATCACTTTTCGCACTTGTGTTGGTGCAGGAAACCACTTTTGCACTTGTATTAGTGTGGAAAAACCACTTTTCGCACCTGTGATAGTGTTGAAGAACCACTTTTCGCACTTGTGTTAGTGTTGAAAAACCACTTTTCGCACTTGTGTTGGTGCAGGAAACCACTTTTGCACTTGTATTAGTGTGGAAAAAACACTTTTTGCACTTGTGATAGTGTTGAAAAACCACTTTTCGCACTTGTGTTAGTGTTGGAAAACCACTTTTCGCACTTGTGTTAGTGTTGAAAAACCACTTTTCGCACTTGTGTTGGTGCAGGAAACCACTTTTGCACTTGTATTAGTGTGGAAAACCACTTTTCGCACTTGTGTTAGTGTTGAAAAACCACTTTTCGCACTTGTGTTAGTGTTGAAAAACCACTTTTCGCACTTGTATTAGTGTGGAAAAAACACTTTTTGCACTCGTGATAGTGTTGAAAAACCACTTTTCGCACTTGTGTTAGTGTTGAAAAACCACTTTTGCACTTGTATTAGTGTGGAAAAAACACTTTTTGCACTTGTGATAGTGTTGAAAAACCACTTTTCGCACTTGTGTTAGTGTTGAAAAACCACTTTCCGCACTTGTGTTAGTGTTGAAAAACCACTTTTCGCATTTGTGTTGGTGCAGGAAACCACTTTTGCACTTGTATTAGTGTGGAAAAAACACTTTTTGCACTTGTGATGGTGTTGAAAAACAATTTTTCGCACTTGTGTTGGTGTTGAAAAACCACTTTTCGCACTTGTGTTGGTGCAGGAAACCACTTTTGCACTTGTATTAGTGTGGAAAAAATACTTTTCGCAATTGTGTTAGTGTTGAAAAACCACTTTTCGCACTTGTGTTAGTGTTGAAAAACCACTTTTCGCACTTGTGTTGGTGCAGGAAACCACTTTTGCACTTGTATTAGTGTGGAAAAAACACTTTTTGCACTTGTGATAGTGTTGAAAAACCACTTTTCGCACTTGTGGTAGTGTTGAAAAACCACTTTTCGCACTTGTGGTAGTGTTGAAAAACCACTTTTCGCACTTGTGTTAGTGTTGAAAAACCACTTTTCGCACTTGTGTTAGTGTTGAAAAACCACTTTTCGCACTTGTGTTAGTGTTGAAAAACCACTTTTCACACTTGTGTTGGTGCAGGAAACCACTTTTGCACTTGTATTAGTGTGGCAAAACCACTTTTCGCACTTGTGTTAGTGTTGAAAAACCACTTTTCGCACTTGTGTTAGTGTTGAAAACCACTTTTCGCACTTGTGTTGGTGCAGGAAACCACTTTTGCACTTGTATTAGTGTGGCAAAACCACTTTTCGCACTTGTGTTAGTGTTGAAAAACCACTTTTCGCACTTGTGTTAGTGTTGAAAAACCACTTTTCGCACTTGTGTTGGTGCAGGAAACCACTTTTGCACTTGTATTAGTGTGGAAAAAACACTTTTTACACTTGTGATAGTGTTGAAAAACCACTTTCCGCACTTGTGTTAGTGTTGAAAAACCACTTTTCGCACTTGTGTTAGTGTTGAAAAACCACTTTTCGCACTTGTGTTGGTGCAGGAAACCACTTTTGCACTTGTATTAGTGTGGAAAAAACACTTTTTGCACTTGTGATAGTGTTGAAAAACCACTTTTTGCACTTGTGTTAGTGTTGAAAAACCACTTTCCGCACTTGTGTTAGTGTTGAAAAACCACTTTTTGCATTTGTGTTGGTGCAGGAAACCACTTTTGCACTTGTATTAGTGTGGAAAAAACACTTTTTGCACTTGTGATGGTGTTGAAAAACAACTTTTCGCACTTGTGTTGGTGTTGAAAAACCACTTTTCGCACTTGTGTTGGTGCAGGAAACCACTTTTGCACTTGTATTAGTGTGGAAAAAACACTTTTCGCAATTGTGTTAGTGTTGAAAAACCACTTTTCGCACTTGTGTTAGTGTTGAAAAACCACTTTTCGCACTTGTGTTGGTGCAGGAAACCACTTTTGCACTTGTATTAGTGTGGAAAAACCACTTTTCGCACCTGTGATAGTGTTGAAGAACCACTTTTCGCACTTGTGTTAGTGTTGAAAAACCACTTTTCGCACTTGTGTTGGTGCAGGAAACCACTTTTGCACTTGTATTAGTGTGGAAAAAACACTTTTTGCACTTGTGATAGTGTTGAAAAACCACTTTTCGCACTTGTGTTAGTGTTGGAAAACCACTTTTCGCACTTGTGTTAGTGTTGAAAAACCACTTTTCGCACTTGTGTTGGTGCAGGAAACCACTTTTGCACTTGTATTAGTGTGGAAAACCACTTTTCGCACTTGTGTTAGTGTTGAAAAACCACTTTTCGCACTTGTGTTAGTGTTGAAAAACCACTTTTCGCACTTGTATTAGTGTGGAAAAAACACTTTTTGCACTCGTGATAGTGTTGAAAAACCACTTTTCGCACTTGTGTTAGTGTTGAAAAACCACTTTTGCACTTGTATTAGTGTGGAAAAAACACTTTTTGCACTTGTGATAGTGTTGAAAAACCACTTTTCGCACTTGTGTTAGTGTTGAAAAACCACTTTCCGCACTTGTGTTAGTGTTGAAAAACCACTTTTCGCATTTGTGTTGGTGCAGGAAACCACTTTTGCACTTGTATTAGTGTGGAAAAAACACTTTTTGCACTTGTGATGGTGTTGAAAAACAATTTTTCGCACTTGTGTTGGTGTTGAAAAACCACTTTTCGCACTTGTGTTGGTGCAGGAAACCACTTTTGCACTTGTATTAGTGTGGAAAAAATACTTTTCGCAATTGTGTTAGTGTTGAAAAACCACTTTTCGCACTTGTGTTAGTGTTGAAAAACCACTTTTCGCACTTGTGTTGGTGCAGGAAACCACTTTTGCACTTGTATTAGTGTGGAAAAAACACTTTTTGCACTTGTGATAGTGTTGAAAAACCACTTTTCGCACTTGTGGTAGTGTTGAAAAACCACTTTTCGCACTTGTGGTAGTGTTGAAAAACCACTTTTCGCACTTGTGTTAGTGTTGAAAAACCACTTTTCGCACTTGTGTTAGTGTTGAAAAACCACTTTTCGCACTTGTGTTAGTGTTGAAAAACCACTTTTCACACTTGTGTTGGTGCAGGAAACCACTTTTGCACTTGTATTAGTGTGGCAAAACCACTTTTCGCACTTGTGTTAGTGTTGAAAAACCACTTTTCGCACTTGTGTTAGTGTTGAAAACCACTTTTCGCACTTGTGTTGGTGCAGGAAACCACTTTTGCACTTGTATTAGTGTGGCAAAACCACTTTTCGCACTTGTGTTAGTGTTGAAAAACCACTTTTCGCACTTGTGTTAGTGTTGAAAAACCACTTTTCGCACTTGTGTTGGTGCAGGACACTTTTGCACTTGTATTAGTGTGGAAAAAACACTTTTTACACTTGTGATAGTGTTGAAAAACCACTTTCCGCACTTGTGTTAGTGTTGAAAAACCACTTTTCGCACTTGTGTTAGTGTTGAAAAACCACTTTTCGCACTTGTGTTGGTGCAGGAAACCACTTTTGCACTTGTATTAGTGTGGAAAAAACACTTTTTGCACTTGTGATAGTGTTGAAAAACCACTTTTTGCACTTGTGTTAGTGTTGAAAAACCACTTTCCGCACTTGTGTTAGTGTTGAAAAACCACTTTTTGCATTTGTGTTGGTGCAGGAAACCACTTTTGCACTTGTATTAGTGTGGAAAAAACACTTTTTGCACTTGTGATGGTGTTGAAAACAACTTTTCGCACTTGTGTTGGTGTTGAAAAACCACTTTTCGCACTTGTGTTGGTGCAGGAAACCACTTTTGCACTTGTATTAGTGTGGAAAAAACACTTTTCGCAATTGTGTTAGTGTTGAAAAACCACTTTTCGCACTTGTGTTAGTGTTGAAAAACCACTTTTCGCACTTGTGTTGGTGCAGGAAACCACTTTTGCACTTGTATTAGTGTGGAAAAAACACTTTTTGCACTTGTGATAGTGTTGAAAAACCACTTTTCGCACTTGTGGTAGTGTTGAAAAACCACTTTTTCGCACTTGTGTTAGTGTTGAAAAACCACTTTTCGCACTTGTGTTAGTGTTGAAAAACCACTTTTCGCACTTGTGTTAGTGTTGAAAAACCACTTTTCGCACTTGTGTTGGTGCAGGAAACCACTTTTGCACTTGTATTAGTGTGGCAAAACCACTTTTTGCACTTGTGTTAGTGTTGAAAAACCACTTTTCGCACTTGTGTTAGTGTTGAAAAACCACTTTTCGCACTTGTGTTGGTGCAGGAAACCACTTTTGCACTTGTATTAGTGTGGCAAAACCACTTTTCGCACTTGTGTTAGTGTTGAAAAACCACTTTTCGCACTTGTGTTAGTGTTGAAAAAACCACTTTTCGCACTTGTGTTGGTGCAGGAAACCACTTTTGCACTTGTATTAGAGTGGAAAAAACACTTTTTACACTTGTGATAGTGTTGAAAAACCACTTCCCGCACTTGTGTTAGTGTTGAAAAACCACTTTTCGCACTTGTGTTAGTGTTGAAAAAACCACTTTTCGCACTTGTGTTGGTGCAGGAAACCACTTTTGCACTTGTATTAGTGTGGAAAAACCACTTTTATCACTTGTGTTAGTGTTGAAAAACCACTTTTTGCACTTGTGTTAGTGTTGAAAAACCGCTTTTCGCACTTGTGTTGGTGCAGGAAACCACTTTTGCACTTGTATTAGTGTGGAAAAAACACTTTTTGCACTTGTGATAGTGTTGAAAAACCACTTTTCGCACTTGTGTTAGGTTGAAAAAACACTTTTCGCACTTGTGTTAGTGTTGAAAAACCACTTTTCGCACTTGTGTTGGTGCAGGAAACGACTTTTGCACTTGTATTAGTGTGGAAAAAACACTTTTTGCACTTGTGATAGTGTTGAAAAACCACTTTTTCGCACTTGTGTTAGTGTTGAAAAACCACTTTTCGCACTTGTGTTAGTGTTGAAACACCACTTTTCGCACTTGTGTTGGTGCAGGAAACTACTTTTGCACTTGTATTAGTGTGGAAAAACCACTTTTCGCACTTGTGTTAGTGTTGAAAAACCCCTTTTCGCACTTGTGTTAGTGTTGAAAAACCCCTTTTCGCACTTGTGATAGTGTTGAAAAACCACTTTTCGCACTTGTGTTAGTGTTGAAAAACCACTTTTCGCACTTGTGTTAGTGTTGAAAAACCACTTTTCGCACTTGTGTTGGTGCAGGAAACCACTTTTGCACTTGTATTAGTGTGGAAAAAACACTTTTTGCACTTGTGATAGTGTTGAAAAACCACATTTCGCACTTGTGTTAGTGTTGAAAAACCACTTTTCGCACTTGTGTTGGTGCAGGAAACCACTTTTGCACTTGTATTAGTGTGGAAAAAACCACTTTCGCACGTGTGTTAGTGTTGAAAAACCACTTTTCGCACTTTGTATTAGTGTGGAAAAAACACTTTTTGCACTTGTGATAGTGTTGAAAAACCACTTTTCGCACTTGTGTTAGTGTTGAAAAACCACTTTTCGCACTTGTGTTGGTGCAGGAAACCACTTTTGCACTTGGATTAGTGTGGAAAAAACACTTTTTGCACTTGTGATAGTGTTTAAAAACCACTTTTCGCACTTGTGTTAGTGTTGAAAAACCACTTTTCGCACTTGTGTTGGTGCAGGAAACCACTTTTGCTCTTGTATTAGTGTGGAAAAAACACTTTTTGCACTTGTGATAGTGTTGAAAAACCACTTTTCGCACTTGTGTTAGTGTTGAAAAACCACTTTTCGCACTTGTGTTGGTGCAGGAAACCACTTTTGCACTTGTATTGGTGTGGAAAAAACACTTTTCACACTTGTGTTAGTGTTGAAAACCCACTTTTCGCACTTGTGTTGGTGCAGGAAACCACTTTTGCACTTGTATTAGTGTGGAAAAAATACTTTTCGCAATTGTGTTAGTGTTGAAAAACCACTTTTCGCACTTGTGTTAGTGTTGAAAAACCACTTTTCGCACTTGTGTTGGTGCAGGAAACCACTTTTGCACTTGTATTAGTGTGGAAAAAACACTTTTTGCACTTGTGATAGTGTTGAAAAACCACTTTTCGCACTTGTGGTAGTGTTGAAAAACCACTTTTCGCACTTGTGGTAGTGTTGAAAAACCACTTTTCGCACTTGTGTTAGTGTTGAAAAACCACTTTTCGCACTTGTGTTAGTGTTGAAAAACCACTTTTCGCACTTGTGTTAGTGTTGAAAAACCACTTTTCACACTTGTGTTGGTGCAGGAAACCACTTTTGCACTTGTATTAGTGTGGCAAAACCACTTTTCGCACTTGTGTTAGTGTTGAAAAACCACTTTTCGCACTTGTGTTAGTGTTGAAAACCACTTTTCGCACTTGTGTTGGTGCAGGAAACCACTTTTGCACTTGTATTAGTGTGGCAAAACCACTTTTCGCACTTGTGTTAGTGTTGAAAAACCACTTTTCGCACTTGTGTTAGTGTTGAAAAACCACTTTTCGCACTTGTGTTGGTGCAGGAAACCACTTTTGCACTTGTATTAGTGTGGAAAAAAACACTTTTTACACTTGTGATAGTGTTGAAAAACCACTTTCCGCACTTGTGTTAGTGTTGAAAAACCACTTTTCGCACTTGTGTTAGTGTTGAAAAACCACTTTTCGCACTTGTGTTGGTGCAGGAAACCACTTTTGCACTTGTATTAGTGTGGAAAAAACACTTTTTGCACTTGTGATAGTGTTGAAAAACCACTTTTTGCACTTGTGTTAGTGTTGAAAAACCACTTTCCGCACTTGTGTTAGTGTTGAAAAACCACTTTTTGCATTTGTGTTGGTGCAGGAAACCACTTTTGCACTTGTATTAGTGTGGAAAAAACACTTTTTGCACTTGTGATGGTGTTGAAAAACAACTTTTCGCACTTGTGTTGGTGTTGAAAAACCACTTTTCGCACTTGTGTTGGTGCAGGAAACCACTTTTGCACTTGTATTAGTGTGGAAAAAACACTTTTCGCAATTGTGTTAGTGTTGAAAAACCACTTTTCGCACTTGTGTTAGTGTTGAAAAACCACTTTTCGCACTTGTGTTGGTGCAGGAAACCACTTTTGCACTTGTATTAGTGTGGAAAAAACACTTTTTGCACTTGTGATAGTGTTGAAAAACCACTTTTCGCACTTGTGGTAGTGTTGAAAAACCACTTTTCACACTTGTGTTAGTGTTGAAAAACCACTTTTCGCACTTGTGTTAGTGTTGAAAAACCACTTTTCGCACTTGTGTTAGTGTTGAAAAACCACTTTTCGCACTTGTGTTGGTGCAGGAAACCACTTTTGCACTTGTATTAGTGTGGCAAAACCACTTTTTGCACTTGTGTTAGTGTTGAAAAACCACTTTTCGCACTTGTGTTAGTGTTGAAAAACCACTTTTCGCACTTGTGTTGGTGCAGGAAACCACTTTTGCACTTGTATTAGTGTGGCAAAACCACTTTTCGCACTTGTGTTAGTGTTGAAAAACCACTTTTCGCACTTGTGTTAGTGTTGAAAAACCACTTTTCGCACTTGTGTTGGTGCAGGAAACCACTTTTGCACTTGTATTAGAGTGGAAAAAACACTTTTTACACTTGTGATAGTGTTGAAAAACCACTTTCCGCACTTGTGTTAGTGTTGAAAAACCACTTTTCGCACTTGTGTTAGTGTTGAAAAACCACTTTTCGCACTTGTGTTGGTGCAGGAAACCACTTTTGCACTTGTATTAGTGTGGAAAAACCACTTTTATCACTTGTGTTAGTGTTGAAAAACCACTTTTTGCACTTGTGTTAGTGTTGAAAAACCGCTTTTCGCACTTGTGTTGGTGCAGGAAACCACTTTTGCACTTGTATTAGTGTGGAAAAAACACTTTTTGCACTTGTGATAGTGTTGAAAAACCACTTTTCGCACTTGTGTTAGGTTGAAAAAACACTTTTCGCACTTGTGTTAGTGTTGAAAAACCACTTTTCGCACTTGTGTTGGTGCAGGAAACGACTTTTGCACTTGTATTAGTGTGGAAAAAAACACTTTTTGCACTTGTGATAGTGTTGAAAAACCACTTTTCGCACTTGTGTTAGTGTTGAAAAACCACTTTTCGCACTTGTGTTAGTGTTGAAACACCACTTTTCGCACTTGTGTTGGTGCAGGAAACTACTTTTGCACTTGTATTAGTGTGGAAAAACCACTTTTCGCACTTGTGTTAGTGTTGAAAAACCCCTTTTCGCACTTGTGTTAGTGTTGAAAAACCCCTTTTCGCACTTGTGATAGTGTTGAAAAACCACTTTTCGCACTTGTGTTAGTGTTGAAAAACCACTTTTCGCACTTGTGTTAGTGTTGAAAAACCACTTTTCGCACTTGTGTTGGTGCAGGAAACCACTTTTGCACTTGTATTAGTGTGGAAAAAACACTTTTTGCACTTGTGATAGTGTTGAAAAACCACATTTCGCACTTGTGTTAGTGTTGAAAAACCACTTTTCGCACTTGTGTTGGTGCAGGAAACCACTTTTGCACTTGTATTAGTGTGGAAAAACCACTTTTCGCACGTGTGTTAGTGTTGAAAAACCACTTTTCGCACTTGTATTAGTGTGGAAAAAACACTTTTTGCACTTGTGATAGTGTTGAAAAACCACTTTTCGCACTTGTGTTAGTGTTGAAAAACCACTTTTCGCACTTGTGTTGGTGCAGGAAACCACTTTTGCACTTGGATTAGTGTGGAAAAAACACTTTTTGCACTTGTGATAGTGTTTAAAAACCACTTTTCGCACTTGTGTTAGTGTTGAAAAACCACTTTTCGCACTTGTGTTGGTGCAGGAAACCACTTTTGCTCTTGTATTAGTGTGGAAAAAACACTTTTTGCACTTGTGATAGTGTTGAAAAACCACTTTTCGCACTTGTGTTAGTGTTGAAAAACCACTTTTCGCACTTGTGTTGGTGCAGGAAACCACTTTTGCACTTGTATTGGTGTGGAAAAAACACTTTTCACACTTGTGTTAGTGTTGAAAACCCACTTTTCGCACTTGTGTTAGTGTTGAAAAACCACTTTTCGCACTTGTGTTGGTGCAGGAAACCACTTTTACACTTGTATTAGTGTGGAAAAAACACTTTTTGCACTTGTGATAGTGTTGAAAAACCACTTTTCGCACTTGTGTTAGTGTTGAAAAATCACTTTTCGCACTTGTATTGGTGCAGGAAACCACTTTTGCACTTGTATTAGTGTGGAAAAACCACTTTTCGCACTTGTGATAGTGTTGAAGAACCACTTTTCGCACTTGTGTTAGTGTTGAAAAAACACTTTTCGCACTTGTGTTGGTGCAGGAAACCACTTTTGCACTTGTATTAGTGTGGAAAAAACACTTTTTGCACTTGTGATAGTGTTGAAAAACCACTTTTCGCACTTGTGTTAGTGTTGGAAAACCACTTTTCGCACTTGTGTTAGTGTTGAAAAACCACTTTTCGCACTTGTGTTGGTGCAGGAAACCACTTTTGCACTTGTATTAGTGTGGAAAAACCACTTTTCGCACTTGTGTTAGTGTTGAAAAACCACTTTTCGCACTTGTGTTAGTGTTGAAAAACCACTTTTCGCACTTGTGTTGGTGCAGGAAACCACTTTTGCACTTGTATTAGTGTGGAAAAAACACTTTTTGCACTTGTGATAGTGTTGAAAAACCACTTTTCGCACTTGTGTTAGTGTTGAAAAACCACTTTCCGCACTTGTGTTAGTGTTGAAAAACCACTTTTCGCATTTGTGTTGGTGCAGGAAACCACTTTTGCACTTGTATTAGTGTGGAAAAAACACTTTTTGCACTTGTGATGGTGTTGAAAAACAACTTTTCGCACTTGTGTTGGTGTTGAAAAACCACTTTTCGCACTTGTGTTGGTGCAGGAAACCACTTTTGCACTTGTATTAGTGTGGAAAAAACACTTTTCGCAATTGTGTTAGTGTTGAAAAACCACTTTTCGCACTTGTGTTAGTGTTCAAAAACCACTTTTCGCACTTGTGTTGGTGCAGGAAACCACTTTTGCACTTGTATTAGTGTGGAAAAAACACTTTTTGCACTTGTGATAGTGTTGAAAAACCACTTTTCGGACTTGTGGTAGTGTTGAAAAACCACTTTTCGCACTTGTGTTAGTGTTGAAAAACCACTTTTCGCACTTGTGTTGGTGCAGGAAACCACTTTTGCACTTGTATTAGTGTGGCAAAACCACTTTTCGCACTTGTGTTAGTGTTGAAAAACCACTTTTCGCACTTGTGTTAGTGTTGAAAAACCACTTTTCACACTTGTGTTGTTGCAGGAAACCACTTTTGCACTTGTATTAGTGTGGCAAAACCACTTTTCGCACTTGTGTTAGTGTTGAAAAACCACTTTTCGCACTTGTGTTAGTGTTGAAAAACCACTTTTCGCACTTGTGTTGGTGCAGGAAACCACTTTTGCACTTGTATTAGTGTGGAAAAAACACTTTTTACACTTGTGATAGTGTTGAAAAACCACTTTCCGCACTTGTGTTAGTGTTGAAAAACCACTTTTCGCACTTGTGTTAGTGTTGAAAAACCACTTTTCGCACTTGTGTTGGTGCAGGAAACCACTTTTGCACTTGTATTAGTGTGGAAAAAACACTTTTTGCACTTGTGATAGTGTTGAAAAACCACTTTTTGCACTTGTGTTAGTGTTGAAAAACCACTTTCCGCACTTGTGTTAGTGTTGAAAAACCACTTTTCGCATTTGTGTTGGTGCAGGAAACCACTTTTGCACTTGTATTAGTGTGGAAAAAACACTTTTTGCACTTGTGATGGTGTTGAAAAACAACTTTTCGCACTTGTGTTGGTGTTGAAAAACCACTTTTCGCACTTGTGTTGGTGCAGGAAACCACTTTTGCTCTTGTATTAGTGTGGAAAAAAACACTTTTTGCACTTGTGATAGTGTTGAAAAACCACTTTTCGCACTTGTGTTAGTGTTGAAAAACCACTTTTCGCACTTGTGTTGGTGCAGGAAACCACTTTTGCACTTGTATTGGTGTGGAAAAAACACTTTTCACACTTGTGTTAGTGTTGAAAACCCACTTTTCACACTTGTGTTAGTGTTGAAAAACCACTTTTCGCACTTGTGTTGGTGCAGGAAACCACTTTTACACTTGTATTAGTGTGGAAAAAACACTTTTTGCACTTGTGATAGTGTTGAAAAACCACTTTTCGCACTTGTGTTAGTGTTGAAAAATCACTTTTCGCACTTGTATTGGTGCAGGAAACCACTTTTGCACTTGTATTAGTGTGGAAAAACCACTTTTCGCACTTGTGATAGTGTTGAAGAACCACTTTTCGCACTTGTGTTAGTGTTGAAAAAACACTTTTCGCACTTGTGTTGGTGCAGGAAACCACTTTTGCACTTGTATTAGTGTGGAAAAAACACTTTTTGCACTTGTGATAGTGTTGAAAAACCACTTTTCGCACTTGTGTTAGTGTTGGAAAACCACTTTTCGCACTTGTGTTAGTGTTGAAAAACCACTTTTCGCACTTGTGTTGGTGCAGGAAACCACTTTTGCACTTGTATTAGTGTGGAAAAACCACTTTTCGCACTTGTGTTAGTGTTGAAAAACCACTTTTCGCACTTGTGTTAGTGTTGAAAAACCACTTTTCGCACTTGTGTTGGTGCAGGAAACCACTTTTGCACTTGTATTAGTGTGGAAAAAACACTTTTTGCACTTGTGATAGTGTTGAAAAACCACTTTTCGCACTTGTGTTAGTGTTGAAAAACCACTTTCCGCACTTGTGTTAGTGTTGAAAAACCACTTTTCGCATTTGTGTTGGTGCAGGAAACCACTTTTGCACTTGTATTAGTGTGGAAAAAACACTTTTTGCACTTGTGATGGTGTTGAAAAACAACTTTTCGCACTTGTGTTGGTGTTGAAAAACCACTTTTCGCACTTGTGTTGGTGCAGGAAACCACTTTTGCACTTGTATTAGTGTGGAAAAAACACTTTTCGCAATTGTGTTAGTGTTGAAAAACCACTTTTCGCACTTGTGTTAGTGTTCAAAAACCACTTTTCGCACTTGTGTTGGTGCAGGAAACCACTTTTGCACTTGTATTAGTGTGGAAAAAACACTTTTTGCACTTGTGATAGTGTTGAAAAACCACTTTTCGCACTTGTGGTAGTGTTGAAAAACCACTTTTCGCACTTGTGGTAGTGTGGAAAAACCACTTTTCGCACTTGTGTTAGTGTTGAAAAACCACTTTTCACACTTGTGTTAGTGTTGAAAAACCACTTTTCGCACTTGTGTTAGTGTTGAAAAACCACTTTTCGCACTTGTGTTGGTGCAGGAAACCACTTTTGCACTTGTATTAGTGTGGCAAAACCACTTTTCGCACTTGTGTTAGTGTTGAAAAACCACTTTTCGCACTTGTGTTAGTGTTGAAAAACCACTTTTCACACTTGTGTTGTTGCAGGAAACCACTTTTGCACTTGTATTAGTGTGGCAAAACCACTTTTCGCACTTGTGTTAGTGTTGAAAAACCACTTTTCGCACTTGTGTTAGTGTTGAAAAACCACTTTTCGCACTTGTGTTGGTGCAGGAAACCACTTTTGCACTTGTATTAGTGTGGAAAAAACACTTTTTACACTTGTGATAGTGTTGAAAAACCACTTTCCGCACTTGTGTTAGTGTTGAAAAACCACTTTTCGCAGTTGTGTTAGTGTTGAAAAACCACTTTTCGCACTTGTGTTGGTGCAGGAAACCACTTTTGCACTTGTATTAGTGTGGAAAAAACACTTTTTGCACTTGTGATAGTGTTGAAAAACCACTTTTTGCACTTGTGTTAGTGTTGAAAAACCACTTTCCGCACTTGTGTTAGTGTTGAAAAACCACTTTTCGCATTTGTGTTGGTGCAGGAAACCACTTTTGCACTTGTATTAGTGTGGAAAAAACACTTTTTGCACTTGTGATGGTGTTGAAAAACAACTTTTCGCACTTGTGTTGGTGTTGAAAAACCACTTTTCGCACTTGTGTTGGTGCAGGAAACCACTTTTGCACTTGTATTAGTGTGGAAAAAACACTTTTCGCAATTGTGTTAGTGTTGAAAAACCACTTTTCGCACTTGTGTTAGTGTTGAAAAACCACTTTTCGCACTTGTGTTGGTGCAGGAAACCACTTTTGCACTTGTATTAGTGTGGAAAAAACACTTTTTGCACTTGTGATAGTGTTGAAAAACCACTTTTCGCACTTGTGGTAGTGTTGAAAAACCACTTTTCGCACTTGTGTTAGTGTTGAAAAACCACTTTTCGCACTTGTGTTAGTGTTGAAAAACCACTTTTCGCACTTGTGTTAGTGTTGAAAAACCCCTTTTCGCACTTGTGTTGGTGCAGGAAACCACTTTTGCACTTGTATTAGTGTGGCAAAACCACTTTTCGCACTTGTGTTAGTGTTGAAAAACCACTTTTCGCACTTGTGTTAGTGTTGAAAAACCACTTTTCGCACTTGTGTTGGTGCAGGAAACCACTTTTGCACTTGTATTAGTGTGGCAAAACCACTTTTCGCACTTGTGTTAGTGTTGAAAAACCACTTTTCGCACTTGTGTTAGTGTTGAAAAACCACTTTTCGCACTTGTGTTGGTGCAGGAAACCACTTTTGCACTTGTATTAGTGTGGAAAAAACACTTTTTACACTTGTGATAGTGTTGAAAAACCACTTTCCGCACTTGTGTTAGTGTTGAAAAACCACTTTTCGCACTTGTGTTAGTGTTGAAAAACCACTTTTCGCACTTGTGTTGGTGCAGGAAACCACTTTTGCACTTGTATTAGTGTGGAAAAACCACTTTTATCACTTGTGTTAGTGTTGAAAAACCACTTTTTGCACTTGTGTTAGTGTTGAAAAACCACTTTTCGCACTTGTGTTAGTGTTGAAACACCACTTTTCGCACTTGTGTTAGTGTTGAAAAAACACTTTTCGCACTTGTGTTGGTGCAGGAAACCACTTTTGCACTTGTATTAGTGTGGAAAAAACACTTTTTGCACTTGTGATAGTGTTGAAAAACCACTTTTCGCACTTGTGTTAGTGTTGAAAAACCACTTTTCGCACTTGTGTTAGTGTTGAAACACCACTTTTCGCACTTGTGTTGGTGCAGGAAACTACTTTTGCACTTGTATTAGTGTGGAAAAACCACTTTTCGCACTTGTGTTAGTGTTGAAAAACCCCTTTTCGCACTTGTGTTAGTGTTGAAAAACCACTTTTCGCACTTGTGTTGGTGCAGGAAACCACTTTTGCACTTGTATTAGTGTGGAAAAAACACTTTTTGCACTTGTGATAGTGTTGAAAAACCACATTTCGCACTTGTGTTAGTGTTGAAAAACCACTTTTCGCACTTGTGTTGGTGCAGGAAACCACTTTTGCACTTGTATTAGTGTGGAAAAACCACTTTTCGCACTTGTGTTAGTGTTGAAAAACCACTTTTCGCACTTGTATTAGTGTGGAAAAAACACTTTTTGCACTTGTGATAGTGTTGAAAAACCACTTTTCGCACTTGTGTTAGTGTTGAAAAACCACTTTTCGCACTTGTGTTGGTGCAGGAAACCACTTTTGCACTTGTATTAGTGTGGAAAAACCACTTTTCGCACTTGTGTTAGTGTTGAAAAACCACTTTTCGCACTTGTGTTGTTGCAGGGAACCACTTTTGCACTTGTATTAGTGTGGAAAAACCACTTTTCGCACTTGTGTTAGTGTTGAAAAACCACTTTTCGCACTTGTGTTAGTGTTGAAAAACCACTTTTCGCACTTGTGTTGGTGCAGGAAACCACTTTTGCACTTGTATTAGTGTGGAAAAACCACTTTTCGCACTTGTGTTAGTGTTGAAAAACCACTTTTTGCACTTGTGTTAGTGTTGAAAAACCACTTTTCGCACTTGTGTTGGTGCAGGAAACCACTTTTGCACGTGTATTAGTGTGGAAAAACCACTTTTCGCACTTGTGTTATTGTTGAAAAACCACTTTTCGCACTTGTGTTAGTGTTGAAAAACCACTTTTCGCACTTGCGTTGGTGCAGGAAACCACTTTTGCACTTGTATTAGTGTGGAAAAAAGACTTTTTGCACTTGTGATAGTGTTGAAAAACCACTTTTCGCACTTGTGTTAGTGTTGAAAAACCACTTTTCGCACTTGTGTTCGTGAAGGAAACCACTTTTGCACTTGTATTAGTATGGAAAAACCACTTTTTGCACTTGTGATAGTGTTGAAAAACCACTTTTCACACTTGTGTTATTGTTGAAAAACCACTTTTTGCACTTGTGTTAGTGTTGAAAAACCACTTTTCGCACTTGTGTTGGTGTAGGAAACCACTTTTGCACTTGTATTAGTGTGGAAAAAACACTTTTTGCACTTGTGATAGTGTTGAAAAACCACTTTTCACACTTGTGTTAGTGTTGAAAAACCACTTTTCGCACTTGTGTTAGTGTTGAAAAACCACTTTTCGCACTTGTGTTGGTGCAGGAAACCACTTTTGCACTTGTATTAGTGTGGAAAAAACACTTTTTACACTTGTGATAGTGTTGAAAAACCACTTTCCGCACTTGTGTTAGTGTTGAAAAACCACTTTTCGCACTTGTGTTAGTGTTGAAAAACCACTTTTCGCACTTGTGTTGGTGCAGGAAACCACTTTTGCACTTGTATTAGTGTGGAAAAAACACTTTTTGCACTTGTGATAGTGTTGAAAAACCACTTTTTGCACTTGTGTTAGTGTTGAAAAACCACTTTCCGCACTTGTGTTAGTGTTGAAAAACCACTTTTCGCATTTGTGTTGGTGCAGGAAACCACTTTTGCACTTGTATTAGTGTGGAAAAAACACTTTTTGCACTTGTGATGGTGTTGAAAAACAACTTTTCGCACTTGTGTTGGTGTTGAAAAACCACTTTTCGCACTTGTGTTGGTGCAGGAAACCACTTTTGCACTTGTATTAGTGTGGAAAAAACACTTTTCGCAATTGTGTTAGTGTTGAAAAACCACTTTTCGCACTTGTTTTAGTGTTGAAAAACCACTTTTCGCACTTGTGTTGGTGCAGGAAACCACTTTTGCACTTGTATTAGTGTGGAAAAAACACTTTTTGCACTTGTGATAGTGTTGAAAAACCACTTTTCGCACTTGTGGTAGTGTTGAAAAACCACTTTTCGCACTTGTGTTAGTGTTGAAAAACCACTTTTCGCACTTGTGTTAGTGTTGAAAAACCACTTTTCGCACTTGTGTTAGTGTTGAAAAACCCCTTTTCGCACTTGTGTTGGTGCAGGAAACCACTTTTGCACTTGTATTAGTGTGGCAAAACCACTTTTCGCACTTGTGTTAGTGTTGAAAAACCACTTTTCGCACTTGTGTTAGTGTTGAAAAACCACTTTTCGCACTTGTGTTGGTGCAGGAAACCACTTTTGCACTTGTATTAGTGTGGCAAAACCACTTTTCGCACTTGTGTTAGTGTTGAAAAACCACTTTTCGCACTTGTGTTGTTGCAGGGAACCACTTTTGCACTTGTATTAGTGTGGAAAAACCACTTTTCGCACTTGTGTTAGTGTTGAAAAACCACTTTTCGCACTTGTGTTAGTGTTGAAAAACCACTTTTCGCACTTGTGTTGGTGCAGGAAACCACTTTTGCACTTGTATTAGTGTGGAAAAACCACTTTTCGCACTTGTGTTAGTGTTGAAAAACCACTTTTTGCACTTGTGTTAGTGTTGAAAAACCACTTTTCGCACTTGTGTTGGTGCAGGAAACCACTTTTGCACGTGTATTAGTGTGGAAAAACCACTTTTCGCACTTGTGTTATTGTTGAAAAACCACTTTTCGCACTTGTGTTAGTGTTGAAAAACCACTTTTCGCACTTGCGTTGGTGCAGGAAACCACTTTTGCACTTGTATTAGTGTGGAAAAAACACTTTTTGCACTTGTGATAGTGTTGAAAAACCACTTTTCGCACTTGTGTTAGTGTTGAAAAACCACTTTTCGCACTTGTGTTCGTGAAGGAAACCACTTTTGCACTTGTATTAGTGTGGAAAAAACACTTTTCGCAATTGTGTTAGTGTTGAAAAACCACTTTTCGCACTTGTGTTAGTGTTGAAAAACCACTTTTCGCACTTGTGTTGGTGCAGGAAACCACTTTTGCACTTGTATTAGTGTGGAAAAAACACTTTTTGCACTTGTGATAGTGTTGAAAAACCACTTTTCGCACTTGTGGTAGTGTTGAAAAACCACTTTTCGCACTTGTGTTAGTGTTGAAAAACCACTTTTCGCACTTGTGTTAGTGTTGAAAAACCACTTTTCGCACTTGTGTTAGTGTTGAAAAACCCCTTTTCGCACTTGTGTTGGTGCAGGAAACCACTTTTGCACTTGTATTAGTGTGGCAAAACCACTTTTCGCACTTGTGTTAGTGTTGAAAAACCACTTTTCGCACTTGTGTTAGTGTTGAAAAACCACTTTTCGCACTTGTGTTGGTGCAGGAAACCACTTTTGCACTTGTATTAGTGTGGCAAAACCACTTTTCGCACTTGTGTTAGTGTTGAAAAACCACTTTTCGCACTTGTGTTAGTGTTGAAAAACCACTTTTCGCACTTGTGTTGGTGCAGGAAACCACTTTTGCACTTGTATTAGTGTGGAAAAAACACTTTTTACACTTGTGATAGTGTTGAAAAACCACTTTCCGCACTTGTGTTAGTGTTGAAAAACCACTTTTCGCACTTGTGTTAGTGTTGAAAAACCACTTTTCGCACTTGTGTTGGTGCAGGAAACCACTTTTGCACTTGTATTAGTGTGGAAAAACCACTTTTATCACTTGTGTTAGTGTTGAAAAACCACTTTTTGCACTTGTGTTAGTGTTGAAAAACCACTTTTCGCACTTGTGTTAGTGTTGAAACACCACTTTTCGCACTTGTGTTAGTGTTGAAAAAACACTTTTCGCACTTGTGTTGGTGCAGGAAACCACTTTTGCACTTGTATTAGTGTGGAAAAAACACTTTTTGCACTTGTGATAGTGTTGAAAAACCACTTTTCGCACTTGTGTTAGTGTTGAAAAACCACTTTTCGCACTTGTGTTAGTGTTGAAACACCACTTTTCGCACTTGTGTTGGTGCAGGAAACTACTTTTGCACTTGTATTAGTGTGGAAAAACCACTTTTCGCACTTGTGTTAGTGTTGAAAAACCCCTTTTCGCACTTGTGTTAGTGTTGAAAAACCACTTTTCGCACTTGTGTTGGTGCAGGAAACCACTTTTGCACTTGTATTAGTGTGGAAAAAACACTTTTTGCACTTGTGATAGTGTTGAAAAACCACATTTCGCACTTGTGTTAGTGTTGAAAAACCACTTTTCGCACTTGTGTTGGTGCAGGAAACCACTTTTGCACTTGTATTAGTGTGGAAAAACCACTTTTCGCACTTGTGTTAGTGTTGAAAAACCACTTTTCGCACTTGTATTAGTGTGGAAAAAACACTTTTTGCACTTGTGATAGTGTTGAAAAACCACTTTTCGCACTTGTGTTAGTGTTGAAAAACCACTTTTCGCACTTGTGTTGGTGCAGGAAACCACTTTTGCACTTGTATTAGTGTGGAAAAACCACTTTTCGCACTTGTGTTAGTGTTGAAAAACCACTTTTCGCACTTGTGTTGTTGCAGGGAACCACTTTTGCACTTGTATTAGTGTGGAAAAACCACTTTTCGCACTTGTGTTAGTGTTGAAAAACCACTTTTCGCACTTGTGTTAGTGTTGAAAAACCACTTTTCGCACTTGTGTTGGTGCAGGAAACCACTTTTGCACTTGTATTAGTGTGGAAAAACCACTTTTCGCACTTGTGTTAGTGTTGAAAAACCACTTTTTGCACTTGTGTTAGTGTTGAAAAACCACTTTTCGCACTTGTGTTGGTGCAGGAAACCACTTTTGCACGTGTATTAGTGTGGAAAAACCACTTTTCGCACTTGTGTTATTGTTGAAAAACCACTTTTCGCACTTGTGTTAGTGTTGAAAAACCACTTTTCGCACTTGCGTTGGTGCAGGAAACCACTTTTGCACTTGTATTAGTGTGGAAAAAAGACTTTTTGCACTTGTGATAGTGTTGAAAAACCACTTTTCGCACTTGTGTTAGTGTTGAAAAACCACTTTTCGCACTTGTGTTCGTGAAGGAAACCACTTTTGCACTTGTATTAGTATGGAAAAACCACTTTTTGCACTTGTGATAGTGTTGAAAAACCACTTTTCACACTTGTGTTATTGTTGAAAAACCACTTTTTGCACTTGTGTTAGTGTTGAAAAACCACTTTTCGCACTTGTGTTGGTGTAGGAAACCACTTTTGCACTTGTATTAGTGTGGAAAAAACACTTTTTGCACTTGTGATAGTGTTGAAAAACCACTTTTCACACTTGTGTTAGTGTTGAAAAACCACTTTTCGCACTTGTGTTAGTGTTGAAAAACCACTTTTCGCACTTGTGTTGGTGCAGGAAACCACTTTTGCACTTGTATTAGTGTGGAAAAAACACTTTTTACACTTGTGATAGTGTTGAAAAACCACTTTCCGCACTTGTGTTAGTGTTGAAAAACCACTTTTCGCACTTGTGTTAGTGTTGAAAAACCACTTTTCGCACTTGTGTTGGTGCAGGAAACCACTTTTGCACTTGTATTAGTGTGGAAAAAACACTTTTTGCACTTGTGATAGTGTTGAAAAACCACTTTTTGCACTTGTGTTAGTGTTGAAAAACCACTTTCCGCACTTGTGTTAGTGTTGAAAAACCACTTTTCGCATTTGTGTTGGTGCAGGAAACCACTTTTGCACTTGTATTAGTGTGGAAAAAACACTTTTTGCACTTGTGATGGTGTTGAAAAACAACTTTTCGCACTTGTGTTGGTGTTGAAAAACCACTTTTCGCACTTGTGTTGGTGCAGGAAACCACTTTTGCACTTGTATTAGTGTGGAAAAAACACTTTTCGCAATTGTGTTAGTGTTGAAAAACCACTTTTCGCACTTGTGTTAGTGTTGAAAAACCACTTTTCGCACTTGTGTTGGTGCAGGAAACCACTTTTGCACTTGTATTAGTGTGGAAAAAACACTTTTTGCACTTGTGATAGTGTTGAAAAACCACTTTTCGCACTTGTGGTAGTGTTGAAAAACCACTTTTCGCACTTGTGTTAGTGTTGAAAAAGCACTTTTCGCACTTGTGTTAGTGTTGAAAAACCACTTTTCGCACTTGTGTTAGTGTTGAAAAACCCCTTTTCGCACTTGTGTTGGTGCAGGAAACCACTTTTGCACTTGTATTAGTGTGGCAAAACCACTTTTCGCACTTGTGTTAGTGTTGAAAAACCACTTTTCGCACTTGTGTTAGTGTTGAAAAACCACTTTTCGCACTTGTGTTGGTGCAGGAAACCACTTTTGCACTTGTATTAGTGTGGCAAAACCACTTTTCGCACTTGTGTTAGTGTTGAAAAACCACTTTTCGCACTTGTGTTGTTGCAGGGAACCACTTTTGCACTTGTATTAGTGTGGAAAAACCACTTTTCGCACTTGTGTTAGTGTTGAAAAACCACTTTTCGCACTTGTGTTAGTGTTGAAAAACCACTTTTCGCACTTGTGTTGGTGCAGGAAACCACTTTTGCACTTGTATTAGTGTGGAAAAACCACTTTTCGCACTTGTGTTAGTGTTGAAAAACCACTTTTTGCACTTGTGTTAGTGTTGAAAAACCACTTTTCGCACTTGTGTTGGTGCAGGAAACCACTTTTGCACGTGTATTAGTGTGGAAAAACCACTTTTCGCACTTGTGTTATTGTTGAAAAACCACTTTTCGCACTTGTGTTAGTGTTGAAAAACCACTTTTCGCACTTGCGTTGGTGCAGGAAACCACTTTTGCACTTGTATTAGTGTGGAAAAAAGACTTTTTGCACTTGTGATAGTGTTGAAAAACCACTTTTCGCACTTGTGTTAGTGTTGAAAAACCACTTTTCGCACTTGTGTTCGTGAAGGAAACCACTTTTGCACTTGTATTAGTATGGAAAAACCACTTTTTGCACTTGTGATAGTGTTGAAAAACCACTTTTCACACTTGTGTTATTGTTGAAAAACCACTTTTTGCACTTGTGTTAGTGTTGAAAAACCACTTTTCGCACTTGTGTTGGTGTAGGAAACCACTTTTGCACTTGTATTAGTGTGGAAAAAACACTTTTTGCACTTGTGATAGTGTTGAAAAACCACTTTTCACACTTGTGTTAGTGTTGAAAAACCACTTTTCGCACTTGTGTTAGTGTTGAAAAACCACTTTTCGCACTTGTGTTGGTGCAGGAAACCACTTTTGCACTTGTATTAGTGTGGAAAAAACACTTTTTACACTTGTGATAGTGTTGAAAAACCACTTTCCGCACTTGTGTTAGTGTTGAAAAACCACTTTTCGCACTTGTGTTAGTGTTGAAAAACCACTTTTCGCACTTGTGTTGGTGCAGGAAACCACTTTTGCACTTGTATTAGTGTGGAAAAAACACTTTTTGCACTTGTGATAGTGTTGAAAAACCACTTTTTGCACTTGTGTTAGTGTTGAAAAACCACTTTCCGCACTTGTGTTAGTGTTGAAAAACCACTTTTCGCATTTGTGTTGGTGCAGGAAACCACTTTTGCACTTGTATTAGTGTGGAAAAAACACTTTTTGCACTTGTGATGGTGTTGAAAAACAACTTTTCGCACTTGTGTTGGTGTTGAAAAACCACTTTTCGCACTTGTGTTGGTGCAGGAAACCACTTTTGCACTTGTATTAGTGTGGAAAAAACACTTTTCGCAATTGTGTTAGTGTTGAAAAACCACTTTTCGCACTTGTGTTAGTGTTGAAAAACCACTTTTCGCACTTGTGTTGGTGCAGGAAACCACTTTTGCACTTGTATTAGTGTGGAAAAAACACTTTTTGCACTTGTGATAGTGTTGAAAAACCACTTTTCGCACTTGTGGTAGTGTTGAAAAACCACTTTTCGCACTTGTGTTAGTGTTGAAAAACCACTTTTCGCACTTGTGTTAGTGTTGAAAAACCACTTTTCGCACTTGTGTTAGTGTTGAAAAACCCCTTTTCGCACTTGTGTTGGTGCAGGAAACCACTTTTGCACTTGTATTAGTGTGGCAAAACCACTTTTCGCACTTGTGTTAGTGTTGAAAAACCACTTTTCGCACTTGTGTTAGTGTTGAAAAACCACTTTTCGCACTTGTGTTGGTGCAGGAAACCACTTTTGCACTTGTATTAGTGTGGCAAAACCACTTTTCGCACTTGTGTTAGTGTTGAAAAACCACTTTTCGCACTTGTGTTAGTGTTGAAAAACCACTTTTCGCACTTGTGTTGGTGCAGGAAACCACTTTTGCACTTGTATTAGTGTGGAAAAAACACTTTTTACACTTGTGATAGTGTTGAAAAACCACTTTCCGCACTTGTGTTAGTGTTGAAAAACCACTTTTCGCACTTGTGTTAGTGTTGAAAAACCACTTTTCGCACTTGTGTTGGTGCCGGAAACCACTTTTGCACTTGTATTAGTGTGGAAAAACCACTTTTATCACTTGTGTTAGTGTTGAAAAACCACTTTTTGCACTTGTGTTAGTGTTGAAAAACCACTTTTCGCACTTGTGTTAGTGTTGAAACACCACTTTTCGCACTTGTGTTAGTGTTGAAAAAACACTTTTCGCACTTGTGTTGGTGCAGGAAACCACTTTTGCACTTGTATTAGTGTGGAAAAAACACTTTTTGCACTTGTGATAGTGTTGAAAAACCACTTTTCGCACTTGTGTTGTTGCAGGGAACCACTTTTGCACTTGTATTAGTGTGGAAAAACCACTTTTCGCACTTGTGTTAGTGTTGAAAAACCACTTTTCGCACTTGTGTTGTTGCAGGGAACCACTTTTGCACTTCTATTAGTGTGGAAAAACCACTTTTCGCACTTGTGTTAGTGTTGAAAAACCACTTTTCGCACTTGTGTTAGTGTTGAAAAACCACTTTTCGCACTTGTGTTGGTGCAGGAAACCACTTTTGCACTTGTATTAGTGTGGAAAAACCACTTTTCGCACTTGTGTTAGTGTTGAAAAACCACTTTTTGCACTTGTGTTAGTGTTGAAAAACCACTTTTCGCACTTGTGTTGGTGCAGGAAACCACTTTTGCACGTGTATTAGTGTGGAAAAACCACTTTTCGCACTTGTGTTATTGTTGAAAAACCACTTTTCGCACTTGTGTTAGTGTTGAAAAACCACTTTTCGCACTTGCGTTGGTGCAGGAAACCACTTTTGCACTTGTATTAGTGTGGAAAAAAGACTTTTTGCACTTGTGATAGTGTTGAAAAACCACTTTTCGCACTTGTGTTAGTGTTGAAAAACCACTTTTCGCACTTGTGTTCGTGAAGGAAACCACTTTTGCACTTGTATTAGTATGGAAAAACCACTTTTTGCACTTGTGATAGTGTTGAAAAACCACTTTTCACACTTGTGTTATTGTTGAAAAACCACTTTTTGCACTTGTGTTAGTGTTGAAAAACCACTTTTCGCACTTGTGTTGGTGTAGGAAACCACTTTTGCACTTGTATTAGTGTGGAAAAAACACTTTTTGCACTTGTGATAGTGTTGAAAAACCACTTTTCACACTTGTGTTAGTGTTGAAAAACCACTTTTTGCACTTGTGTTAGTGTTGAAAAACCACTTTTCGCACTTGTGTTGGTGCAGGAAACCACTTTTGCACTTGTATTAGTGTGGAAAAAACACTTTTTACACTTGTGATAGTGTTGAAAAACCACTTTCCGCACTTGTGTTAGTGTTGAAAAACCACTTTTCGCACTTGTGTTGGTGCAGGAAACCACTTTTGCACTTGTATTAGTGTGGAAAAAACACTTTTTACACTTGTGATAGTGTTGAAAAACCACTTTCCGCACTTGTGTTAGTGTTGAAAAACCACTTTTCGCACTTGTGTTAGTGTTGAAAAACCACTTTTCGCACTTGTGTTGGTGCAGGAAACCACTTTTGCACTTGTATTAGTGTGGAAAAAACACTTTTTGCACTTGTGATAGTGTTGAAAAACCACTTTTTGCACTTGTGTTAGTGTTGAAAAACCACTTTCCGCACTTGTGTTAGTGTTGAAAAACCACTTTTCGCATTTGTGTTGGTGCAGGAAACCACTTTTGCACTTGTATTAGTGTGGAAAAAACACTTTTTGCACTTGTGATGGTGTTGAAAAACAACTTTTCGCACTTGTGTTGGTGTTGAAAAACCACTTTTCGCACTTGTGTTGGTGCAGGAAACCACTTTTGCACTTGTATTAGTGTGGAAAAAACACTTTTCGCAATTGTGTTAGTGTTGAAAAACCACTTTTCGCACTTGTGTTAGTGTTGAAAAACCACTTTTCGCACTTGTGTTGGTGCAGGAAACCACTTTTGCACTTGTATTAGTGTGGAAAAAACACTTTTTGCACTTGTGATAGTGTTGAAAAACCACTTTTCGCACTTGTGGTAGTGTTGAAAAACCACTTTTCGCACTTGTGTTAGTGTTGAAAAACCACTTTTCGCACTTGTGTTAGTGTTGAAAAACCACTTTTCGCACTTGTGTTAGTGTTGAAAAACCCCTTTTCGCACTTGTGTTGGTGCAGGAAACCACTTTTGCACTTGTATTAGTGTGGCAAAACCACTTTTCGCACTTGTGTTAGTGTTGAAAAACCACTTTTCGCACTTGTGTTAGTGTTGAAAAACCACTTTTCGCACTTGTGTTGGTGCAGGAAACCACTTTTGCACTTGTATTAGTGTGGCAAAACCACTTTTCGCACTTGTGTTAGTGTTGAAAAACCACTTTTCGCACTTGTGTTAGTGTTGAAAAACCACTTTTCGCACTTGTGTTGGTGCAGGAAACCACTTTTGCACTTGTATTAGTGTGGAAAAAACACTTTTTACACTTGTGATAGTGTTGAAAAACCACTTTCCGCACTTGTGTTAGTGTTGAAAAACCACTTTTCGCACTTGTGTTAGTGTTGAAAAACCACTTTTCGCACTTGTGTTGGTGCCGGAAACCACTTTTGCACTTGTATTAGTGTGGAAAAACCACTTTTATCACTTGTGTTAGTGTTGAAAAACCACTTTTTGCACTTGTGTTAGTGTTGAAAAACCACTTTTCGCACTTGTGTTAGTGTTGAAACACCACTTTTCGCACTTGTGTTAGTGTTGAAAAAACACTTTTCGCACTTGTGTTGGTGCAGGAAACCACTTTTGCACTTGTATTAGTGTGGAAAAAACACTTTTTGCACTTGTGATAGTGTTGAAAAACCACTTTTCGCACTTGTGTTGTTGCAGGGAACCACTTTTGCACTTGTATTAGTGTGGAAAAACCACTTTTCGCACTTGTGTTAGTGTTGAAAAACCACTTTTCGCACTTGTGTTGTTGCAGGGAACCACTTTTGCACTTCTATTAGTGTGGAAAAACCACTTTTCGCACTTGTGTTAGTGTTGAAAAACCACTTTTCGCACTTGTGTTAGTGTTGAAAAACCACTTTTCGCACTTGTGTTGGTGCAGGAAACCACTTTTGCACTTGTATTAGTGTGGAAAAACCACTTTTCGCACTTGTGTTAGTGTTGAAAAACCACTTTTTGCACTTGTGTTAGTGTTGAAAAACCACTTTTCGCACTTGTGTTGGTGCAGGAAACCACTTTTGCACGTGTATTAGTGTGGAAAAACCACTTTTCGCACTTGTGTTATTGTTGAAAAACCACTTTTCGCACTTGTGTTAGTGTTGAAAAACCACTTTTCGCACTTGCGTTGGTGCAGGAAACCACTTTTGCACTTGTATTAGTGTGGAAAAAAGACTTTTTGCACTTGTGATAGTGTTGAAAAACCACTTTTCGCACTTGTGTTAGTGTTGAAAAACCACTTTTCGCACTTGTGTTCGTGAAGGAAACCACTTTTGCACTTGTATTAGTATGGAAAAACCACTTTTTGCACTTGTGATAGTGTTGAAAAACCACTTTTCACACTTGTGTTATTGTTGAAAAACCACTTTTTGCACTTGTGTTAGTGTTGAAAAACCACTTTTCGCACTTGTGTTGGTGTAGGAAACCACTTTTGCACTTGTATTAGTGTGGAAAAAACACTTTTTGCACTTGTGATAGTGTTGAAAAACCACTTTTCACACTTGTGTTAGTGTTGAAAAACCACTTTTTGCACTTGTGTTAGTGTTGAAAAACCACTTTTCGCACTTGTGTTGGTGCAGGAAACCACTTTTGCACTTGTATTAGTGTGGAAAAAACACTTTTTACACTTGTGATAGTGTTGAAAAACCACTTTCCGCACTTGTGTTAGTGTTGAAAAACCACTTTTCGCACTTGTGTTAGTGTTGAAAAACCACTTTTCGCACTTGTGTTGGTGCAGGAAACCACTTTTGCACTTGTATTAGTGTGGAAAAAACACTTTTTGCACTTGTGATAGTGTTGAAAAACCACTTTTTGCACTTGTGTTAGTGTTGAAAAACCACTTTCCGCACTTGTGTTAGTGTTGAAAAACCACTTTTCGCATTTGTGTTGGTGCAGGAAACCACTTTTGCACTTGTATTAGTGTGGAAAAAACACTTTTTGCACTTGTGATGGTGTTGAAAAACAACTTTTCGCACTTGTGTTGGTGTTGAAAAACCACTTTTCGCACTTGTGTTGGTGCAGGAAACCACTTTTGCACTTGTATTAGTGTGGAAAAAACACTTTTCGCAATTGTGTTAGTGTTGAAAAACCACTTTTCGCACTTGTGTTAGTGTTGAAAAACCACTTTTCGCACTTGTGTTGGTGCAGGAAACCACTTTTGCACTTGTATTAGTGTGGAAAAAACACTTTTTGCACTTGTGATAGTGTTGAAAAACCACTTTTCGCACTTGTGGTAGTGTTGAAAAACCACTTTTCGCACTTGTGTTAGTGTTGAAAAACCACTTTTCGCACTTGTGTTAGTGTTGAAAAACCACTTTTCGCACTTGTGTTAGTGTTGAAAAACCCCTTTTCGCACTTGTGTTGGTGCAGGAAACCACTTTTGCACTTGTATTAGTGTGGCAAAACCACTTTTCGCACTTGTGTTAGTGTTGAAAAACCACTTTTCGCACTTGTGTTAGTGTTGAAAAACCACTTTTCGCACTTGTGTTGGTGCAGGAAACCACTTTTGCACTTGTATTAGTGTGGCAAAACCACTTTTCGCACTTGTGTTAGTGTTGAAAAACCACTTTTCGCACTTGTGTTAGTGTTGAAAAACCACTTTTCGCACTTGTGTTGGTGCAGGAAACCACTTTTGCACTTGTATTAGTGTGGAAAAAACACTTTTTACACTTGTGATAGTGTTGAAAAACCACTTTCCGCACTTGTGTTAGTGTTGAAAAACCACTTTTCGCACTTGTGTTAGTGTTGAAAAACCACTTTTCGCACTTGTGTTGGTGCCGGAAACCACTTTTGCACTTGTATTAGTGTGGAAAAACCACTTTTATCACTTGTGTTAGTGTTGAAAAACCACTTTTTGCACTTGTGTTAGTGTTGAAAAACCACTTTTCGCACTTGTGTTAGTGTTGAAACACCACTTTTCGCACTTGTGTTAGTGTTGAAAAAACACTTTTCGCACTTGTGTTGGTGCAGGAAACCACTTTTGCACTTGTATTAGTGTGGAAAAAACACTTTTTGCACTTGTGATAGTGTTGAAAAACCACTTTTCGCACTTGTGTTAGTGTTGAAAAACCACTTTTCGCACTTGTGTTAGTGTTGAAACACCACTTTTCGCACTTGTGTTGGTGCAGGAAACTACTTTTGCACTTGTATTAGTGTGGAAAAACCACTTTTCGCACTTGTGTTAGTGTTGAAAAACCCCTTTTCGCACTTGTGTTAGTGTTGAAAAACCACTTTTCGCACTTGTGTTGGTGCAGGAAACCACTTTTGCACTTGTATTAGTGTGGAAAAAACACTTTTTGCACTTGTGATAGTGTTGAAAAACCACATTTCGCACTTGTGTTAGTGTTGAAAAACCACTTTTCGCACTTGTGTTGGTGCAGGAAACCACTTTTGCACTTGTATTAGTGTGGAAAAACCACTTTTCGCACTTGTGTTAGTGTTGAAAAACCACTTTTCGCACTAGTATTAGTGTGGAAAAAACACTTTTTGCACTTGTGATAGTGTTGAAAAACCACTTTTCGCACTTGTGTTAGTGTTGAAAAACCACTTTTCGCACTTGTGTTGGTGCAGGAAACCACTTTTGCACTTGTATTAGTGTGGAAAAACCACTTTTCGCACTTGTGTTAGTGTTGAAAAACCACTTTTCGCACTTGTGTTGGTGCAGGGAACCACTTTTGCACTTGTATTAGTGTGGAAAAACCACTTTTCGCACTTGTGTTAGTGTTGAAAAACCACTTTTCGCACTTGTGTTAGTGTTGAAAAACCACTTTTCGCACTTGTGTTGGTGCAGGAAACCACTTTTGCACTTGTATTAGTGTGGAAAAACCACTTTTCGCACTTGTGTTAGTGTTGAAAAACCACTTTTTGCACTTGTGTTAGTGTTGAAAAACCACTTTTCGCACTTGTGTTGGTGCAGGAAACCACTTTTGCACGTGTATTAGTGTGGAAAAACCACTTTTCGCACTTGTGTTATTGTTGAAAAACCACTTTTCGCACTTGTGTTAGTGTTGAAAAACCACTTTTCGCACTTGCGTTGGTGCAGGAAACCACTTTTGCACTTGTATTAGTGTGGAAAAAAGACTTTTTGCACTTGTGATAGTGTTGAAAAACCACTTTTCGCACTTGTGTTAGTGTTGAAAAACCACTTTTCGCACTTGTGTTCATGAAGGAAACCACTTTTGCACTTGTATTAGTATGGAAAAACCACTTTTTGCACTTGTGATAGTGTTGAAAAACCACTTTTCACACTTGTGTTATTGTTGAAAAACCACTTTTTGCACTTGTGTTAGTGTTGAAAAACCACTTTTCGCACTTGTGTTGGTGTAGGAAACCACTTTTGCACTTGTATTAGTGTGGAAAAAACACTTTTTGCACTTGTGATAGTGTTGAAAAACCACTTTTCGCACTTGTGTTAGTGTTGAAAAACCACTTTTCGCACTTGTGTTAGTGTTGAAAAACCACTTTTCACACTTGCGTGTTGAAAAACCACTTTTCGCACTTGTGTTGGTGAAGGAAACCACTTTTGCACTTGTGTTGGTGAAGGAAACCACTTTTGCACTTGTATTAGTGTGGAAAAACCACTTTTCGCACTTGTGATAGTGTTGAAGAACCACTTTTCGCACTTGTTTTAGTGTTGAAAAACCACTTTTCGCACTTGTGTTGGTGCAGGAAACAACTTTTCGCACTTGTGTTGGTGTTGAAAAACCACTTTTCGCACTTGTGTTGGTGCAGGAAACCACTTTTGCACTTGTATTAGTGTGGAAAAAACACTTTTCGCAATTGTGTTAGTGTTGAAAAACCACTTTTTGCACTTGTGTTGGTGCAGGAAACCACTTTTGCACTTGTATTAGTGTGGAAAAACCACTTTTCGCACTTGTGTTAGTGTTGAAAAACCACTTTTCGCACTTGTGTTAGTGTTGAAAAACCACTTTTCGCACTTGTGTTAGTGTTGAAAAACCACTTTTCGCACTTGTGTTAGTGTTGAAAAACCACTTTTCGCACTTGTGTTGGTGCAGGAAACCACTTTTGCACTTGTATTAGTGAGGAAAAAACACTTTTCGCACTTGTGTTAGTGTTGAAAAACCACTTTTCGCACTTGTGTTAGTGTTGAAAAACCACTTTTCGCACTTGTGTTGGTGCAGGAAACCACTTTTGCACTTGTATTAGTGTGGAAAAAACACTTTTTGCACTTGTGATAGTGTTGAAAAAAAACTTTTCGCACTTGTGTTGGTGTTGAAAAACCACTTTTCGCACTTGTGTTGGTGCAGGAAACCACTTTTGCACTTGTATTAGTGTGGAAAAAACATTTTTCGCAATTGTGATAGTGTTGAAAAACAACTTTTCGCACTTGTGTTAGTGTTGAAAAACCACTTTTCGCACTTGTGTTGGTGCAGGAAACCACTTTTGCACTTGTATTAGTGTGGAAAAAACACTTTTTGCACTTGTGATAGTGTTGAAAAACAACTTTTCGCACTTGTGTTGGTGTTGAAAAACCACTTTTCGCACTTGTGTTGGTGCAGGAAACCACTTTTGCACTTGAATTAGTGTGGAAAAAACACTTTTTGCACTTGTGATAGTGTTGAAAAACAACTTTTCGCACTTGTGTTAGTGTTGAAAAACCACTTTTCGCACTTGTGTTGGTGCAGGAAACCACTTTTGCACTTGTATTAGTGTGGAAAAAACACTTTTTGCACTTGTGATAGTGTTGAAAAACCACTTTTCGCACTTGTGTTAGTGTTGAAAAACCACTTTTCGCACTTGTGTTAGTGTTGAAAAACCACTTTTCGCACTTGTGTTAGTGTTGAAAAACCACTTTTCGCACTTGTGTTGGTGCAGGAAACCACTTTTGCACTTGTATTAGTGAGGAAAAAACACTTTTCGCACTTGTGTTAGTGTTGAAAAACCACTTTTCGCACTTGTGTTAGTGTTGAAAAACCACTTTTCGCACTTGTGTTGGTGCAGGAAACCACTTTTGCACTTGTATTAGTGTGGCAAAACCACTTTTCGCACTTGTGTTAGTGTTGAAAAACCACTTTTCGCACTTGTGTTAGTGTTGAAAAACCACTTTTCGCACTTGTGTTGGTGCAGGAAACCACTTTTGCACTTGTATTAGTGTGGAAAATACACTTTTTACACTTGTGATAGTGTTGAAAAACCACTTTTCGCACTTGTGTTAGTGTTGAAAAACCACTTTTCGCACTTGTGTTAGTGTTGAAAAACCACTTTTCGCACTTGTGTTGGTGCAGGAAACCACTTTTGCACTTGTATTAGTGTGGAAAAAACACTTTTTGCACTTGTGATAGTGTTGAAAAACCACTTTTCGCACTTGTGTTAGTGTTGAAAAACCACTTTTAGCACTTGTGTTGGTGAAGGAAACCACTTTTGCACTTGTATTAGTGTGGAAAAACCACTTTTCTCACTTGTGTTAGTGTTGAAAAACCACTTTTTGCACTTGTGTTAGTGTTAAAAAACCGCTTTTCGCACTTGTGTTGGTGCAGGAAACCACTTTTGCACTTGTATTAGTGGGGAAAAAACACTTTTTGCTCTTGTGATGGTGTTGAAAAACCACTTTTCGCACTTGTGTTAGTTAGTGTTGAAAAAACACATTTCGCACTTGTGTTTGTGTTGAAAAACCACTTTTCGCACTTGTGTTAGTGCAGGAAACCACTTTTGCACTTGTATTAGTGTGGAAAAAACACTTTTTGCACTTGTGATAGTGTTGAAAAACCACTTTTCGCACTTGTGTTAGTGTTGAAAAACCACTTTTCGCACTTGTGTTCGTGTTGAAAAACCACTTTTCGCACTTGTGTTGGTGCAGGAAACTACTTTTGCACTTGTATTAGTGTGGAAAAACCACTTTTCGCACTTGTGTTAATGTTGAAAAACCCCTTTTCGCACTTGTGTTAATGTTGAAAAACCACTTTTCGCACTTGTGTTGGTGCAGGAAACCACTTTTGCACTTGTATTTGTGTGGAAAAAACACTTTTTGCACTTGTGATAGTGTTGAAAAACCACATTTCGCACTTGTGTTAGTGTTGAAAAACCACTTTTCGCACTTGTGTTGGTGCAGGAAACCACTTTTGCACTTGTATTAGTGTGGAAAAACCACTTTTCACACTTGTGTTAGTGTTGAAAAACCACTTTTCGCACTTGTATTAGTGTGGAAAAAACACTTTTTGCACTTGTGATAGTGTTGAAAAACCACTTTTCGCACTTGTGTTAGTGTTGAAAAACCACTTTTCGCACTTGTGTTGGTGCAGGAAACCACTTTTGCACTTGTATTAGTGTGGAAAAACCACTTTTCGCACTTGTGTTAGTGTTGAAAAACCACTTTTCGCACTTGTGTTGGTGCAGGGAACCACTTTTGCACTTGTATTAGTGTGGAAAAACCACTTTTCGCACTTGTGTTAGTGTTGAAAAACCACTTTTCGCACTTGTGTTAGTGTTGAAAAACCACTTTTCGCACTTGTGTTGGTGCAGGAAACCACTTTTGCACTTGTATTAGTGTGGAAAAACCACTTTTCGCACTTGTGTTAGTGTTGAAAAACCACTTTTTGCACTTGTGTTAGTGTTGAAAAACCACTTTTCGCACTTGTGTTAGTGTTGAAACACCACTTTTCGCACTTGTGTTAGTGTTGAAAAAACACTTTTCGCACTTGTGTTGGTGCAGGAAACCACTTTTGCACTTGTATTAGTGTGGAAAAAACACTTTTTGCACTTGTGATAGTGTTGAAAAACCACTTTTCGCACTTGTGTTAGTGTTGAAAAACCACTTTTCGCACTTGTGTTAGTGTTGAAACACCACTTTTCGCACTTGTGTTGGTGCAGGAAACTACTTTTGCACTTGTATTAGTGTGGAAAAACCACTTTTCGCACTTGTGTTAGTGTTGAAAAACCCCTTTTCGCACTTGTGTTAGTGTTGAAAAACCACTTTTCGCACTTGTGTTGGTGCAGGAAACCACTTTTGCACTTGTATTAGTGTGGAAAAAACACTTTTTGCACTTGTGATAGTGTTGAAAAACCACATTTCGCACTTGTGTTAGTGTTGAAAAACCACTTTTCGCACTTGTGTTGGTGCAGGAAACCACTTTTGCACTTGTATTAGTGTGGAAAAACCACTTTTCGCACTTGTGTTAGTGTTGAAAAACCACTTTTCGCACTTGTATTAGTGTGGAAAAAACACTTTTTGCACTTGTGATAGTGTTGAAAAACCACTTTTCGCACTTGTGTTAGTGTTGAAAAACCACTTTTCGCACTTGTGTTGGTGCAGGAAACCACTTTTGCACTTGTATTAGTGTGGAAAAACCACTTTTCGTACTTGTGTTAGTGTTGAAAAACCACTTTTCGCACTTGTGTTGGTGCAGGGAACCACTTTTGCACTTGTATTAGTGTGGAAAAACCACTTTTCGCACTTGTGTTAGTGTTGAAAAACCACTTTTCGCACTTGTGTTAGTGTTGAAAAACCACTTTTCGCACTTGTGTTGGTGCAGGAAACCACTTTTGCACTTGTATTAGTGTGGAAAAACCACTTTTTGCACTTGTGTTAGTGTTGAAAAACCACTTTTTGCACTTGTGTTAGTGTTGAAAAACCACTTTTCGCACTTGTGTTGGTGCAGGAAACCACTTTTGCACGTGTATTAGTGTGGAAAAACCACTTTTCGCACTTGTGTTATTGTTGAAAAACCACTTTTCGCACTTGTGTTAGTGTTGAAAAACCACTTTTCGCACTTGCGTTGGTGCAGGAAACCACTTTTGCACTTGTATTAGTGTGGAAAAAAGACTTTTTGCACTTGTGATAGTGTTGAAAAACCACTTTTCGCACTTGTGTTAGTGTTGAAAAACCACTTTTCGCACTTGTGTTCATGAAGGAAACCACTTTTGCACTTGTATTAGTATGGAAAAACCACTTTTTGCACTTGTGATAGTGTTGAAAAACCACTTTTCACACTTGTGTTATTGTTGAAAAACCACTTTTTGCACTTGTGTTAGTGTTGAAAAACCACTTTTCGCACTTGTGTTGGTGTAGGAAACCACTTTTGCACTTGTATTAGTGTGGAAAAAACACTTTTTGCACTTGTGATAGTGTTGAAAAACCACTTTTCGCACTTGTGTTAGTGTTGAAAAACCACTTTTCGCACTTGTGTTAGTGTTGAAAAACCACTTTTCACACTTGCGTGTTGAAAAACCACTTTTCGCACTTGTGTTGGTGAAGGAAACCACTTTTGCACTTGTATTAGTGTGGAAAAACCACTTTTCGCACTTGTGATAGTGTTGAAGAACCACTTTTCACACTTGTTTTAGCGTTGAAAAACCACTTTTCGCACTTGTGTTGGTGCAGGAAACCACTTTTGCACTTGTATTAGTGTGGAAAAAACACTTTTTGCACTTGTGATAGTGTTGAAAAACCACTTTTCGCACTTGTGTTAGTGTTGGAAAACCACTTTTCGCACTTGTGTTAGTGTTGAAAAACCACTTTTTGCACTTGTGTTGGTGCAGGAAACCACTTTTGCACTTGTATTAGTGTGGAAAAACCACTTTTCGCACTTGTGTTAGTGTTGAAAAACCACTTTTTGCACTTGTGTTAGTGTTGAAAAACCACTTTTCGCACTTGTGTTGGTGCAGGAAACCACTTTTTCACTTGTATTAATGTGGAAAAAACACTTTTTGCACTTGTGATAGTGTTGAAAAACCACTTTTCGCACTTGTGTTAGTGTTGAAAAACCACTTTCCGCACTTGTGTTAGTGTTGAAAAACCACTTTTCGCACTTGTGTTGGTGCAGGAAACCACTTTTGCACTTGTATTAGTGTGGAAAAAACACTTTTTGCACTTGTGATAGTGTTGAAAAACAACTTTTCGCACTTGTGTTGGTGTTGAAAAACCACTTTTCGCACTTGTGTTGGTGCAGGAAACCACTTTTGCACTTGTATTAGTGTGGAAAAAACACTTTTCGCAATTGTGTTAGTGTTGAAAAACCACTTTTCGCACTTGTGTTAGTGTTGAAAAACCACTTTTCGCACTTGTGTTGGTGCAGGAAACCACTTTTGCACTTGTATTAGTGTGGAAAAAACACTTTTTGCACTTGTGATAGTGTTGAAAAACCACTTTTCGCACTTGTGTTAGTGTTGAAAAACCACTTTTCGCACTTGTGTTAGTGTTGAAAAACCACTTTTCGCACTTGTGTTAGTGTTGAAAAACCACTTTTCGCACTTGTGTTGGTGCAGGAAACCACTTTTGCACTTGTATTAGTGAGGAAAAAACACTTTTCGCACTTGTGTTAGTGTTGAAAAACCACTTTTCGCACTTGTGTTAGTGTTGAAAAACCACTTTTCGCACTTGTGTTGGTGCAGGAAACCACTTTTGCACTTGTATTAGTGTGGAAAAAACACTTTTTGCACTTGTGATAGTGTTGAAAAACAACTTTTCGCACTTGTGTTGGTGTTGAAAAACCACTTTTCGCACTTGTGTTGGTGCAGGAAACCACTTTTGCACTTGTATTAGTGTGGAAAAAACATTTTTCGCAATTGTGATAGTGTTGAAAAACAACTTTTCGCACTTGTGTTAGTGTTGAAAAACCACTTTTCGCACTTGTGTTGGTGCAGGAAACCACTTTTGCACTTGTATTAGTGTGGAAAAAACACTTTTTGCACTTGTGATAGTGTTGAAAAACAACTTTTCGCACTTGTGTTGGTGTTGAAAAACCACTTTTCGCACTTGTGTTGGTGCAGGAAACCACTTTTGCACTTGAATTAGTGTGGAAAAAACACTTTTTGCACTTGTGATAGTGTTGAAAAACAACTTTTCGCACTTGTGTTAGTGTTGAAAAACCACTTTTCGCACTTGTGTTGGTGCAGGAAACCACTTTTGCACTTGTATTAGTGTGGAAAAAACACTTTTTGCACTTGTGATAGTGTTGAAAAACCACTTTTCGCACTTGTGTTAGTGTTGAAAAACCACTTTTCGCACTTGTGTTAGTGTTGAAAAACCACTTTTCGCACTTGTGTTAGTGTTGAAAAACCACTTTTCGCACTTGTGTTGGTGCAGGAAACCACTTTTGCACTTGTATTAGTGAGGAAAAAACACTTTTCGCACTTGTGTTAGTGTTGAAAAACCACTTTTCGCACTTGTGTTAGTGTTGAAAAACCACTTTTCGCACTTGTGTTGGTGCAGGAAACCACTTTTGCACTTGTATTAGTGTGGCAAAACCACTTTTCGCACTTGTGTTAGTGTTGAAAAACCACTTTTCGCACTTGTGTTAGTGTTGAAAAACCACTTTTCGCACTTGTGTTGGTGCAGGAACCACTTTTGCACTTGTATTAGTGTGGAAAATACACTTTTTACACTTGTGATAGTGTTGAAAAACCACTTTTCGCACTTGTGTTAGTGTTGAAAAACCACTTTTCGCACTTGTGTTAGTGTTGAAAAACCACTTTTCGCACTTGTGTTGGTGCAGGAAACCACTTTTGCACTTGTATTAGTGTGGAAAAAACACTTTTTGCACTTGTGATAGTGTTGAAAAACCACTTTTCGCACTTGTGTTAGTGTTGAAAAACCACTTTTAGCACTTGTGTTGGTGAAGGAAACCACTTTTGCACTTGTATTAGTGTGGAAAAACCACTTTTCTCACTTGTGTTAGTGTTGAAAAACCACTTTTTGCACTTGTGTTAGTGTTAAAAAACCGCTTTTCGCACTTGTGTTGGTACAGGAAACCACTTTTGCACTTGTATTAGTGGGGAAAAAACAATTTTTGCTCTTGTGATGGTGTTGAAAAACCACTTTTCGCACTTGTGTTAGTGTTGAAAAACCACTTTTCGCACTTGTGTTCGTGTTGAAAAACCACTTTTCGCACTTGTGTTGGTGCAGGAAACTACTTTTGCACTTGTATTAGTGTGGAAAAACCACTTTTCGCACTTGTGTTAATGTTGAAAAACCCCTTTTCGCACTTGTGTTAATGTTGAAAAACCACTTTTCGCACTTGTGTTGGTGCAGGAAACCACTTTTGCACTTGTATTAGTGTGGAAAAAACACTTTTTGCACTTGTGATAGTGTTGAAAAACCACATTTCGCACTTGTGTTAGTGTTGAAAAACCACTTTTCGCACTTGTGTTGGTGCAGGAAACCACTTTTGCACTTGTATTAGTGTGGAAAAACCACTTTTCACACTTGTGTTAGTGTTGAAAAACCACTTTTCGCACTTGTATTAGTGTGGAAAAAACACTTTTTGCACTTGTGATAGTGTTGAAAAACCACTTTTCGCACTTGTGTTAGTGTTGAAAAACCACTTTTCGCACTTGTGTTGGTGCAGGAAACCACTTTTGCACTTGTATTAGTGTGGAAAAACCACTTTTCGCACTTGTGTTAGTGTTGAAAAACCACTTTTCGCACTTGTGTTGGTGCAGGGAACCACTTTTGCACTTGTATTAGTGTGGAAAAACCACTTTTCGCACTTGTGTTAGTGTTGAAAAACCACTTTTCGCACTTGTGTTAGTGTTGAAAAACCACTTTTCGCACTTGTGTTGGTGCAGGAAACCACTTTTGCACTTGTATTAGTGTGGAAAAACCACTTTTCGCACTTGTGTTAGTGTTGAAAAACCACTTTTTGCACTTGTGTTAGTGTTGAAAAACCACTTTTCGCACTTGTGTTGGTGCAGGAAACCACTTTTGCACTTGTATTAGTGTGGAAAAACCACTTTTCGCACTTGTGTTAGTGTTGAAAAACCACTTTTCGCACTTGTGTTAGTGTTGAAAAACCACTTTTCGCACTTGTGTTAGTGTTGAAAAACCACTTTTCGCACTTGTGTTGGTGCAGGAAACCACTTTTGCACTTGTATTAGTGTGGAAAAAACACTTTTTGCACTTGTGATAGTGTTGAAAAACCACTTTTCGCACTTGTGTTAGTGTTGAAAAACCACTTTTCGCACTTGTGTTAGTGTTGAAAAACCACTTTTCGCACTTGTGTTGGTGCAGGAAACCACTTTTGCACTTGTATTAGTGTGGAAAAAACACTATTCGCACTTGTGTTTGTGTTGAAAAACCACTTTTCGCACTTGTGTTAGTGTTGAAAAACCACTTTTCGCACTTGCGTTGGTGCAGGAAACCACTTTTGCACTTGTATTAGTGTGGAAAAAACACTTTTTGCACTTGTGATAGTGTTGAAAAACCACTTTTCGCACTTGTGTTAGTGTTGAAAAACCACTTTTCGCACTTGTGTTGGTGAAGGAAACCACTTTTGCACTTGTATTAGTGTGGAAAAACCACTTTTTGCACTTGTGATAGTGTTGAAAAACCACTTTTCGCACTTGTGTTATTGTTGAAAAACCACTTTTTGCACTTGTGTTAGTGTTGAAAAACCACTTTTCGCACTTGTGTTGGTGCAGGACACCACTTTTGCACTTGTATTAGTGTGGAAAAACACTTTTTGCACTTGTGATAGTGTTGAAAAACCACTTTTCGCACTTGTGTTAGTGTTGACAAACCACTTTTCTCACTTGTGTTGGTGCAGGAAATCACTTTTGCACTTGTATTAGTGTGGAAAAAACACTTTTTGCACTTGTGATAGTGTTGAAAAACCACTTTTCGCACTTGTGTTAGTGTTCAAAAACCACTTTTCGCACTTGTGTTGGTGCAGGAAACCACTTTTGCACTTGTATTGGTGTGGAAAAAACACTTTTCACACTTTTGTTAGTGTTGAAAACCCACTTTTCGCACTTGTGTTAGTGTTGAAAAACCACTTTTCGCACTTGTGTTGGTGCAGGAAACCACTTTTACACTTGTATTAGTGTGGAAAAAACACTTTTTGCACTTGTGATAGTGTTGAAAAACCACTTTTCGCACTTGTGTTAGTGTTGAAAAACCACTTTTCGCACTTGTGTTGGTGCAGGAAATCACTTTTGCACTTGTACTAGTGTGGAAAAAACACTTTTTGCACTTGTGTTAGTGTTGAAAAACCACTTTTCGCACTTGTGTTAGTGTTGAAAAACCACTTTTCGCACTTGTGTTGGTGCAGGAAACCACTTTTGCACTTGTATTAGTGTGGAAAAACCACTTTTCTCACTTGTGTTAGTGTTGAAAAACCACTTTTTGCACTTGTGTTAGTGTTAAAAAACCGCTTTTCGCACTTGTGTTGGTGCAGGAAACCACTTTTGCACTTGTATTAGTGTGGAAAAAACACTTTTTGCACTTGTGATGGTGTTGAAAAACCACTTTTCGCACTTGTGTTAGTGTTGAAAAAACACATTTCGCACTTGTGTTTGTGTTGAAAAACCACTTTTCGCACTTGTGTTGGTGCAGGAAACCACTTTTGCACTTGTATTAGTGTGGAAAAAACACTTTTTGCACTTGTGATAGTGTTGAAAAACCACTTTTCGCACTTGTGTTCGTGTTGAAAAACCACTTTTCGCACTTGTGTTGGTGCAGGAAACTACTTTTGCACTTGTATTAGTGTGGAAAAACCACTTTTCGCACTTGTGTTAATGTTGAAAAACCCCTTTTCGCACTTGTGTTAATGTTGAAAAACCACTTTTCGCACTTGTGTTGGTGCAGGAAACCACTTTTGCACTTGTATTAGTGTGGAAAAAACACTTTTTGCACTTGTGATAGTGTTGAAAAACCACATTTCGCACTTGTGTTAGTGTTGAAAAACCACTTTTCGCACTTGTGTTGGTGCAGGAAACCACTTTTGCACTTGTATTAGTGTGGAAAAACCACTTTTCACACTTGTGTTAGTGTTGAAAAACCACTTTTCGTACTTGTATTAGTGTGGAAAAAACACTTTTTGCACTTGTGATAGTGTTGAAAAACCACTTTTCGCACTTGTGTTAGTGTTGAAAAACCACTTTTCGCACTTGTGTTGGTGCAGGAAACCACTTTTGCACTTGTATTAGTGTGGAAAACCACTTTTCGCACTTGTGTTAGTGTTGAAAAACCACTTTTCGCACTTGTGTTGGTGCAGGGAACCACTTTTGCACTTGTATTAGTGTGGAAAAACCACTTTTCGCACTTGTGTTAGTGTTGAAAAACCACTTTTCGCACTTGTGTTAGTGTTGAAAAACCACTTTTCGCACTTGTGTTGGTGCAGGAAACCACTTTTGCACTTGTATTAGTGTGGAAAAACCACTTTTCGCACTTGTGTTAGTGTTGAAAAACCACTTTTTGCACTTGTGTTATTGTTGAAAAACCACTTTTCGCACTTGTGTTGGTGCAGGAAACCACTTTTGCACTTGTATTAGTGTGGAAAAACCACTTTTCGCACTTGTGTTAGTGTTGAAAAACCACTTTTCGCACTTGTGTTAGTGTTGAAAAACCACTTTTCGCACTTGTGTTAGTGTTGAAAAACCACTTTTCGCACTTGTGTTGGTGCAGGAAACCACTTTTGCACTTGTATTAGTGTGGAAAAAACTCTTTTTGCACTTGTGATAGTGTTGAAAAACCACTTTTCGCACTTGTGTTAGTGTTGAAAAACCACTTTTCGCACTTGTGTTAGTGTTGAAAAACCACTTTTCGCACTTGTGTTGGTGCAGGAAACCACTTTTGCACTTGTATTAGTGTGGAAAAAACACTTTTTGCACTTGTGTTAGTGTTGAAAAACCACTTTTCGCACTTGTGTTAGTGTTGAAAAACCACTTTTCGCACTTGTGTTGGTGAAGGAAACCACTTTTGCACTTGTATTAGTGTGGAAAAACCACTTTTTGCACTTGTGATAGTGTTGAAAAACCACTTTTCGCACTTGTGTTATTGTTGAAAAACCACTTTTTGCACTTGTGTTAGTGTTGAAAAACCACTTTTCGCACTTGTGTTGGTGCAGGACACCACTTTTGCACTTGTATTAGTGTGGAAAAACACTTTTTGCACTTGTGATAGTGTTGAAAAACCACTTTTCGCACTTGTGTTAGTGTTGAAAAACCACTTTTCGCACTTGTGTTAGTGTTGACAAACCACTTTTCTCACTTGTGTTGGTGCAGGAAATCACTTTTGCACTTGTATTAGTGTGGAAAAAACACTTTTTGCACTTGTGATAGTGTTGAAAAACCACTTTTCGCACTTGTGTTAGTGTTCAAAAACCACTTTTCGCACTTGTGTTGGTGCAGGAAACCACTTTTGCACTTGTATTGGTGTGGAAAAAACACTTTTCACACTTTTGTTAGTGTTGAAAACCCACTTTTCGCACTTGTGTTAGTGTTGAAAAACCACTTTTCGCACTTGTGTTGGTGCAGGAAACCACTTTTACACTTGTATTAGTGTGGAAAAAACACTTTTTGCACTTGTGATAGTGTTGAAAAACCACTTTTCGCACTTGTGTTAGTGTTGAAAAACCACTTTTCGCACTTGTGTTGGTGCAGGAAATCACTTTTGCACTTGTACTAGTGTGGAAAAAACACTTTTTGCACTTGTGTTAGTGTTGAAAAACCACTTTTCGCACTTGTGTTAGTGTTGAAAAACCACTTTTCGCACTTGTGTTGGTGTTGAAAAACCACTTTTCGCACTTGTGTTGGTGCAGGAAACCACTTTTGCACTTGTATTAGTGTGGAAAAAACACTTTTCGCAATTGTGTTAGTGTTGAAAAACCACTTTTCGCACTTGTGTTAGTGTTGAAAAACCACTTTTCGCACTTGTGTTGGTGCAGGAAACCACTTTTGCACTTGTATTAGTGTGGAAAAAACACTTTTTGCACTTGTGATAGTGTTGAAAAACCACTTTTCGCACTTGTGTTAGTGTTGAAAAACCACTTTTCGCACTTGTGTTAGTGTTGAAAAACCACTTTTCGCACTTGTGTTAGTGTTGAAAAACCACTTTTCGCACTTGTGTTGGTGCAGGAAACCACTTTTGCACTTGTATTAGTGAGGAAAAAACACTTTTCGCACTTGTGTTAGTGTTGAAAAACCACTTTTCGCACTTGTGTTAGTGTTGAAAAACCACTTTTCGCACTTGTGTTGGTGCAGGAAACCACTTTTGCACTTGTATTAGTGTGGAAAAAACACTTTTTGCACTTGTGATAGTGTTGAAAAACAACTTTTCGCACTTGTGTTGGTGTTGAAAAACCACTTTTCGCACTTGTGTTGGTGCAGGAAACCACTTTTGCACTTGTATTAGTGTGGAAAAAACATTTTTCGCAATTGTGATAGTGTTGAAAAACAACTTTTCGCACTTGTGTTAGTGTTGAAAAACCACTTTTCGCACTTGTGTTGGTGCAGGAAACCACTTTTGCACTTGTATTAGTGTGGAAAAAACACTTTTTGCACTTGTGATAGTGTTGAAAAACAACTTTTCGCACTTGTGTTGGTGTTGAAAAACCACTTTTCGCACTTGTGTTGGTGCAGGAAACCACTTTTGCACTTGAATTAGTGTGGAAAAAACACTTTTTGCACTTGTGATAGTGTTGAAAAACAACTTTTCGCACTTGTGTTAGTGTTGAAAAACCACTTTTCGCACTTGTGTTGGTGCAGGAAACCACTTTTGCACTTGTATTAGTGTGGAAAAAACACTTTTTGCACTTGTGATAGTGTTGAAAAACCACTTTTCGCACTTGTGTTAGTGTTGAAAAACCACTTTTCGCACTTGTGTTAGTGTTGAAAAACCACTTTTCGCACTTGTGTTAGTGTTGAAAAACCACTTTTCGCACTTGTGTTGGTGCAGGAAACCACTTTTGCACTTGTATTAGTGAGGAAAAAACACTTTTCGCACTTGTGTTAGTGTTGAAAAACCACTTTTCGCACTTGTGTTAGTGTTGAAAAACCACTTTTCGCACTTGTGTTGGTGCAGGAAACCACTTTTGCACTTGTATTAGTGTGGCAAAACCACTTTTCGCACTTGTGTTAGTGTTGAAAAACCACTTTTCGCACTTGTGTTAGTGTTGAAAAACCACTTTTCGCACTTGTGTTGGTGCAGGAACCACTTTTGCACTTGTATTAGTGTGGAAAATACACTTTTTACACTTGTGATAGTGTTGAAAAACCACTTTTCGCACTTGTGTTAGTGTTGAAAAACCACTTTTCGCACTTGTGTTAGTGTTGAAAAACCACTTTTCGCACTTGTGTTGGTGCAGGAAACCACTTTTGCACTTGTATTAGTGTGGAAAAAACACTTTTTGCACTTGTGATAGTGTTGAAAAACCACTTTTCGCACTTGTGTTAGTGTTGAAAAACCACTTTTAGCACTTGTGTTGGTGAAGGAAACCACTTTTGCACTTGTATTAGTGTGGAAAAACCACTTTTCTCACTTGTGTTAGTGTTGAAAAACCACTTTTTGCACTTGTGTTAGTGTTAAAAAACCGCTTTTCGCACTTGTGTTGGTACAGGAAACCACTTTTGCACTTGTATTAGTGGGGAAAAAACAATTTTTGCTCTTGTGATGGTGTTGAAAAACCACTTTTCGCACTTGTGTTAGTGTTGAAAAACCACTTTTCGCACTTGTGTTCGTGTTGAAAAACCACTTTTCGCACTTGTGTTGGTGCAGGAAACTACTTTTGCACTTGTATTAGTGTGGAAAAACCACTTTTCGCACTTGTGTTAATGTTGAAAAACCCCTTTTCGCACTTGTGTTAATGTTGAAAAACCACTTTTCGCACTTGTGTTGGTGCAGGAAACCACTTTTGCACTTGTATTAGTGTGGAAAAAACACTTTTTGCACTTGTGATAGTGTTGAAAAACCACATTTCGCACTTGTGTTAGTGTTGAAAAACCACTTTTCGCACTTGTGTTGGTGCAGGAAACCACTTTTGCACTTGTATTAGTGTGGAAAAACCACTTTTCACACTTGTGTTAGTGTTGAAAAACCACTTTTCGCACTTGTATTAGTGTGGAAAAAACACTTTTTGCACTTGTGATAGTGTTGAAAAACCACTTTTCGCACTTGTGTTAGTGTTGAAAAACCACTTTTCGCACTTGTGTTGGTGCAGGAAACCACTTTTGCACTTGTATTAGTGTGGAAAAACCACTTTTCGCACTTGTGTTAGTGTTGAAAAACCACTTTTCGCACTTGTGTTGGTGCAGGGAACCACTTTTGCACTTGTATTAGTGTGGAAAAACCACTTTTCGCACTTGTGTTAGTGTTGAAAAACCACTTTTCGCACTTGTGTTAGTGTTGAAAAACCACTTTTCGCACTTGTGTTGGTGCAGGAAACCACTTTTGCACTTGTATTAGTGTGGAAAAACCACTTTTCGCACTTGTGTTAGTGTTGAAAAACCACTTTTTGCACTTGTGTTAGTGTTGAAAAACCACTTTTCGCACTTGTGTTGGTGCAGGAAACCACTTTTGCACTTGTATTAGTGTGGAAAAACCACTTTTCGCACTTGTGTTAGTGTTGAAAAACCACTTTTCGCACTTGTGTTAGTGTTGAAAAACCACTTTTCGCACTTGTGTTAGTGTTGAAAAACCACTTTTCGCACTTGTGTTGGTGCAGGAAACCACTTTTGCACTTGTATTAGTGTGGAAAAAACACTTTTTGCACTTGTGATAGTGTTGAAAAACCACTTTTCGCACTTGTGTTAGTGTTGAAAAACCACTTTTCGCACTTGTGTTAGTGTTGAAAAACCACTTTTCGCACTTGTGTTGGTGCAGGAAACCACTTTTGCACTTGTATTAGTGTGGAAAAAACACTATTCGCACTTGTGTTTGTGTTGAAAAACCACTTTTCGCACTTGTGTTAGTGTTGAAAAACCACTTTTCGCACTTGCGTTGGTGCAGGAAACCACTTTTGCACTTGTATTAGTGTGGAAAAAACACTTTTTGCACTTGTGATAGTGTTGAAAAACCACTTTTCGCACTTGTGTTAGTGTTGAAAAACCACTTTTCGCACTTGTGTTGGTGAAGGAAACCACTTTTGCACTTGTATTAGTGTGGAAAAACCACTTTTTGCACTTGTGATAGTGTTGAAAAACCACTTTTCGCACTTGTGTTATTGTTGAAAAACCACTTTTTGCACTTGTGTTAGTGTTGAAAAACCACTTTTCGCACTTGTGTTGGTGCAGGACACCACTTTTGCACTTGTATTAGTGTGGAAAAACACTTTTTGCACTTGTGATAGTGTTGAAAAACCACTTTTCGCACTTGTGTTAGTGTTGAAAAACCACTTTTCGCACTTGTGTTAGTGTTGACAAACCACTTTTCTCACTTGTGTTGGTGCAGGAAATCACTTTTGCACTTGTATTAGTGTGGAAAAAACACTTTTTGCACTTGTGATAGTGTTGAAAAACCACTTTTCGCACTTGTGTTAGTGTTCAAAAACCACTTTTCGCACTTGTGTTGGTGCAGGAAACCACTTTTGCACTTGTATTGGTGTGGAAAAAACACTTTTCACACTTTTGTTAGTGTTGAAAACCCACTTTTCGCACTTGTGTTAGTGTTGAAAAACCACTTTTCGCACTTGTGTTGGTGCAGGAAACCACTTTTACACTTGTATTAGTGTGGAAAAAACACTTTTTGCACTTGTGATAGTGTTGAAAAACCACTTTTCGCACTTGTGTTAGTGTTGAAAAACCACTTTTCGCACTTGTGTTGGTGCAGGAAATCACTTTTGCACTTGTACTAGTGTGGAAAAAACACTTTTTGCACTTGTGTTAGTGTTGAAAAACCACTTTTCGCACTTGTGTTAGTGTTGAAAAACCACTTTTCGCACTTGTGTTGGTGCAGGAAACCACTTTTGCACTTGTATTAGTGTGGAAAAACCACTTTTCTCACTTGTGTTAGTGTTGAAAAACCACTTTTTGCACTTGTGTTAGTGTTAAAAAACCGCTTTTCGCACTTGTGTTGGTGCAGGAAACCACTTTTGCACTTGTATTAGTGTGGAAAAAACACTTTTTGCACTTGTGATGGTGTTGAAAAACCACTTTTCGCACTTGTGTTAGTGTTGAAAAAACACATTTCGCACTTGTGTTTGTGTTGAAAAACCACTTTTCGCACTTGTGTTGGTGCAGGAAACCACTTTTGCACTTGTATTAGTGTGGAAAAAACACTTTTTGCACTTGTGATAGTGTTGAAAAACCACTTTTCGCACTTGTGTTCGTGTTGAAAAACCACTTTTCGCACTTGTGTTGGTGCAGGAAACTACTTTTGCACTTGTATTAGTGTGGAAAAACCACTTTTCGCACTTGTGTTAATGTTGAAAAACCCCTTTTCGCACTTGTGTTAATGTTGAAAAACCACTTTTCGCACTTGTGTTGGTGCAGGAAACCACTTTTGCACTTGTATTAGTGTGGAAAAAACACTTTTTGCACTTGTGATAGTGTTGAAAAACCACATTTCGCACTTGTGTTAGTGTTGAAAAACCACTTTTCGCACTTGTGTTGGTGCAGGAAACCACTTTTGCACTTGTATTAGTGTGGAAAAACCACTTTTCACACTTGTGTTAGTGTTGAAAAACACTTTTCGTACTTGTATTAGTGTGGAAAAAACACTTTTTGCACTTGTGATAGTGTTGAAAAACCACTTTTCGCACTTGTGTTAGTGTTGAAAAACCACTTTTCGCACTTGTGTTGGTGCAGGAAACCACTTTTGCACTTGTATTAGTGTGTGAAAAACCACTTTTCGCACTTGTGTTAGTGTTGAAAAACCACTTTTCGCACTTGTGTTGGTGCAGGGAACCACTTTTGCACTTGTATTAGTGTGGAAAAACCACTTTTCGCACTTGTGTTAGTGTTGAAAAACCACTTTTCGCACTTGTGTTAGTGTTGAAAAACCACTTTTCGCACTTGTGTTGGTGCAGGAAACCACTTTTGCACTTGTATTAGTGTGGAAAAACCACTTTTCGCACTTGTGTTAGTGTTGAAAAACCACTTTTTGCACTTGTGTTATTGTTGAAAAACCACTTTTCGCACTTGTGTTGGTGCAGGAAACCACTTTTGCACTTGTATTAGTGTGGAAAAACCACTTTTCGCACTTGTGTTAGTGTTGAAAAACCACTTTTCGCACTTGTGTTAGTGTTGAAAAACCACTTTTCGCACTTGTGTTAGTGTTGAAAAACCACTTTTCGCACTTGTGTTGGTGCAGGAAACCACTTTTGCACTTGTATTAGTGTGGAAAAAACTCTTTTTGCACTTGTGATAGTGTTGAAAAACCACTTTTCGCACTTGTGTTAGTGTTGAAAAACCACTTTTCGCACTTGTGTTAGTGTTGAAAAACCACTTTTCGCACTTGTGTTGGTGCAGGAAACCACTTTTGCACTTGTATTAGTGTGGAAAAAACACTTTTTGCACTTGTGATAGTGTTGAAAAACCACTTTTCGCACTTGTGTTAGTGTTGAAAAACCACTTTTCGCACTTGTGTTGGTGAAGGAAACCACTTTTGCACTTGTATTAGTGTGGAAAAACCACTTTTTGCACTTGTGATAGTGTTGAAAAACCACTTTTCGCACTTGTGTTATTGTTGAAAAACCACTTTTTGCACTTGTGTTAGTGTTGAAAAACCACTTTTCGCACTTGTGTTGGTGCAGGACACCACTTTTGCACTTGTATTAGTGTGGAAAAACACTTTTTGCACTTGTGATAGTGTTGAAAAACCACTTTTCGCACTTGTGTTAGTGTTGAAAAACCACTTTTCGCACTTGTGTTAGTGTTGACAAACCACTTTTCTCACTTGTGTTGGTGCAGGAAATCACTTTTGCACTTGTATTAGTGTGGAAAAAACACTTTTTGCACTTGTGATAGTGTTGAAAAACCACTTTTCGCACTTGTGTTAGTGTTCAAAAACCACTTTTCGCACTTGTGTTGGTGCAGGAAACCACTTTTGCACTTGTATTGGTGTGGAAAAAACACTTTTCACACTTTTGTTAGTGTTGAAAACCCACTTTTCGCACTTGTGTTAGTGTTGAAAAACCACTTTTCGCACTTGTGTTGGTGCAGGAAACCACTTTTACACTTGTATTAGTGTGGAAAAAACACTTTTTGCACTTGTGATAGTGTTGAAAAACCACTTTTCGCACTTGTGTTAGTGTTGAAAAACCACTTTTCGCACTTGTGTTGGTGCAGGAAATCACTTTTGCACTTGTACTAGTGTGGAAAAAACACTTTTTGCACTTGTGTTAGTGTTGAAAAACCACTTTTCGCACTTGTGTTAGTGTTGAAAAACCACTTTTCGCACTTGTGTTGGTGCAGGAAACCACTTTTGCACTTGTATTAGTGTGGAAAAACCACTTTTCTCACTTGTGTTAGTGTTGAAAAACCACTTTTTGCACTTGTGTTAGTGTTAAAAAAACCGCTTTTCGCACTTGTGTTGGTGCAGGAAACCACTTTTGCACTTGTATTAGTGTGGAAAAAACACTTTTTGCACTTGTGATGGTGTTGAAAAACCACTTTTCGCACTTGTGTTAGTGTTGAAAAAACACATTTCGCACTTGTGTTTGTGTTGAAAAACCACTTTTCGCACTTGTGTTGGTGCAGGAAACCACTTTTGCACTTGTATTAGTGTGGAAAAAACACTTTTTGCACTTGTGATAGTGTTGAAAAACCACTTTTCGCACTTGTGTTAGTGTTGAAAAACCACTTTTCGCACTTGTGTTCGTGTTGAAAAACCACTTTTCGCACTTGTGTTGGTGCAGGAAACTACTTTTGCACTTGTATTAGTGTGGAAAAACCACTTTTCGCACTTGTGTTAATGTTGAAAAACCCCTTTTCGCACTTGTGTTAATGTTGAAAAACCACTTTTCGCACTTGTGTTGGTGCAGGAAACCACTTTTGCACTTGTATTAGTGTGGAAAAAACACTTTTTGCACTTGTGATAGTGTTGAAAAACCACATTTCGCACTTGTGTTAGTGTTGAAAAACCACTTTTCGCACTTGTGTTGGTGCAGGAAACCACTTTTGCACTTGTATTAGTGTGGAAAAACTACTTTTCACACTTGTGTTAGTGTTGAAAAACCACTTTTCGCACTTGTATTAGTGTGGAAAAAACACTTTTTGCACTTGTGATAGTGTTGAAAAACCACTTTTCGCACTTGTGTTAGTGTTGAAAAAACCACTTTTCGCACTTGTGTTGGTGCAGGAAACCACTTTTGCACTTGTATTAGTGTGGAAAAACCACTTTTCGCACTTGTGTTAGTGTTGAAAAACCACTTTTCGCACTTGTGTTGGTGCAGGGAACCACTTTTGCACTTGTATTAGTGTGGAAAAACCACTTTTCGCACTTGTGTTAGTGTTGAAAAACCACTTTTCGCACTTGTGTTAGTGTTGAAAAACCACTTTTCGCACTTGTGTTGGTGCAGGAAACCACTTTTGCACTTGTATTAGTGTGGAAAAACCACTTTTCACACTTGTGTTAGTGTTGAAAAACCACTTTTTGCACTTGTGTTATTGTTGAAAAACCACTTTTCGCACTTGTGTTGGTGCAGGAAACCACTTTTGCACTTGTATTAGTGTGGAAAAACCACTTTTCGCACTTGTGTTAGTGTTGAAAAACCACTTTTCGCACTTGTGTTAGTGTTGAAAAACCACTTTTCGCACTTGTGTTAGTGTTGAAAAACCACTTTTCGCACTTGTGTTGGTGCAGGAAACCACTTTTGCACTTGTATTAGTGTGGAAAAAACTCTTTTTGCACTTGTGATAGTGTTGATAAACCACTTTTCGCACTTGTGTTAGTGTTGAAAAACCACTTTTCGCACTTGTGTTAGTGTTGAAAAACCACTTTTCGCACTTGTGTTGGTGCAGGAAACCACTTTTGCACTTGTATTAATGTGGAAAAAACACTTTTTGCACTTGTGATAGTGTTGAAAAACCACTTTTCGCACTTGCGTTGGTGCAGGAAACCACTTTTGCACTTGTATTAGTGTGGAAAAAACACTTTTTGCACTTGTGATAGTGTTGAAAAACCACTTTTCGCACTTGTGTTAGTGTTGAAAAACCACTTTTCGCACTTGTGTTGGTGAAGGAAACCACTTTTGCACTTGTATTAGTGTGGAAAAACCACTTTTTGCACTTGTGATAGTGTTGAAAAACCACTTTTCGCACTTGTGTTATTGTTGAAAAACCACTTTTTGCCACCACCTCTGTGTTAGTGTTGAAAAACCACTTTTCGCACTTGTGTTGGTGCAGGACACCACTTTTGCACTTGTATTAGTGTGGAAAAAACACTTTTTGCACTTGTGATAGTGTTGAAAAACCACTTTTCGCACTTGTGTTAGTGTTGAAAAACCACTTTTCGCACTTGTGTTAGTGTTGACAAACCACTTTTCTCACTTGTGTTGGTGCAGGAAATCACTTTTGCACTTGTATTAGTGTGGAAAAAACACTTTGTGCACTTGTGATAGTGTTGAAAAACCACTTTTCGCACTTGTGTTAGTGTTCAAAAACCACTTTTCGCACTTGTGTTGGTGCAGGAAACCACTTTTGCACTTGTATTGTGTGGAAAAAACACTTTTCACACTTTTGTTAGTGTTGAAAACCCACTTTTCGCACTTGTGTTAGTGTTGAAAAACCACTTTTCGCACTTGTGTTGGTGCAGGAAACCACTTTTACACTTGTATTAGTGTGGAAAAAACACTTTTTGCACTTGTGATAGTGTTGAAAAACCACTTTTCGCACTTGTGTTAGTGTTGAAAAACCACTTTTCGCACTTGTGTTGGTGCAGGAAATCACTTTTGCACTTGTACTAGTGTGGAAAAAACACTTTTTGCACTTGTGTTAGTGTTGAAAAACCACTTTTCGCACTTGTGTTAGTGTTGAAAAACCACTTTTCGCACTTGTGTTGGTGCAGGAAACCACTTTTGCACTTGTATTAGTGTGGAAAAACCACTTTTCGCACTTGTGTTAGTGTTGAAAAACCACTTTTCGCACTTGTGTTAGTGTTGAAAAACCACTTTTCGCACTTGTGTTAGTGTTGAAAAACCACTTTTCGCACTTGTGTTGGTGCAGGAAACCACTTTTGCACTTGTATTAGTGTGGAAAAAACACTTTTTGCACTTGTGATAGTGTTGAAAAACCACTTTTCGCACTTGTGTTAGTGTTGAAAAACCACTTTTCGCACTTGTGTTAGTGTTGAAAAACCACTTTTCGCACTTGTGTTGGTGCAGGAAACCACTTTTGCACTTGTATTAGTGTGGAAAAAAACACTATTCGCACTTGTGTTTGTGTTGAAAAACCACTTTTCGCACTTGTGTTAGTGTTGAAAAACCACTTTTCGCACTTGCGTTGGTGCAGGAAACCACTTTTGCACTTGTATTAGTGTGGAAAAAACACTTTTTGCACTTGTGATAGTGTTGAAAAACCACTTTTCGCACTTGTGTTAGTGTTGAAAAACCACTTTTCGCACTTGTGTTGGTGAAGGAAACCACTTTTGCACTTGTATTAGTGTGGAAAACCACTTTTTGCACTTGTGATAGTGTTGAAAAACCACTTTTCGCACTTGTGTTATTGTTGAAAAAACCACTTTTTGCACTTGTGTTAGTGTTGAAAAACCACTTTTCGCACTTGTGTTGGTGCAGGACACCACTTTTGCACTTGTATTAGTGTGGAAAAAACACTTTTTGCACTTGTGATAGTGTTGAAAAACCACTTTTCGCACTTGTGTTAGTGTTGAAAAACCACTTTTCGCACTTGTGTTAGTGTTGACAAACCACTTTTCTCACTTGTGTTGGTGCAGGAAATCACTTTTGCACTTGTATTAGTGTGGAAAAAACACTTTTTGCACTTGTGATAGTGTTGAAAAACCACTTTTCGCACTTGTGTTAGTGTTGAAAAACCACTTTTCGCACTTGTGTTGGTGCAGGAAACCACTTTTGCACTTGTATTAGTGTGGAAAAACCACTTTTCGCACTTGTGTTAGTGTTGAAAAACCACTTTTCGCACTTGTGTTGGTGCAGGGAACCACTTTTGCACTTGTATTAGTGTGGAAAAACCACTTTTCGCACTTGTGTTAGTGTTGAAAAACCACTTTTCGCACTTGTGTTAGTGTTGAAAAACCACTTTTCGCACTTGTGTTGGTGCAGGAAACCACTTTTGCACTTGTATTAGTGTGGAAAAACCACTTTTCGCACTTGTGTTAGTGTTGAAAAACCACTTTTTGCACTTGTGTTATTGTTGAAAAACCACTTTTCGCACTTGTGTTGGTGCAGGAAACCACTTTTGCACTTGTATTAGTGTGGAAAAACCACTTTTCGCACTTGTGTTAGTGTTGAAAAACCACTTTTCGCACTTGTGTTAGTGTTGAAAAACCACTTTTCGCACTTGTGTTAGTGTTGAAAAACCACTTTTCGCACTTGTGTTGGTGCAGGAAACCACTTTTGCACTTGTATTAGTGTGGAAAAAACTCTTTTTGCACTTGTGATAGTGTTGAAAAACCACTTTTCGCACTTGTGTTAGTGTTGAAAAACCACTTTTCGCACTTGTGTTAGTGTTGAAAAACCACTTTTCGCACTTGTGTTGGTGCAGGAAACCACTTTTGCACTTGTATTAGTGTGGAAAAAACACTTTTTGCACTTGTGATAGTGTTGAAAAACCACTTTTCGCACTTGCATTGGTGCAGGAAACCACTTTTGCACTTGTATTAGTGTGGAAAAAACACTTTTTGCACTTGTGATAGTGTTGAAAAACCACTTTTCGCACTTGTGTTAGTGTTGAAAAACCACTTTTCGCACTTGTGTTGGTGAAGGAAACCACTTTTGCACTTGTATTAGTGTGGAAAAACCACTTTTTGCACTTGTGATAGTGTTGAAAAACCACTTTTTGCACTTGTGTTAGTGTTGAAAAACCACTTTTCGCACTTGTGTTAGTGTTGAAAAACCACTTTTCGCACTTGTGTTGGTGCAGGAAACCACTTTTGCACTTGTATTAGTGTGGAAAAAACACTTTTTGCACTTGTGATAGTGTTGAAAAACCACTTTTCGCACTTGCATTGGTGCAGGAAACCACTTTTGCACTTGTATTAGTGTGGAAAAAACACTTTTTGCACTTGTGATAGTGTTGAAAAACCACTTTTCGCACTTGTGTTAGTGTTGAAAAACCACTTTTCGCACTTGTGTTGGTGAAGGAAACCACTTTTGCACTTGTATTAGTGTGGAAAAACCACTTTTTGCACTTGTGATAGTGTTGAAAAACCACTTTTTGCACTTGTGTTATTGTTGAAAAACCACTTTTTGCACTTGTGTTAGTGTTGAAAAACCACTTTTCGCACTTGTGTTGGTGCAGGACACCACTTTTGCACTTGTATTAGTGTGGAAAAAACACTTTTTGCACTTGTGATAGTGTTGAAAAACCACTTTTCGCACTTGTGTTAGTGTTGAAAAACCACTTTTCGCACTTGTGTTAGTGTTGACAAACCACTTTTCTCACTTGTGTTGGTGCAGGAAATCACTTTTGCACTTGTATTAGTGTGGAAAAAACACTTTTTGCACTTGTGATAGTGTTGAAAAACCACTTTTCGCACTTGTGTTAGTGTTCAAAAACCACTTTTCGCACTTGTGTTGGTGCAGGAAACCACTTTTGCACTTGTATTGGTGTGGAAAAAACACTTTTCACACTTTTGTTAGTGTTGAAAACCCACTTTTCGCACTTGTGTTAGTGTTGAAAAACCACTTTTCGCACTTGTGTTGGTGCAGGAAACCACTTTTACACTTGTATTAGTGTGGAAAAAACACTTTTTGCACTTGTGATAGTGTTGAAAAACCACTTTTCGCACTTGTGTTAGTGTTGAAAAACCACTTTTCGCACTTGTGTTGGTGCAGGAAATCACTTTTGCACTTGTACTAGTGTGGAAAAAACACTTTTTGCACTTGTGTTAGTGTTGAAAAACCACTTTTCGCACTTGTGTTAGTGTTGAAAAACCACTTTTCGCACTTGTGTTGGTGCAGGAAACCACTTTTGCACTTGTATTAGTGTGGAAAAACCACTTTTCGCACTTGTGTTAGTGTTGAAAAACCACTTTTCGCACTTGTGTTAGTGTTGAAAAAACCACTTTTCGCACTTGTGTTAGTGTTGAAAAACCACTTTTCGCACTTGCGTTGGTGCAGGAAACCACTTTTGCACTTGTATTAGTGTGGAAAAAACACTTTTTGCACTTGTGATAGTGTTGAAAAACCACTTTTCGCACTTGTGTTAGTGTTGAAAAACCACTTTTCGCACTTGTGTTGGTGAAGGAAACCACTTTTGCACTTGTATTAGTGTGGAAAAACCACTTTTTGCACTTGTGATAGTGTTGAAAAACCACTTTTCGCACTTGTGTTATTGTTGAAAAACCACTTTTTGCACTTGTGTTAGTGTTGAAAAACCACTTTTCGCACTTGTGTTGGTGCAGGACACCACTTTTGCACTTGTATTAGTGTGGAAAAAACACTTTTTGCACTTGTGATAGTGTTGAAAAACCACTTTTCGCACTTGTGTTAGTGTTGAAAAACCACTTTTCGCACTTGTGTTAGTGTTGACAAACCACTTTTCTCACTTGTGTTGGTGCAGGAAATCACTTTTGCACTTGTATTAGTGTGGAAAAAAAACACTTTTTGCACTTGTGATAGTGTTGAAAAACCACTTTTCGCACTTGTGTTAGTGTTCAAAAACCACTTTTCGCACTTGTGTTGGTGCAGGAAACCACTTTTGCACTTGTATTGGTGTGGAAAAAACACTTTTCACACTTTTGTTAGTGTTGAAAACCCACTTTTCGCACTTGTGTTAGTGTTGAAAAACCACTTTTCGCACTTGTGTTGGTGCAGGAAACCACTTTTACACTTGTATTAGTGTGGAAAAAACACTTTTTGCACTTGTGATAGTGTTGAAAAACAACTTTTCGCACTTGTTTTAGTGTTGAAAAACCACTTTTCGCACTTGTGTTGGTGCAGGAAATCACTTTTGCACTTGTACTAGTGTGGAAAAAACACTTTTTGCACTTGTGATAGTGTTGAAAAACCACTTTTCGCACTTGTGTTAGTGTTGAAAAACCACTTTTCGCACTTGTGTTGGTGCAGGAAACCACTTTTGCACTTGTATTGGTGTGGAAAAAACACTTTTCACACTTGTGTTAGTGTTGAAAACCCACTTTTCGCATTTGTGTTAGTGTTGAAAAACCACTTTTCGCACTTGTGTTGGTGCAGGAAACCACTTTTACACTTGTATTAGTGTGGAAAAAACACTTTTTGCACTTGTGATAGTGTTGAAAAACCACTTTTCGCACTTGTGTTAGTGTTGAAAAACCACTTTTCGCACTTGTGTTGGTGAAGGAAACCACTTTTGCACTTGTATTAGTGTGGAAATAACCACTTTTCGCACTTGTGATAGTGTTGAAGAACCACTTTTCGCACTTGTGTTAGTGTTGAAAAACCACTTTTCGCACTTGTGTTGGTGCAGGAAACCACTTTTGCACTTGTATTAGTGTGGAAAAAACACTTTTTGCACTTGTGATAGTGTTGAAAAACCACTTTTCGCACTTGTGTTGGTGCAGGAAATGACTTTTGCACTTGTATTAGTGTGGAAAAAACACTTTTTGCACTTGTGATAGTGTTGAAAAACCACTTTTCGCACTTGTGTTAGTGTTGAAAAACCACTTTTCGCACTTGTGTTGGTGCAGGAAACCACTTTTGCACTTGTATTGGTGTGGAAAAAACACTTTTCACACTTGTGTTAGTGTTGAAAACCCACTTTTCGCACTTGTGTTAGTGTTGAAAAACCACTTTTCGCACTTGTGTTGGTGCAGGAAACCACTTTTACACTTGTATTAGTGTGGGAAAAACACTTTTTGCACTTGTGATAGTGTTGAAAAACCACTTTTCGCACTTATGTTAGTGTTGAAAAACCACTTTTCGCACTTGCGTTGGTGAAGGAAACCACTTTTGCACTTGTATTAGTGTGGAAAAACCACTTTTCGCACTTGTGATAGTGTTGAAGAACCACTTTTCGCACTTGTTTTAGTGTTGAAAAACCACTTTTCGCACTTGTGTTGGTGCAGGAAACCACTTTTGCACTTGTATTAGTGTGGAAAAAACACTTTTTGCACTTGTGATAGTGTTGAAAAACCACTTTTCGCACTTGTGTTAGTGTTGGAAAACCACTTTTCGCACTTGTGTTAGTGTTGAAAAAACACTTTTCGCACTTGTGTTGGTGCAGGAAACCACTTTTGCACTTGTATTTGTGTGGAAAAACCACTTTTCGCACTTGTGTTAGTGTTGAAAAACAACTTTTCGCACTTGTGTTAGTGTTGAAAAACCACTTTTCGCACTTGTGTTGGTGCAGGAAACCACTTTTGCACTTGTACTAGTGTGGAAAAAACACTTTTCGCAATTGTGTTAGTGTTGAAAAACCACTTTTCGCACTTGTGTTAGTGTTGAAAAACCACTTTTCGCACTTGTGTTGGTGCAGGAAACCACTTTTGCACTTGTATTAGTGTGGAAAAAACACTTTTTGCACTTGTGATAGTGTTGAAAAACCACTTTTCGCACTTGTGTTAGTGTTGAAAAACTACTTTTCGCACTTGTGTTAGTGTTGAAAAACCACTTTTCGCACTTGTGTTAGTGTTGAAAAACCACTTTTCGCACTTGTGTTGGTGCAGGAAACCACTTTTGCACTTGTATTAGTGTGGAAAAAACACTTTTCGCACTTGTGTTAGTGTTGAAAACCCACTTTTCGCACTTGTGTTGGTGCAGGAAACCACTTTTGCACTTGTATTAGTGTGGAAAAAACACTTTTTGCACTTGTGATAGTGTTGAAAAACCACTTTTCGCACTTGCGTTGGTGCAGGAAACCACTTTTGCACTTGTATTAGTGTGGAAAAAACACTTTTTGCACTTGTGATAGTGTTGAAAAACCACTTTTCGCACTTGTGTTAGTGTTGAAAAACCACTTTTCGCACTTGTGTTGGTGAAGGAAACCACTTTTGCACTTGTATTAGTGTGGAAAAACCACTTTTTGCACTTGTGATAGTGTTGAAAAACCACTTTTCGCACTTGTGTTATTGTTGAAAAACCACTTTTTGCACTTGTGTTAGTGTTGAAAAACCACTTTTCGCACTTGTGTTGGTGCAGGACACCACTTTTGCACTTGTATTAGTGTGGAAAAAACACTTTTTGCACTTGTGATAGTGTTGAAAAACCACTTTTCGCACTTGTGTTAGTGTTGAAAAACCACTTTTCGCACTTGTGTTAGTGTTGACAAACCACTTTTCTCACTTGTGTTGGTGCAGGAAATCACTTTTGCACTTGTATTAGTGTGGAAAAAACACTTTTTGCACTTGTGATAGTGTTGAAAAACCACTTTTCGCACTTGGGTTAGTGTTCAAAAACCACTTTTCGCACTTGTGTTGGTGCAGGAAACCACTTTTGCACTTGTATTGGTGTGGAAAAAACACTTTTCACACTTTTGTTAGTGTTGAAAACCCACTTTTCGCACTTGTGTTAGTGTTGAAAAACCACTTTTCGCACTTGTGTTGGTGCAGGAAACCACTTTTACACTTGTATTAGTGTGGAAAAAACACTTTTTGCACTTGTGATAGTGTTGAAAAACCACTTTTCGCACTTGTGTTAGTGTTGAAAAACCACTTTTCGCACTTGTGTTGGTGAAGGAAACCACTTTTGCACTTGTATTAGTGTGGAAAAACCACTTTTTGCACTTGTGATAGTGTTGAAAAACCACTTTTTGCACTTGTGTTAGTGTTGAAAAACCACTTTTCGCACTTGTGTTAGTGTTGAAAAACCACTTTTCGCACTTGTGTTGGTGCAGGAAACCACTTTTGCACTTGTATTAGTGTGGAAAAAACACTTTTTGCACTTGTGATAGTGTTGAAAAACCACTTTTCGCACTTGCATTGGTGCAGGAAACCACTTTTGCACTTGTATTAGTGTGGAAAAAACACTTTTTGCACTTGTGATAGTGTTGAAAAACCACTTTTCGCACTTGTGTTAGTGTTGAAAAACCACTTTTCGCACTTGTGTTGGTGAAGGAAACCACTTTTGCACTTGTATTAGTGTGGAAAAACCACTTTTTGCACTTGTGATAGTGTTGAAAAACCACTTTTTGCACTTGTGTTATTGTTGAAAAACCACTTTTTGCACTTGTGTTAGTGTTGAAAAACCACTTTTCGCACTTGTGTTGGTGCAGGACACCACTTTTGCACTTGTATTAGTGTGGAAAAAACACTTTTTGCACTTGTGATAGTGTTGAAAAACCACTTTTCGCACTTGTGTTAGTGTTGAAAAACCACTTTTCGCACTTGTGTTAGTGTTGACAAACCACTTTTCTCACTTGTGTTGGTGCAGGAAATCACTTTTGCACTTGTATTAGTGTGGAAAAAACACTTTTTGCACTTGTGATAGTGTTGAAAAACCACTTTTCGCACTTGTGTTAGTGTTCAAAAACCACTTTTCGCACTTGTGTTGGTGCAGGAAACCACTTTTGCACTTGTATTGGTGTGGAAAAAACACTTTTCACACTTTTGTTAGTGTTGAAAACCCACTTTTCGCACTTGTGTTAGTGTTGAAAAACCACTTTTCGCACTTGTGTTGGTGCAGGAAACCACTTTTACACTTGTATTAGTGTGGAAAAAACACTTTTTGCACTTGTGATAGTGTTGAAAAACCACTTTTCGCACTTGTGTTAGTGTTGAAAAACCACTTTTCGCACTTGTGTTGGTGCAGGAAATCACTTTTGCACTTGTACTAGTGTGGAAAAAACACTTTTTGCACTTGTGTTAGTGTTGAAAAACCACTTTTCGCACTTGTGTTAGTGTTGAAAAACCACTTTTCGCACTTGTGTTGGTGCAGGAAACCACTTTTGCACTTGTATTAGTGTGGAAAAACCACTTTTCGCACTTGTGTTAGTGTTGAAAAACCACTTTTCGCACTTGTGTTAGTGTTGAAAAACCACTTTTCGCACTTGTGTTAGTGTTGAAAAACCACTTTTCGCACTTGTGTTGGTGCAGGAAACCACTTTTGCACTTGTATTAGTGTGGAAAAAACACTTTTTGCACTTGTGATAGTGTTGAAAAACCACTTTTCGCACTTGTGTTAGTGTTGAAAAACCACTTTTCGCACTTGTGTTAGTGTTGAAAAACCACTTTTCGCACTTGTGTTGGTGCAGGAAACCACTTTTGCACTTGTATTAGTGTGGAAAAAACACTATTCGCACTTGTGTTTGTGTTGAAAAACCACTTTTCGCACTTGTGTTAGTGTTGAAAAACCACTTTTCGCACTTGCGTTGGTGCAGGAAACCACTTTTGCACTTGTATTAGTGTGGAAAAAACACTTTTTGCACTTGTGATAGTGTTGAAAAACCACTTTTCGCACTTGTGTTAGTGTTGAAAAACCACTTTTCGCACTTGTGTTGGTGAAGGAAACCACTTTTGCACTTGTATTAGTGTGGAAAAACCACTTTTTGCACTTGTGATAGTGTTGAAAAACCACTTTTCGCACTTGTGTTATTGTTGAAAAACCACTTTTTGCACTTGTGTTAGTGTTGAAAAACCACTTTTCGCACTTGTGTTGGTGCAGGACACCACTTTTGCACTTGTATTAGTGTGGAAAAAACACTTTTTGCACTTGTGATAGTGTTGAAAAACCACTTTTCGCACTTGTGTTAGTGTTGAAAAACCACTTTTCGCACTTGTGTTAGTGTTGACAAACCACTTTTCTCACTTGTGTTGGTGCAGGAAATCACTTTTGCACTTGTATTAGTGTGGAAAAAACACTTTTTGCACTTGTGATAGTGTTGAAAAACCACTTTTCGCACTTGTGTTAGTGTTCAAAAACCACTTTTCGCACTTGTGTTGGTGCAGGAAACCACTTTTGCACTTGTATTGGTGTGGAAAAAACACTTTTCACACTTTTGTTAGTGTTGAAAACCCACTTTTCGCACTTGTGTTAGTGTTGAAAAACCACTTTTCACACTTGTGTTGGTGCAGGAAACCACTTTTACACTTGTATTAGTGTGGAAAAAACACTTTTTGCACTTGTGATAGTGTTGAAAAACAACTTTTCGCACTTGTGTTAGTGTTGAAAAACCACTTTTCGCACTTGTGTTGGTGCAGGAAATCACTTTTGCACTTGTACTAGTGTGGAAAAAACACTTTTTGCACTTGTGATAGTGTTGAAAAACCACTTTTCACACTTGTGTTAGTGTTGAAAAACCACTTTTCGCACTTGTGTTGGTGCAGGAAACCACTTTTGCACTTGTATTGGTGTGGAAAAAACACTTTTCACACTTGTGTTAGTGTTGAAAACCCACTTTTCGCATTTGTGTTAGTGTTGAAAAACCACTTTTCGCACTTGTGTTGGTGCAGGAAACCACTTTTACACTTGTATTAGTGTGGAAAAAACACTTTTTGCACTTGTGATAGTGTTGAAAAACCACTTTTCGCACTTGTGTTAGTGTTGAAAAACCACTTTTCGCACTTGTGTTGGTGCAGGAAACCACTTTTGCACTTGTATTAGTGTGGAAAAAACACTTTTTGCACTTGTGATAGTGTTGAAAAACCACTTTTCGCACTTGCATTGGTGCAGGAAACCACTTTTGCACTTGTATTAGTGTGGAAAAAACACTTTTTGCACTTGTGATAGTGTTGAAAAACCACTTTTCGCACTTGTGTTAGTGTTGAAAAACCACTTTTCGCACTTGTGTTGGTGAAGGAAACCACTTTTGCACTTGTATTAGTGTGGAAAAACCACTTTTTGCACTTGTGATAGTGTTGAAAAACCACTTTTTGCACTTGTGTTAGTGTTGAAAAACCACTTTTCGCACTTGTGTTAGTGTTGAAAAACCACTTTTCGCACTTGTGTTGGTGCAGGAAACCACTTTTGCACTTGTATTAGTGTGGAAAAAACACTTTTTGCACTTGTGATAGTGTTGAAAAACCACTTTTCGCACTTGCATTGGTGCAGGAAACCACTTTTGCACTTGTATTAGTGTGGAAAAAACACTTTTTGCACTTGTGATAGTGTTGAAAAACCACTTTTCGCACTTGTGTTAGTGTTGAAAAACCACTTTTCGCACTTGTGTTGGTGAAGGAAACCACTTTTGCACTTGTATTAGTGTGGAAAAACCACTTTTTGCACTTGTGATAGTGTTGAAAAACCACTTTTTGCACTTGTGTTATTGTTGAAAAACCACTTTTTGCACTTGTGTTAGTGTTGAAAAACCACTTTTCGCACTTGTGTTGGTGCAGGACACCACTTTTGCACTTGTATTAGTGTGGAAAAAACACTTTTTGCACTTGTGATAGTGTTGAAAAACCACTTTTCGCACTTGTGTTAGTGTTGAAAAACCACTTTTCGCACTTGTGTTAGTGTTGACAAACCACTTTTCTCACTTGTGTTGGTGCAGGAAATCACTTTTGCACTTGTATTAGTGTGGAAAAAACACTTTTTGCACTTGTGATAGTGTTGAAAAACCACTTTTCGCACTTGTGTTAGTGTTCAAAAACCACTTTTCGCACTTGTGTTGGTGCAGGAAACCACTTTTGCACTTGTATTGGTGTGGAAAAAACACTTTTCACACTTTTGTTAGTGTTGAAAACCCACTTTTCGCACTTGTGTTAGTGTTGAAAAACCACTTTTCGCACTTGTGTTGGTGCAGGAAACCACTTTTACACTTGTATTAGTGTGGAAAAAACACTTTTTGCACTTGTGATAGTGTTGAAAAACCACTTTTCGCACTTGTGTTAGTGTTGAAAAACCACTTTTCGCACTTGTGTTGGTGCAGGAAATCACTTTTGCACTTGTACTAGTGTGGAAAAAACACTTTTTGCACTTGTGTTAGTGTTGAAAAACCACTTTTCGCACTTGTGTTAGTGTTGAAAAACCACTTTTCGCACTTGTGTTGGTGCAGGAAACCACTTTTGCACTTGTATTAGTGTGGAAAAACCACTTTTCGCACTTGTGTTAGTGTTGAAAAACCACTTTTCGCACTTGTGTTAGTGTTGAAAAACCACTTTTCGCACTTGTGTTAGTGTTGAAAAACCACTTTTCGCACTTGCGTTGGTGCAGGAAACCACTTTTGCACTTGTATTAGTGTGGAAAAAACACTTTTTGCACTTGTGATAGTGTTGAAAAACCACTTTTCGCACTTGTGTTAGTGTTGAAAAACCACTTTTCGCACTTGTGTTGGTGAAGGAAACCACTTTTGCACTTGTATTAGTGTGGAAAAACCACTTTTTGCACTTGTGATAGTGTTGAAAAACCACTTTTCGCACTTGTGTTATTGTTGAAAAACCACTTTTTGCACTTGTGTTAGTGTTGAAAAACCACTTTTCGCACTTGTGTTGGTGCAGGACACCACTTTTGCACTTGTATTAGTGTGGAAAAAACACTTTTTGCACTTGTGATAGTGTTGAAAAACCACTTTTCGCACTTGTGTTAGTGTTGAAAAACCACTTTTCGCACTTGTGTTAGTGTTGACAAACCACTTTTCTCACTTGTGTTGGTGCAGGAAATCACTTTTGCACTTGTATTAGTGTGGAAAAAACACTTTTTGCACTTGTGATAGTGTTGAAAAACCACTTTTCGCACTTGTGTTAGTGTTCAAAAACCACTTTTCGCACTTGTGTTGGTGCAGGAAACCACTTTTGCACTTGTATTGGTGTGGAAAAAACACTTTTCACACTTTTGTTAGTGTTGAAAACCCACTTTTCGCACTTGTGTTAGTGTTGAAAAACCACTTTTCGCACTTGTGTTGGTGCAGGAAACCACTTTTACACTTGTATTAGTGTGGAAAAAACACTTTTTGCACTTGTGATAGTGTTGAAAAACAACTTTTCGCACTTGTTTTAGTGTTGAAAAACCACTTTTCGCACTTGTGTTGGTGCAGGAAATCACTTTTGCACTTGTACTAGTGTGGAAAAAACACTTTTCGCAATTGTGTTAGTGTTGAAAAACCACTTTTCGCACTTGTGTTAGTGTTGAAAAACCACTTTTCGCACTTGTGTTGGTGCAGGAAACCACTTTTGCACTTGTATTAGTGTGGAAAAAACACTTTTTGCACTTGTGATAGTGTTGAAAAACCACTTTTCGCACTTGTGTTAGTGTTGAAAAACTACTTTTCGCACTTGTGTTAGTGTTGAAAAACCACTTTTCGCACTTGTGTTAGTGTTGAAAAACCACTTTTCGCACTTGTGTTGGTGCAGGAAACCACTTTTGCACTTGTATTAGTGTGGAAAAAACACTTTTCGCACTTGTGTTAGTGTTGAAAACCCACTTTTCGCACTTGTGTTGGTGCAGGAAACCACTTTTGCACTTGTATTAGTGTGGAAAAAACACTTTTTGCACTTGTGATAGTGTTGAAAAACCACTTTTCGCACTTGCGTTGGTGCAGGAAACCACTTTTGCACTTGTATTAGTGTGGAAAAAACACTTTTTGCACTTGTGATAGTGTTGAAAAACCACTTTTCGCACTTGTGTTAGTGTTGAAAAACCACTTTTCGCACTTGTGTTGGTGAAGGAAACCACTTTTGCACTTGTATTAGTGTGGAAAAACCACTTTTTGCACTTGTGATAGTGTTGAAAAACCACTTTTCGCACTTGTGTTATTGTTGAAAAACCACTTTTTGCACTTGTGTTAGTGTTGAAAAACCACTTTTCGCACTTGTGTTGGTGCAGGACACCACTTTTGCACTTGTATTAGTGTGGAAAAAACACTTTTTGCACTTGTGATAGTGTTGAAAAACCACTTTTCGCACTTGTGTTAGTGTTGAAAAACCACTTTTCGCACTTGTGTTAGTGTTGACAAACCACTTTTCTCACTTGTGTTGGTGCAGGAAATCACTTTTGCACTTGTATTAGTGTGGAAAAAACACTTTTTGCACTTGTGATAGTGTAGAAAAACCACTTTTCGCACTTGGGTTAGTGTTCAAAAACCACTTTTCGCACTTGTGTTGGTGCAGGAAACCACTTTTGCACTTGTATTGGTGTGGAAAAAACACTTTTCACACTTTTGTTAGTGTTGAAAACCCACTTTTCGCACTTGTGTTAGTGTTGAAAAACCACTTTTCGCACTTGTGTTGGTGCAGGAAACCACTTTTACACTTGTATTAGTGTGGAAAAAACACTTTTTGCACTTGTGATAGTGTTGAAAAACCACTTTTCGCACTTGTGTTAGTGTTGAAAAACCACTTTTCGCACTTGTGTTGGTGAAGGAAACCACTTTTGCACTTGTATTAGTGTGGAAAAACCACTTTTTGCACTTGTGATAGTGTTGAAAAACCACTTTTTGCACTTGTGTTAGTGTTGAAAAACCACTTTTCGCACTTGTGTTAGTGTTGAAAAACCACTTTTCGCACTTGTGTTGGTGCAGGAAACCACTTTTGCACTTGTATTAGTGTGGAAAAAACACTTTTTGCACTTGTGATAGTGTTGAAAAACCACTTTTCGCACTTGCATTGGTGCAGGAAACCACTTTTGCACTTGTATTAGTGTGGAAAAAACACTTTTTGCACTTGTGATAGTGTTGAAAAACCACTTTTCGCACTTGTGTTAGTGTTGAAAAACCACTTTTCGCACTTGTGTTGGTGAAGGAAACCACTTTTGCACTTGTATTAGTGTGGAAAAACCACTTTTTGCACTTGTGTTAGTGTTGAAAAACCACTTTTCGCACTTGTGTTGGTGCAGGACACCACTTTTGCACTTGTATTAGTGTGGAAAAAACACTTTTTGCACTTGTGATAGTGTTGAAAAACCACTTTTCGCACTTGTGTTAGTGTTGAAAAACCACTTTTCGCACTTGTGTTAGTGTTGACAAACCACTTTTCTCACTTGTGTTGGTGCAGGAAATCACTTTTGCACTTGTATTAGTGTGGAAAAAACACTTTTTGCACTTGTGATAGTGTTGAAAAACCACTTTTCGCACTTGTGTTAGTGTTCAAAAACCACTTTTCGCACTTGTGTTGGTGCAGGAAACCACTTTTGCACTTGTATTGGTGTGGAAAAAACACTTTTCACACTTGTGTTAGTGTTGAAAAACCACTTTTCGCACTTGTGTTGGTGCAGGAAATCACTTTTGCACTTGTACTAGTGTGGAAAAAACACTTTTTGCACTTGTGTTAGTGTTGAAAAACCACTTTTCGCACTTGTGTTAGTGTTGAAAAACCACTTTTCGCACTTGTGTTGGTGCAGGAAACCACTTTTGCACTTGTATTAGTGTGGAAAAACCACTTTTCGCACTTGTGTTAGTGTTGAAAAACCACTTTTCACACTTGTGTTAGTGTTGAAAAACCACTTTTCGCACTTGTGTTAGTGTTGAAAAACCACTTTTCGCACTTGTGTTGGTGCAGGAAACCACTTTTGCACTTGTATTAGTGTGGAAAAAACACTTTTTGCACTTGTGATAGTGTTGAAAAACCACTTTTCGCACTTGTGTTAGTGTTGAAAAACCACTTTTCGCACTTGTGTTAGTGTTGAAAAACCACTTTTCGCACTTGTGTTGGTGCAGGAAACCACTTTTGCACTTGTATTAGTGTGGAAAAAACACTATTCGCACTTGTGTTTGTGTTGAAAAACCACTTTTCGCACTTGTGTTAGTGTTGAAAAACCACTTTTCGCACTTGCGTTGGTGCAGGAAACCACTTTTGCACTTGTATTAGTGTGGAAAAAACACTTTTTGCACTTGTGATAGTGTTGAAAAACCACTTTTCGCACTTGTGTTAGTGTTGAAAAACCACTTTTCGCACTTGTGTTGGTGAAGGAAACCACTTTTGCACTTGTATTAGTGTGGAAAAACCACTTTTTGCACTTGTGATAGTGTTGAAAAACCACTTTTCGCACTTGTGTTATTGTTGAAAAACCACTTTTTGCACTTGTGTTAGTGTTGAAAAACCACTTTTCGCACTTGTGTTGGTGCAGGACACCACTTTTGCACTTGTATTAGTGTGGAAAAAACACTTTTTGCACTTGTGATAGTGTTGAAAAACCACTTTTCGCACTTGTGTTAGTGTTGAAAAACCACTTTTCGCACTTGTGTTAGTGTTGACAAACCACTTTTCTCACTTGTGTTGGTGCAGGAAATCACTTTTGCACTTGTATTAGTGTGGAAAAAACACTTTTTGCACTTGTGATAGTGTTGAAAAACCACTTTTCGCACTTGTGTTAGTGTTCAAAAACCACTTTTCGCACTTGTGTTGGTGCAGGAAACCACTTTTGCACTTGTATTGGTGTGGAAAAAACACTTTTCACACTTTTGTTAGTGTTGAAAACCCACTTTTCGCACTTGTGTTAGTGTTGAAAAACCACTTTTCGCACTTGTGTTGGTGCAGGAAACCACTTTTACACTTGTATTAGTGTGGAAAAAACACTTTTTGCACTTGTGATAGTGTTGAAAAACAACTTTTCGCACTTGTGTTAGTGTTGAAAAACCACTTTTCGCACTTGTGTTGGTGCAGGAAATCACTTTTGCACTTGTACTAGTGTGGAAAAAACACTTTTTGCACTTGTGATAGTGTTGAAAAACCACTTTTCGCACTTGTGTTAGTGTTGAAAAACCACTTTTCGCACTTGTGTTGGTGCAGGAAACCACTTTTGCACTTGTATTGGTGTGGAAAAAACACTTTTCACACTTGTGTTAGTGTTGAAAACCCACTTTTCGCATTTGTGTTAGTGTTGAAAAACCACTTTTCGCACTTGTGTTGGTGCAGGAAACCACTTTTACACTTGTATTAGTGTGGAAAAAACACGTTTTGCACTTGTGATAGTGTTGAAAAACCACTTTTCGCACTTGTGTTAGTGTTGAAAAACCACTTTTCGCACTTGTGTTGGTGCAGGAAACCACTTTTGCACTTGTATTAGTGTGGAAAAAACACTTTTTGCACTTGTGATAGTGTTGAAAAACCACTTTTCGCACTTGCATTGGTGCAGGAAACCACTTTTGCACTTGTATTAGTGTGGAAAAAACACTTTTTGCACTTGTGATAGTGTTGAAAAACCACTTTTCGCACTTGTGTTAGTGTTGAAAAACCACTTTTCGCACTTGTGTTGGTGAAGGAAACCACTTTTGCACTTGTATTAGTGTGGAAAAACCACTTTTTGCACTTGTGATAGTGTTGAAAAACCACTTTTTGCACTTGTGTTAGTGTTGAAAAACCACTTTTCGCACTTGTGTTAGTGTTGAAAAACCACTTTTCGCACTTGTGTTGGTGCAGGAAACCACTTTTGCACTTGTATTAGTGTGGAAAAAACACTTTTTGCACTTGTGATAGTGTTGAAAAACCACTTTTCGCACTTGCATTGGTGCAGGAAACCACTTTTGCACTTGTATTAGTGTGGAAAAAACACTTTTTGCACTTGTGATAGTGTTGAAAAACCACTTTTCGCACTTGTGTTAGTGTTGAAAAACCACTTTTCGCACTTGTGTTGGTGAAGGAAACCACTTTTGCACTTGTATTAGTGTGGAAAAACCACTTTTTGCACTTGTGATAGTGTTGAAAAACCACTTTTTGCACTTGTGTTATTGTTGAAAAACCACTTTTTGCACTTGTGTTAGTGTTGAAAAACCACTTTTCGCACTTGTGTTGGTGCAGGACACCACTTTTGCACTTGTATTAGTGTGGAAAAAACACTTTTTGCACTTGTGATAGTGTTGAAAAACCACTTTTCGCACTTGTGTTAGTGTTGAAAAACCACTTTTCGCACTTGTGTTAGTGTTGACAAACCACTTTTCTCACTTGTGTTGGTGCAGGAAATCACTTTTGCACTTGTATTAGTGTGGAAAAAACACTTTTTGCACTTGTGATAGTGTTGAAAAACCACTTTTCGCACTTGTGTTAGTGTTCAAAAACCACTTTTCGCACTTGTGTTGGTGCAGGAAACCACTTTTGCACTTGTATTGGTGTGGAAAAAACACTTTTCACACTTTTGTTAGTGTTGAAAACCCACTTTTCGCACTTGTGTTAGTGTTGAAAAACCACTTTTTTCGCACTTGTGTTGGTGCAGGAAACCACTTTTACACTTGTATTAGTGTGGAAAAAACACTTTTTGCACTTGTGATAGTGTTGAAAAACCACTTTTCGCACTTGTGTTAGTGTTGAAAAACCACTTTTCGCACTTGTGTTGGTGCAGGAAACCACTTTTGCACTTGTATTAGTGTGGAAAAACCACTTTTCGCACTTGTGTTAGTGTTGAAAAACCACTTTCGCACTTGTGTTAGTGTTGAAAAACCACTTTTCGCACTTGTGTTAGTGTTGAAAAACCACTTTTCGCACTTGCGTTGGTGCAGGAAACCACTTTTGCACTTGTATTAGTGTGGAAAAAACACTTTTTGCACTTGTGATAGTGTTGAAAAACACTTTTCGCACTTGTGTTAGTGTTGAAAAACCACTTTTCGCACTTGTGTTGGTGAAGGAAACCACTTTTGCACTTGTATTAGTGTGGAAAAACCACTTTTTGCACTTGTGATAGTGTTGAAAAACCACTTTTCGCACTTGTGTTATTGTTGAAAAACCACTTTTTGCACTTGTGTTAGTGTTGAAAAACCACTTTTCGCACTTGTGTTGGTGCAGGACACCACTTTTGCACTTGTATTAGTGTGGAAAAAACACTTTTTGCACTTGTGATAGTGTTGAAAAACCACTTTTCGCACTTGTGTTAGTGTTGAAAAACCACTTTTCGCACTTGTGTTAGTGTTGACAAACCACTTTTCTCACTTGTGTTGGTGCAGGAAATCACTTTTGCACTTGTATTAGTGTGGAAAAAACACTTTTTGCACTTGTGATAGTGTTGAAAAACCACTTTTCGCACTTGTGTTAGTGTTCAAAAACCACTTTTCGCACTTGTGTTGGTGCAGGAAACCACTTTTGCACTTGTATTGGTGTGGAAAAAACACTTTTCACACTTTTGTTAGTGTTGAAAACCCACTTTTCGCACTTGTGTTAGTGTTGAAAAACCACTTTTCGCACTTGTGTTGGTGCAGGAAACCACTTTTACACTTGTATTAGTGTGGAAAAAACACTTTTTGCACTTGTGATAGTGTTGAAAAACAACTTTTCGCACTTGTTTTAGTGTTGAAAAACCACTTTTCGCACTTGTGTTGGTGCAGGAAATCACTTTTGCACTTGTACTAGTGTGGAAAAAACACTTTTTGCACTTGTGATAGTGTTGAAAAACCACTTTTCGCACTTGTGTTAGTGTTGAAAAACCACTTTTCGCACTTGTGTTGGTGCAGGAAACCACTTTTGCACTTGTATTGGTGTGGAAAAAACACTTTTCACACTTGTGTTAGTGTTGAAAACCCACTTTTCGCATTTGTGTTAGTGTTGAAAAACCACTTTTCGCACTTGTGTTGGTGCAGGAAACCACTTTTACACTTGTATTAGTGTGGAAAAAACACTTTTTGCACTTGTGATAGTGTTGAAAAACCACTTTTCGCACTTGTGTTAGTGTTGAAAAACCACTTTTCGCACTTGTGTTGGTGAAGGAAACCACTTTTGCACTTGTATTAGTGTGGAAAAAACCACTTTTCGCACTTGTGATAGTGTTGAAGAACCACTTTTCGCACTTGTGTTAGTGTTGAAAAACCACTTTTCGCACTTGTGTTGGTGCAGGAAACCACTTTTGCACTTGTATTAGTGTGGAAAAAACACTTTTTGCACTTGTGATAGTGTTGAAAAACCACTTTTCGCACTTGTGTTGGTGCAGGAAATGACTTTTGCACTTGTATTAGTGTGGAAAAAACACTTTTTGCACTTGTGATAGTGTTGAAAAACCACTTTTCGCACTTGTGTTAGTGTTGAAAAACCACTTTTCGCACTTGTGTTGGTGCAGGAAACCACTTTTGCACTTGTATTGGTGTGGAAAAAACACTTTTCACACTTGTGTTAGTGTTGAAAACCCACTTTTCGCACTTGTGTTAGTGTTGAAAAACCACTTTTCGCACTTGTGTTGGTGCAGGAAACCACTTTTACACTTGTATTAGTGTGGGAAAAACACTTTTTGCACTTGTGATATTGTTGAAAAACCACTTTTCGCACTTATGTTAGTGTTGAAAAACCACTTTTCGCACTTGCGTTGGTGAAGGAAACCACTTTTGCACTTGTATTAGTGTGGAAAAACCACTTTTCGCACTTGTGATAGTGTTGAAGAACCACTTTTCGCACTTGTTTTAGTGTTGAAAAACCACTTTTCGCACTTGTGTTGGTGCAGGAAACCACTTTTGCACTTGTATTAGTGTGGAAAAAACACTTTTTGCACTTGTGATAGTGTTGAAAAACCACTTTTCGCACTTGTGTTAGTGTTGGAAAACCACTTTTCGCACTTGTGTTAGTGTTGAAAAAACACTTTTCGCACTTGTGTTGGTGCAGGAAACCACTTTTGCACTTGTATTTGTGTGGAAAAACCACTTTTCGCACTTGTGTTAGTGTTGAAAAACAACTTTTCGCACTTGTGTTAGTGTTGAAAAACCACTTTTCGCACTTGTGTTGGTGCAGGAAACCACTTTTGCACTTGTACTAGTGTGGAAAAAACACTTTTCGCAATTGTGTTAGTGTTGAAAAACCACTTTTCGCACTTGTGTTAGTGTTGAAAAACCACTTTTCGCACTTGTGTTGGTGCAGGAAACCACTTTTGCACTTGTATTAGTGTGGAAAAAACACTTTTTGCACTTGTGATAGTGTTGAAAAACCACTTTTCGCACTTGTGTTAGTGTTGAAAAACTACTTTTCGCACTTGTGTTAGTGTTGAAAAACCACTTTTCGCACTTGTGTTAGTGTTGAAAAACCACTTTTCGCACTTGTGTTGGTGCAGGAAACCACTTTTGCACTTGTATTAGTGTGGAAAAAACACTTTTCGCACTTGTGTTAGTGTTGAAAACCCACTTTTCGCACTTGTGTTGGTGCAGGAAACCACTTTTGCACTTGTATTAGTGTGGAAAAAACACTTTTTGCACTTGTGATAGTGTTGAAAAACCACTTTTCGCACTTGCGTTGGTGCAGGAAACCACTTTTGCACTTGTATTAGTGTGGAAAAAACACTTTTTGCACTTGTGATAGTGTTGAAAAACCACTTTTCGCACTTGTGTTAGTGTTGAAAAACCACTTTTCGCACTTGTGTTGGTGAAGGAAACCACTTTTGCACTTGTATTAGTGTGGAAAAACCACTTTTTGCACTTGTGATAGTGTTGAAAAACCACTTTTCGCACTTGTGTTATTGTTGAAAAACCACTTTTTGCACTTGTGTTAGTGTTGAAAAACCACTTTTCGCACTTGTGTTGGTGCAGGACACCACTTTTGCACTTGTATTAGTGTGGAAAAAACACTTTTTGCACTTGTGATAGTGTTGAAAAACCACTTTTCGCACTTGTGTTAGTGTTGAAAAACCACTTTTCGCACTTGTGTTAGTGTTGACAAACCACTTTTCTCACTTGTGTTGGTGCAGGAAATCACTTTTGCACTTGTATTAGTGTGGAAAAAACACTTTTTGCACTTGTGATAGTGTTGAAAAACCACTTTTCGCACTTGGGTTAGTGTTCAAAAACCACTTTTCGCACTTGTGTTGGTGCAGGAAACCACTTTTGCACTTGTATTGGTGTGGAAAAAACACTTTTCACACTTTTGTTAGTGTTGAAAACCCACTTTTCGCACTTGTGTTAGTGTTGAAAAACCACTTTTCGCACTTGTGTTGGTGCAGGAGAAACCACTTTTACACTTGTATTAGTGTGGAAAAAACACTTTTTGCACTTGTGATAGTGTTGAAAAACCACTTTTCGCACTTGTGTTAGTGTTGAAAAACCACTTTTCGCACTTGTGTTGGTGAAGGAAACCACTTTTGCACTTGTATTAGTGTGGAAAAACCACTTTTTGCACTTGTGATAGTGTTGAAAAACCACTTTTTGCACTTGTGTTAGTGTTGAAAAACCACTTTTCGCACTTGTGTTAGTGTTGAAAAACCACTTTTCGCACTTGTGTTGGTGCAGGAAACCACTTTTGCACTTGTATTAGTGTGGAAAAAACACTTTTTGCACTTGTGATAGTGTTGAAAAACCACTTTTCGCACTTGCATTGGTGCAGGAAACCACTTTTGCACTTGTATTAGTGTGGAAAAAACACTTTTTGCACTTGTGATAGTGTTGAAAAACCACTTTTCGCACTTGTGTTAGTGTTGAAAAACCACTTTTCGCACTTGTGTTGGTGAAGGAAACCACTTTTTGCACTTGTATTAGTGTGGAAAAACCACTTTTTGCACTTGTGATAGTGTTGAAAAACCACTTTTTGCACTTGTGTTATTTTTGAAAAACCACTTTTTGCACTTGTGTTAGTGTTGAAAAACCACTTTTCGCACTTGTGTTGGTGCAGGACACCACTTTTGCACTTGTATTAGTGTGGAAAAAACACTTTTTGCACTTGTGATAGTGTTGAAAAACCACTTTTCGCACTTGTGTTAGTGTTGAAAAACCACTTTTCGCACTTGTGTTAGTGTTGACAAACCACTTTTCTCACTTGTGTTGGTGCAGGAAATCACTTTTGCACTTGTATTAGTGTGGAAAAAACACTTTTTGCACTTGTGATAGTGTTGAAAAACCACTTTTCGCACTTGTGTTAGTGTTCAAAAACCACTTTTCGCACTTGTGTTGGTGCAGGAAACACTTTTGCACTTGTATTGGTGTGGAAAAAACACTTTTCACACTTTTGTTAGTGTTGAAAACCCACTTTTCGCACTTGTGTTAGTGTTGAAAAACCACTTTTCGCACTTGTGTTGGTGAAGGAAACCACTTTTGCACTTGTATTAGTGTGGAAAAAACCACTTTTCGCACTTGTGATAGTGTTGAAGAACCACTTTTCGCACTTGTGTTAGTGTTGAAAAACACTTTTCGCACTTGTGTTGGTGCAGGAAACCACTTTTGCACTTGTATTAGTGTGGAAAAAACACTTTTTGCACTTGTAATAGTGTTGAAAAACCACTTTTCGCACTTGTGTTGGTGCAGGAAATGACTTTTGCACTTGTATTAGTGTGGAAAAAACACTTTTTGCACTTGTGATAGTGTTGAAAAACCACTTTTCGCACTTGTGTTAGTGTTGAAAAACCACTTTTCGCACTTGTGTTGGTGCAGGAAACCACTTTTGCACTTGTATTGGTGTGGAAAAAACACTTTTCACACTTGTGTTAGTGTTGAAAACCCACTTTTCGCACTTGTGTTAGTGTTGAAAAACCACTTTTCGCACTTGTGTTGGTGCAGGAAACCACTTTTACACTTGTATTAGTGTGGGAAAAAACACTTTTTGCACTTGTGATATTGTTGAAAAACCACTTTTCGCACTTATGTTAGTGTTGAAAAACCACTTTTCGCACTTGCGTTGGTGAAGGAAACCACTTTTGCACTTGTATTAGTGTGGAAAAACCACTTTTCGCACTTGTGATAGTGTTGAAGAACCACTTTTCGCACTTGTTTTAGTGTTGAAAAACCACTTTTCGCACTTGTGTTGGTGCAGGAAACCACTTTTGCACTTGTATTAGTGTGGAAAAAAACACTTTTTGCACTTGTGATAGTGTTGAAAAACCACTTTTCGCACTTGTGTTAGTGTTGGAAAACCACTTTTCGCACTTGTGTTAGTGTTGAAAAAACACTTTTCGCACTTGTGTTGGTGCAGGAAACCACTTTTGCACTTGTATTTGTGTGGAAAAACACTTTTCGCACTTGTGTTAGTGTTGAAAAAACAACTTTTCGCACTTGTGTTAGTGTGGAAAAAACACTTTTTGCACTTGTGATAGTGTTGAAAAACCACTTTTCGCACTTGTGTTAGTGTTGAAAAACTACTTTTTGCACTTGTGTTAGTGTTGAAAAACCACTTTTCGCACTTGTGTTAGTGTTGAAAAACCACTTTTCGCACTTGTGTTGGTGCAGGAAACCACTTTTGCACTTGTATTAGTGTGGAAAAAACACTTTTCGCACTTGTGTTAGTGTTGAAAACCCACTTTTCGCACTTGTGTTGGTGCAGGAAACCACTTTTGCACTTGTATTAGTGTGGAAAAAACACTTTTTGCACTTGTGATAGTGTTGAAAAACCACTTTTCGCACTTGCGTTGGTGCAGGAAACCACTTTTGCACTTGTATTAGTGTGGAAAAAACACTTTTTGCACTTGTGATAGTGTTGAAAAACCACTTTTCGCACTTGTGTTAGTGTTGAAAAACCACTTTTCGCACTTGTGTTGGTGAAGGAAACCACTTTTGCACTTGTATTAGTGTGGAAAAACCACTTTTTGCACTTGTGATAGTGTTGAAAAACCACTTTTCGCACTTGTGTTATTGTTGAAAAACCACTTTTTGCACTTGTGTTAGTGTTGAAAAACCACTTTTCGCACTTGTGTTGGTGCAGGACACCACTTTTGCACTTGTATTAGTGTGGAAAAAACACTTTTTGCACTTGTGATAGTGTTGAAAAACCACTTTTCGCACTTGTGTTAGTGTTGAAAAACCACTTTTCGCACTTGTGTTAGTGTTGACAAACCACTTTTCTCACTTGTGTTGGTGCAGGAAATCACTTTTGCACTTGTATTAGTGTGGAAAAAACACTTTTTGCACTTGTGATAGTGTTGAAAAACCACTTTTCGCACTTGGGTTAGTGTTCAAAAACCACTTTTCGCACTTGTGTTGGTGCAGGAAACCACTTTTGCACTTGTATTGGTGTGGAAAAAACACTTTTCACACTTTTGTTAGTGTTGAAAACCCACTTTTCGCACTTGTGTTAGTGTTGAAAAACCACTTTTCGCACTTGTGTTGGTGCAGGAAAACCACTTTTACACTTGTATTAGTGTGGAAAAAAACACTTTTTGCACTTGTGATAGTGTTGAAAAACCACTTTTCGCACTTGTGTTAGTGTTGAAAAACCACTTTTCGCACTTGTGTTGGTGAAGGAAACCACTTTTGCACTTGTATTAGTGTGGAAAAACCACTTTTTGCACTTGTGATAGTGTTGAAAAACCACTTTTTGCACTTGTGTTAGTGTTGAAAAACCACTTTTCGCACTTGTGTTAGTGTTGAAAAACCACTTTTCGCACTTGTGTTGGTGCAGGAAACCACTTTTGCACTTGTATTAGTGTGGAAAAAAACACTTTTTGCACTTGTGATAGTGTTGAAAAACCACTTTTCGCACTTGCATTGGTGCAGGAAACCCACTTTTGCACTTGTATTAGTGTGGAAAAAACACTTTTTGCACTTGTGATAGTGTTGAAAAACCACTTTTCGCACTTGTGTTAGTGTTGAAAAACCACTTTTCGCACTTGTGTTGGTGAAGGAAACCACTTTTGCACTTGTATTAGTGTGGAAAAAACAATTTTTGCACTTGTGATAGTGTTGAAAAACCACTTTTTGCACTTGTGTTATTTTTGAAAAACCACTTTTTGCACTTGTGTTAGTGTTGAAAAACCACTTTTCGCACTTGTGTTGGTGCAGGACACCACTTTTGCACTTGTATTAGTGTGGAAAAAACACTTTTTGCACTTGTGATAGTGTTGAAAAACCACTTTTCGCACTTGTGTTAGTGTTGAAAAACCACTTTTCGCACTTGTGTTAGTGTTGACAAACCACTTTTCTCACTTGTGTTGGTGCAGGAAATCACTTTTGCACTTGTATTAGTGTGGAAAAAACACTTTTTGCACTTGTGATAGTGTTGAAAAACCACTTTTCGCACTTGTGTTAGTGTTCAAAAACCACTTTTCGCACTTGTGTTGGTGCAGGAAACCACTTTTGCACTTGTATTGGTGTGGAAAAAACACTTTTCACACTTTTGTTAGTGTTGAAAACCCACTTTTCGCACTTGTGTTAGTGTTGAAAAACCACTTTTCGCACTTGTGTTGGTGCAGGAAACCACTTTTACACTTGTATTAGTGTGGAAAAAACACTTTTTGCACTTGTGATAGTGTTGAAAAACCACTTTTCGCACTTGTGTTAGTGTTGAAAAACCACTTTTCGCACTTGTGTTGGTGCAGGAAATCACTTTTGCACTTGTACTAGTGTGGAAAAAACACTTTTTGCACTTGTGTTAGTGTTGAAAAACCACTTTTCGCACTTGTGTTAGTGTTGAAAAACCACTTTTCGCACTTGTGTTGGTGCAGGAAACCACTTTTGCACTTGTATTAGTGTGGAAAAACCACTTTTCGCACTTGTGTTAGTGTTGAAAAACCACTTTTCGCACTTGTGTTAGTGTTGAAAAACCACTTTTCGCACTTGTGTTAGTGTTGAAAAACCACTTTTCGCACTTGTGTTGGTGCAGGAAACCACTTTTGCACTTGTATTAGTGTGGAAAAAACACTTTTTGCACTTGTGATAGTGTTGAAAAACCACTTTTCGCACTTGTGTTAGTGTTGAAAAACCACTTTTCGCACTTGTGTTAGTGTTGAAAAACCACTTTTCGCACTTGTGTTGGTGCAGGAAACCACTTTTGCACTTGTATTAGTGTGGAAAAAACACTATTCGCACTTGTGTTTGTGTTGAAAAACCACTTTTCGCACTTGTGTTAGTGTTGAAAAACCACTTTTCGCACTTGCGTTGGTGCAGGAAACCACTTTTGCACTTGTATTAGTGTGGAAAAAACACTTTTTGCACTTGTGATAGTGTTGAAAAAAAACCACTTTTCGCACTTGTGTTAGTGTTGAAAAACCACTTTTCGCACTTGTGTTGGTGAAGGAAACCACTTTTGCACTTGTATTAGTGTGGAAAAACCACTTTTTGCACTTGTGATAGTGTTGAAAAACCACTTTTCGCACTTGTGTTATTGTTGAAAAACCACTTTTTGCACTTGTGTTAGTGTTGAAAAACCACTTTTCGCACTTGTGTTGGTGCAGGACACCACTTTTGCACTTGTATTAGTGTGGAAAAAACACTTTTTGCACTTGTGATAGTGTTGAAAAACCACTTTTCGCACTTGTGTTAGTGTTGAAAAACCACTTTTCGCACTTGTGTTAGTGTTGACAAACCACTTTTCTCACTTGTGTTGGTGCAGGAAATCACTTTTGCACTTGTATTAGTGTGGAAAAAACACTTTTTGCACTTGTGATAGTGTTGAAAAACCACTTTTCGCACTTGTGTTAGTGTTCAAAAACCACTTTTCGCACTTGTGTTGGTGCAGGAAACCACTTTTGCACTTGTATTGGTGTGGAAAAAACACTTTTCACACTTTTGTTAGTGTTGAAAACCCACTTTTCGCACTTGTGTTAGTGTTGAAAAACCACTTTTCGCACTTGTGTTGGTGCAGGAAACCACTTTTACACTTGTATTAGTGTGGAAAAAACACTTTTTGCACTTGTGATAGTGTTGAAAAACAACTTTTCGCACTTGTGTTAGTGTTGAAAAACCACTTTTCGCACTTGTGTTGGTGCAGGAAATCACTTTTGCACTTGTACTAGTGTGGAAAAAACACTTTTTGCACTTGTGATAGTGTTGAAAAACCACTTTTCGCACTTGTGTTAGTGTTGAAAAACCACTTTTCGCACTTGTGTTGGTGCAGGAAACCACTTTTGCACTTGTATTGGTGTGGAAAAAACACTTTTCACACTTGTGTTAGTGTTGAAAACCCACTTTTCGCATTTGTGTTAGTGTTGAAAAACCACTTTTCGCACTTGTGTTGGTGCAGGAAACCACTTTTACACTTGTATTAGTGTGGAAAAAACACTTTTTGCACTTGTGATAGTGTTGAAAAACCACTTTTCGCACTTGTGTTAGTGTTGAAAAACCACTTTTCGCACTTGTGTTGGTGAAGGAAACCACTTTTGCACTTGTATTAGTGTGGAAAAAACCACTTTTCGCACTTGTGATAGTGTTGAAGAACCACTTTTCGCACTTGTGTTAGTGTTGAAAAACCACTTTTCGCACTTGTGTTGGTGCAGGAAACCACTTTTGCACTTGTATTAGTGTGGAAAAAACACTTTTTGCACTTGTGATAGTGTTGAAAAACCACTTTTCGCACTTGTTTTGGTGCAGGAAATGACTTTTGCACTTGTATTAGTGTGGAAAAAACACTTTTTGCACTTGTGATAGTGTTGAAAAACCACTTTTCGCACTTGTGTTAGTGTTGAAAAACCACTTTTCGCACTTGTGTTGGTGCAGGAAACCACTTTTGCACTTGTATTGGTGTGGAAAAAACACTTTTCACACTTGTGTTAGTGTTGAAAACCCACTTTTCGCACTTGTGTTAGTGTTGAAAAACCACTTTTCGCACTTGTGTTGGTGCAGGAAACCACTTTTACACTTGTATTAGTGTGGGAAAAACACTTTTTGCACTTGTGATAGTGTTGAAAAACCACTTTTCGCACTTATGTTAGTGTTGAAAAACCACTTTTCGCACTTGCGTTGGTGAAGGAAACCACTTTTGCACTTGTATTAGTGTGGAAAAACCACTTTTCGCACTTGTGATAGTGTTGAAGAACCACTTTTCGCACTTGTTTTAGTGTTGAAAAACCACTTTTCGCACTTGTGTTGGTGCAGGAAACCACTTTTGCACTTGTATTAGTGTGGAAAAAACACTTTTTGCACTTGTGATAGTGTTGAAAAACCACTTTTCGCACTTGTGTTAGTGTTGGAAAACCACTTTTCGCACTTGTGTTAGTGTTGAAAAAACACTTTTCGCACTTGTGTTGGTGCAGGAAACCACTTTTGCACTTGTATTTGTGTGGAAAAACCACTTTTCGCACTTGTGTTAGTGTTGAAAAACAACTTTTCGCACTTGTGTTAGTGTTGAAAAACCACTTTTCGCACTTGTGTTGGTGCAGGAAACCACTTTTGCACTTGTACTAGTGTGGAAAAAACACTTTTCGCAATTGTGTTAGTGTTGAAAAACCACTTTTCGCACTTGTGTTAGTGTTGAAAAACCACTTTTCGCACTTGTGTTGGTGCAGGAAACCACTTTTGCACTTGTATTAGTGTGGAAAAAACACTTTTTGCACTTGTGGTAGTGTTGAAAAACCACTTTTCGCACTTGTGTTAGTGTTGAAAAACTACTTTTCGCACTTGTGTTAGTGTTGAAAAACCACTTTTCGCACTTGTGTTAGTGTTGAAAAACCACTTTTCGCACTTGTGTTGGTGCAGGAAACCACTTTTGCACTTGTATTAGTGTGGAAAAAACACTTTTCGCACTTGTGTTAGTGTTGAAAACCCACTTTTCGCACTTGTGTTGGTGCAGGAAACCACTTTTGCACTTGTATTAGTGTGGAAAAAACACTTTTTGCACTTGTGATACTGTTGAAAAACCACTTTTCGCACTTGCGTTGGTGCAGGAAACCACTTTTGCACTTGTATTAGTGTGGAAAAAAACACTTTTTGCACTTGTGATAGTGTTGAAAAACCACTTTTCGCACTTGTGTTAGTGTTGAAAAACCACTTTTCGCACTTGTGTTGGTGAAGGAAACCACTTTTGCACTTGTATTAGTGTGGAAAAACCACTTTTTGCACTTGTGATAGTGTTGAAAAACCACTTTTCGCACTTGTGTTATTGTTGAAAAACCACTTTTTGCACTTGTGTTAGTGTTGAAAAACCACTTTTCGCACTTGTGTTGGTGCAGGACACCACTTTTGCACTTGTATTAGTGTGGAAAAAACACTTTTTGCACTTGTGATAGTGTTGAAAAACCACTTTTCGCACTTGTGTTAGTGTTGAAAAACCACTTTTCGCACTTGTGTTAGTGTTGACAAACCACTTTTCTCACTTGTGTTGGTGCAGGAAATCACTTTTGCACTTGTATTAGTGTGGAAAAAACACTTTTTGCACTTGTGATAGTGTTGAAAAACCACTTTTCGCACTTGTGTTAGTGTTCAAAAACCACTTTTCGCACTTGTGTTGGTGCAGGAAACCACTTTTGCACTTGTATTGGTGTGGAAAAAACACTTTTCACACTTTTGTTAGTGTTGAAAACCCACTTTTCGCACTTGTGTTAGTGTTGAAAAACCACTTTTCGCACTTGTGTTGGTGCAGGAAACCACTTTTACACTTGTATTAGTGTGGAAAAAACACTTTTTGCACTTGTGATAGTGTTGAAAAACCACTTTTCGCACTTGTGTTAGTGTTGAAAAACCACTTTTCGCACTTGTGTTGGTGCAGGAAATCACTTTTGCACTTGTACTAGTGTGGAAAAAACACTTTTTGCACTTGTGTTAGTGTTGAAAAACCACTTTTCGCACTTGTGTTAGTGTTGAAAAACCACTTTTCGCACTTGTGTTGGTGCAGGAAACCACTTTTGCACTTGTATTAGTGTGGAAAAACCACTTTTCGCACTTGTGTTAGTGTTGAAAAACCACTTTTCGCACTTGTGTTAGTGTTGAAAAACCACTTTTCGCACTTGTGTTAGTGTTGAAAAACCACTTTTCGCACTTGTGTTGGTGCAGGAAACCACTTTTGCACTTGTATTAGTGTGGAAAAAACACTTTTTGCACTTGTGATAGTGTTGAAAAACCACTTTTCGCACTTGTGTTAGTGTTGAAAAACCACTTTTCGCACTTGTGTTAGTGTTGAAAAATCACTTTTCGCACTTGTGTTGGTGCAGGAAACCACTTTTGCACTTGTATTAGTGTGGAAAAAACACTATTCGCACTTGTGTTTGTGTTGAAAAACCACTTTTCGCACTTGTGTTAGTGTTGAAAAACCACTTTTCGCACTTGCGTTGGTGCAGGAAACCACTTTTGCACTTGTATTAGTGTGGAAAAAACACTTTTTGCACTTGTGATAGTGTTGAAAAACCACTTTTCGCACTTGTGTTAGTGTTGAAAAACCACTTTTCGCACTTGTGTTGGTGAAGGAAACCACTTTTGCACTTGTATTAGTGTGGAAAAACCACTTTTTGCACTTGTGATAGTGTTGAAAAACCACTTTTCGCACTTGTGTTATTGTTGAAAAACCACTTTTTGCACTTGTGTTAGTGTTGAAAAACCACTTTTCGCACTTGTGTTGGTGCAGGACACCACTTTTGCACTTGTATTAGTGTGGAAAAAACACTTTTTGCACTTGTGATAGTGTTGAAAAACCACTTTTCGCACTTGTGTTAGTGTTGAAAAACCACTTTTCGCACTTGTGTTAGTGTTGACAAACCACTTTTCTCACTTGTGTTGGTGCAGGAAATCACTTTTGCACTTGTATTAGTGTGGAAAAAACACTTTTTGCACTTGTGATAGTGTTGAAAAACCACTTTTCGCACTTGTGTTAGTGTTGAAAAAACCACTTTTCGCACTTGTGTTGGTGCAGGAAACCACTTTTGCACTTGTATTAGTGTGGAAAAACCACTTTTCGCACTTGTGTTAGTGTTGAAAAACCACTTTTCGCAATTGTGTTGGTGCAGGGAACCACTTTTGCACTTGTATTAGTGTGGAAAAACCACTTTTCGCACTTGTGTTAGTGTTGAAAAACCACTTTTCGCACTTGTGTTAGTGTTGAAAAACCACTTTTCGCACTTGTGTTGGTGCAGGAAACCACTTTTGCACTTGTATTAGTGTGGAAAAACCACTTTTCGCACTTGTGTTAGTGTTGAAAAACCACTTTTTGCACTTGTGTTATTGTTGAAAAACCACTTTTCGCACTTGTGTTGGTGCAGGAAACCACTTTTGCACTTGTATTAGTGTGGAAAAACCACTTTTCGCACTTGTGTTAGTGTTGAAAAACCACTTTTCGCACTTGTGTTAGTGTTGAAAAACCACTTTTCGCACTTGTGTTAGTGTTGAAAAACCACTTTTCGCACTTGTGTTGGTGCAGGAAACCACTTTTGCACTTGTATTAGTGTGGAAAAAACTCTTTTTGCACTTGTGATAGTGTTGAAAAACCACTTTTCGCACTTGTGTTAGTGTTGAAAAACCACTTTTCGCACTTGTGTTAGTGTTGAAAAACCACTTTTCGCACTTGTGTTGGTGCAGGAAACCACTTTTGCACTTGTATTAGTGTGGAAAAAACACATTTTGCACTTGTGATAGTGTTGAAAAACCACTTTTCGCACTTGCATTGGTGCAGGAAACCACTTTTGCACTTGTATTAGTGTGGAAAAAACACTTTTTGCACTTGTGATAGTGTTGAAAAACCACTTTTCGCACTTGTGTTAGTGTTGAAAAACCACTTTTCGCACTTGTGTTGGTGAAGGAAACCACTTTTGCACTTGTATTAGTGTGGAAAAACCACTTTTTGCACTTGTGATAGTGTTGAAAAACCACTTTTTGCACTTGTGATAGTGTTGAAAAACCACTTTTCGCACTTGTGTTAGTGTTGAAAAACCACTTTTCGCACTTGTGTTGGTGCAGGAAATCACTTTTGCACTTGTACTAGTGTGGAAAAAACACTTTTTGCACTTGTGTTAGTGTTGAAAAACCACTTTTCGCACTTGTGTTAGTGTTGAAAAACCACTTTTCGCACTTGTGTTGGTGCAGGAAACCACTTTTGCACTTGTATTAGTGTGGAAAAACCACTTTTCGCACTTGTGTTAGTGTTGAAAAACCACTTTTCGCACTTGTGTTAGTGTTGAAAAACCACTTTTCGCACTTGTGTTAGTGTTGAAAAACCACTTTTCGCACTTGTGTTGGTGCAGGAAACCACTTTTGCACTTGTATTAGTGTGGAAAAAACACTTTTTGCACTTGTGATAGTGTTGAAAAACCACTTTTCGCACTTGTGTTAGTGTTGAAAAACCACTTTTCGCACTTGTGTTAGTGTTGAAAAACCACTTTTCGCACTTGTGTTGGTGCAGGAAACCACTTTTGCACTTGTATTAGTGTGGAAAAAACACTATTCGCACTTGTGTTTGTGTTGAAAAACCACTTTTCGCACTTGTGTTAGTGTTGAAAAACCACTTTTCGCACTTGCGTTGGTGCAGGAAACCACTTTTGCACTTGTATTAGTGTGGAAAAAACACTTTTTGCACTTGTGATAGTGTTGAAAAACCACTTTTCGCACTTGTGTTAGTGTTGAAAAACCACTTTTCGCACTTGTGTTGGTGAAGGAAACCACTTTTGCACTTGTATTAGTGTGGAAAAACCACTTTTTGCACTTGTGATAGTGTTGAAAAACCACTTTTCGCACTTGTGTTATTGTTGAAAAACCACTTTTTGCACTTGTGTTAGTGTTGAAAAACCACTTTTCGCACTTGTGTTGGTGCAGGACACCACTTTTGCACTTGTATTAGTGTGGAAAAAACACTTTTTGCACTTGTGATAGTGTTGAAAAACCACTTTTCGCACTTGTGTTAGTGTTGAAAAACCACTTTTCGCACTTGTGTTAGTGTTGACAAACCACTTTTCTCACTTGTGTTGGTGCAGGAAATCACTTTTGCACTTGTATTAGTGTGGAAAAAACACTTTTTGCACTTGTGATAGTGTTGAAAAACCACTTTTCGCACTTGTGTTAGTGTTGATAAACCACTTTTCGCACTTGTGTTGGTGCAGGAAACCACTTTTGCACTTGTATTAGTGTGGAAAAACCACTTTTCGCACTTGTGTTAGTGTTGAAAAACCACTTTTCGCAATTGTGTTGGTGCAGGGAACCACTTTTGCACTTGTATTAGTGTGGAAAAACCACTTTTCGCACTTGTGTTAGTGTTGAAAAACCACTTTTCGCACTTGTGTTAGTGTTGAAAAACCACTTTTCGCACTTGTGTTGGTGCAGGAAACCACTTTTGCACTTGTATTAGTGTGGAAAAACCACTTTTCGCACTTGTGTTAGTGTTGAAAAACCACTTTTTGCACTTGTGTTATTGTTGAAAAACCACTTTTCGCACTTGTGTTGGTGCAGGAAACCACTTTTGCACTTGTATTAGTGTGGAAAAACCACTTTTCGCACTTGTGTTAGTGTTGAAAAACCACTTTTCGCACTTGTGTTAGTGTTGAAAAACCACTTTTCGCACTTGTGTTAGTGTTGAAAAACCACTTTTCGCACTTGTGTTGGTGCAGGAAACCACTTTTGCACTTGTATTAGTGTGGAAAAAACTCTTTTTGCACTTGTGATAGTGTTGAAAAACCACTTTTCGCACTTGTGTTAGTGTTGAAAAACCACTTTTCGCACTTGTGTTAGTGTTGAAAAACCACTTTTCGCACTTGTGTTGGTGCAGGAAACCACTTTTGCACTTGTATTAGTGTGGAAAAAACACATTTTGCACTTGTGATAGTGTTGAAAAACCACTTTTCGCACTTGCATTGGTGCAGGAAACCACTTTTGCACTTGTATTAGTGTGGAAAAAACACTTTTTGCACTTGTGATAGTGTTGAAAAACCACTTTTCGCACTTGTGTTAGTGTTGAAAAACCACTTTTCGCACTTGTGTTGGTGAAGGAAACCACTTTTGCACTTGTATTAGTGTGGAAAAACCACTTTTTGCACTTGTGATAGTGTTGAAAAACCACTTTTTGCACTTGTGTTATTGTTGAAAAACCACTTTTTGCACTTGTGTTAGTGTTGAAAAACCACTTTTCGCACTTGTGTTGGTGCAGGACACCACTTTTGCACTTGTATTAGTGTGGAAAAAACACTTTTTGCACTTGTGATAGTGTTGAAAAACCACTTTTCGCACTTGTGTTAGTGTTGAAAAACCACTTTTCGCACTTGTGTTAGTGTTGACAAACCACTTTTCTCACTTGTGTTGGTGCAGGAAATCACTTTTGCACTTGTATTAGTGTGGAAAAAACACTTTTTGCACTTGTGATAGTGTTGAAAAACCACTTTTCGCACTTGTGTTAGTGTTCAAAAACCACTTTTCGCACTTGTGTTGGTGCAGGAAACCACTTTTGCACTTGTATTGGTGTGGAAAAAACACTTTTCACACTTTTGTTAGTGTTGAAAACCCACTTTTCGCACTTGTGTTAGTGTTGAAAAACCACTTTTCGCACTTGTGTTGGTGCAGGAAACCACTTTTACACTTGTATTAGTGTGGAAAAAACACTTTTTGCACTTGTGATAGTGTTGAAAAACCACTTTTCGCACTTGTGTTAGTGTTGAAAAAACACTTTTCGCACTTGTGTTGGTGCAGGAAATCACTTTTGCACTTGTACCAGTGTGGAAAAAACACTTTTTGCACTTGTGTTAGTGTTGAAAAACCACTTTTCGCACTTGTGTTAGTGTTGAAAAACCACTTTTCGCACTTGTGTTGGTGCAGGAAACCACTTTTGCACTTGTATTAGTGTGGAAAAACCACTTTTCGCACTTGTGTTAGTGTTGAAAAACCACTTTTCGCACTTGTGTTAGTGTTGAAAAACCACTTTTCGCACTTGTGTTAGTGTTGAAAAACCACTTTTCGCACTTGTGTTGGTGCAGGAAACCACTTTTGCACTTGTATTAGTGTGGAAAAAACACTTTTTGCACTTGTGATAGTGTTGAAAAACCACTTTTCGCACTTGTGTTAGTGTTGAAAAACCACTTTTCGCACTTGTGTTAGTGTTGAAAAACCACTTTTCGCACTTGTGTTGGTGCAGGAAACCACTTTTGCACTTGTATTAGTGTGGAAAAAACACTATTCGCACTTGTGTTTGTGTTGAAAAACCACTTTTCGCACTTGTGTTAGTGTTGAAAAACCACTTTTCGCACTTGCGTTGGTGCAGCAAACCACTTTTGCACTTGTATTAGTGTGGAAAAAACACTTTTTGCACTTGTGATAGTGTTGAAAAACCACTTTTCGCACTTGTGTTAGTGTTGAAAAACCACTTTTCGCACTTGTGTTGGTGAAGGAAACCACTTTTGCACTTGTATTAGTGTGGAAAAACCACTTTTTGCACTTGTGATAGTGTTGAAAAACCACTTTTCGCACTTGTGTTGTTGTTGAAAAACCACTTTTTGCACTTGTGTTAGTGTTGAAAAACCACTTTTCGCACTTGTGTTGGTGCAGGACACCACTTTTGCACTTGTATTAGTGTGGAAAAAACACTTTTTGCACTTGTGATAGTGTTGAAAAACCACTTTTCGCACTTGTGTTAGTGTTGAAAAACCACTTTTCGCACTTGTGTTAGTGTTGACAAACCACTTTTCTCACTTGTGTTGGTGCAGGAAATCACTTTTGCACTTGTATTAGTGTGGAAAAAACACTTTTTGCACTTGTGATAGTGTTGAAAAACCACTTTTCGCACTTGTGTTAGTGTTCAAAAACCACTTTTCGCACTTGTGTTGGTGCAGGAAACCACTTTTGCACTTGTATTGGTGTGGAAAAAACACTTTTCACACTTTTGTTAGTGTTGAAAACCCACTTTTCGCACTTGTGTTAGTGTTGAAAAACCACTTTTCGCACTTGTGTTGGTGCAGGAAACCACTTTTACACTTGTATTAGTGTGGAAAAAACACTTTTTGCACTTGTGATAGTGTTGAAAAACCACTTTTCGCACTTGTGTTAGTGTTCAAAAACCACTTTTCACACTTGTGTTGGTGCAGGAAACCACTTTTGCACTTGTATTGGTGTGGAAAAAACACTTTTCACACTTTTGTTAGTGTTGAAAACCCACTTTTCGCACTTGTGTTAGTGTTGAAAAACCACTTTTCGCACTTGTGTTGGTGCAGGAAACCACTTTTACACTTGTATTAGTGTGGAAAAAACACTTTTTGCACTTGTGATAGTGTTGAAAAACCACTTTTCGCACTTGTGTTAGTGTTGAAAAACCACTTTTCGCACTTGTGTTGGTGAAGGAAACCACTTTTGCACTTGTATTAGTGTGGAAAAACCACTTTTTGCACTTGTGATAGTGTTGAAAAACCACTTTTTGCACTTGTGTTAGTGTTGAAAAACCACTTTTCGCACTTGTGTTAGTGTTGAAAAACCACTTTTCGCACTTGTGTTGGTGCAGGAAACCACTTTTGCACTTGTATTAGTGTGGAAAAAACACTTTTTGCACTTGTGATAGTGTTGAAAAACCACTTTTCGCACTTGCATTGGTGCAGGAAACCACTTTTGCACTTGTATTAGTGTGGAAAAAACACTTTTTGCACTTGTGATAGTGTTGAAAAACCACTTTTCGCACTTGTGTTAGTGTTGAAAAACCACTTTTCGCACTTGTGTTGGTGAAGGAAACCACTTTTGCACTTGTATTAGTGTGGAAAAACCACTTTTTGCACTTGTGATAGTGTTGAAAAACCACTTTTTGCACTTGTGTTATTGTTGAAAAACCACTTTTTGCACTTGTGTTAGTGTTGAAAAACCACTTTTCGCACTTGTGTTGGTGCAGGACACCACTTTTGCACTTGTATTAGTGTGGAAAAAACACTTTTTGCACTTGTGATAGTGTTGAAAAACCACTTTTCGCACTTGTGTTAGTGTTGAAAAACCACTTTTCGCACTTGTGTTAGTGTTGACAAACCACTTTTCTCACTTGTGTTGGTGCAGGAAATCACTTTTGCACTTGTATTAGTGTGGAAAAAACACTTTTTGCACTTGTGATAGTGTTGAAAAACCACTTTTCGCACTTGTGTTAGTGTTCAAAAACCACTTTTCGCACTTGTGTTGGTGCAGGAAACCACTTTTGCACTTGTATTGGTGTGGAAAAAACACTTTTCACACTTTTGTTAGTGTTGAAAACCCACTTTTCGCACTTGTGTTAGTGTTGAAAAACCACTTTTCGCACTTGTGTTGGTGCAGGAAACCACTTTTACACTTGTATTAGTGTGGAAAAAACACTTTTTGCACTTGTGATAGTGTTGAAAAACCACTTTTCGCACTTGTGTTAGTGTTGAAAAACCACTTTTCGCACTTGTGTTGGTGCAGGAAATCACTTTTGCACTTGTACTAGTGTGGAAAAAACACTTTTTGCACTTGTGTTAGTGTTGAAAAACCACTTTTCGCACTTGTGTTAGTGTTGAAAAACCACTTTTCGCACTTGTGTTGGTGTTGAAAAACCACTTTTCGCACTTGTGTTAGTGTTGAAAAACCACTTTTCGCACTTGTGTTAGTGTTGAAAAACCACTTTTCGCACTTGTGTTGGTGCAGGAAACCACTTTTGCACTTGTATTAGTGTGGAAAAAACACTTTTTGCACTTGTGATAGTGTTGAAAAACCACTTTTCGCACTTGTGTTAGTGTTGAAAAACCACTTTTCGCACTTGTGTTAGTGTTGAAAAACCACTTTTCGCACTTGTGTTGGTGCAGGAAACCACTTTTGCACTTGTATTAGTGTTGAAAAACCACTTTTCGCACTTGTGTTAGTGTTGAAAAACCACTTTTCGCACTTGTGTTAGTGTTGAAAAACCACTTTTCGCACTTGTGTTAGTGTTGAAAAACCACTTTTCGCACTTGTGTTGGTGCAGGAAACCACTTTTGCACTTGTATTAGTGTGGAAAAAACACTTTTTGCACTTGTGATAGTGTTGAAAAACCACTTTTCGCACTTGTGTTAGTGTTGAAAAACCACTTTTCGCACTTGTGTTAGTGTTGAAAAACCACTTTTCGCACTTGTGTTGGTGCAGGAAACCACTTTTGCACTTGTATTAGTGTGGAAAAAACACTATTCGCACTTGTGTTTGTGTTGAAAAACCACTTTTCGCACTTGTGTTAGTGTTGAAAAACCACTTTTCGCACTTGCGTTGGTGCAGGAAACCACTTTTGCACTTGTATTAGTGTGGAAAAAACACTTTTTGCACTTGTGATAGTGTTGAAAAACCACTTTTCGCACTTGTGTTAGTGTTGAAAAACCACTTTTCGCACTTGTGTTGGTGAAGGAAACCACTTTTGCACTTGTATTAGTGTGGAAAAACCACTTTTTGCACTTGTGATAGTGTTGAAAAACAACTTTTCGCACTTGTGTTATTGTTGAAAAACCACTTTTTGCACTTGTGTTAGTGTTGAAAAACCACTTTTCGCACTTGTGTTGGTGCAGGACACCACTTTTGCACTTGTATTAGTGTGGAAAAAACACTTTTTGCACTTGTGATAGTGTTGAAAAACCACTTTTCGCACTTGTGTTAGTGTTGAAAAACCACTTTTCGCACTTGTGTTAGTGTTGACAAACCACTTTTCTCACTTGTGTTGGTGCAGGAAATCACTTTTGCACTTGTATTAGTGTGGAAAAAACACTTTTTGCACTTGTGATAGTGTTGAAAAACCACTTTTCGCACTTGTGTTAGTGTTCAAAAACCACTTTTCGCACTTGTGTTGGTGCAGGAAACCACTTTTGCACTTGTATTGGTGTGGAAAAAACACTTTTCACACTTTTGTTAGTGTTGAAAACCCACTTTTCGCACTTGTGTTAGTGTTGAAAAACCACTTTTCGCACTTGTGTTGGTGCAGGAAACCACTTTTACACTTGTATTAGTGTGGAAAAAACACTTTTTGCACTTGTGATAGTGTTGAAAAACAACTTTTCGCACTTGTGTTAGTGTTGAAAAACCACTTTTCGCACTTGTGTTGGTGCAGGAAATCACTTTTGCACTTGTACTAGTGTGGAAAAAACACTTTTTGCACTTGTGATAGTGTTGAAAAACCACTTTTCGCACTTGTGTTAGTGTTGAAAAACCACTTTTCGCACTTGTGTTGGTGCAGGAAACCACTTTTGCACTTGTATTGGTGTGGAAAAAACACTTTTCACACTTGTGTTAGTGTTGAAAACCCACTTTTCGCATTTGTGTTAGTGTTGAAAAACCACTTTTCGCACTTGTGTTGGTGCAGGAAACCACTTTTACACTTGTATTAGTGTGGAAAAAACACTTTTTGCACTTGTGATAGTGTTGAAAAACCACTTTTCGCACTTGTGTTAGTGTTGAAAAACCACTTTTCGCACTTGTGTTGGTGAAGGAAACCACTTTTGCACTTGTATTAGTGTGGAAAAAACCACTTTTCGCACTTGTGATAGTGTTGAAGAACCACTTTTCGCACTTGTGTTAGTGTTGAAAAACCACTTTTCGCACTTGTGTTGGTGCAGGAAACCACTTTTGCACTTGTATTAGTGTGGAAAAAACACTTTTTGCACTTGTGATAGTGTTGAAAAACCACTTTTCGCACTTGTGTTGGTGCAGGAAATGACTTTTGCACTTGTATTAGTGTGGAAAAAACACTTTTTGCACTTGTGATAGTGTTGAAAAACCACTTTTCGCACTTGTGTTAGTGTTGAAAAACCACTTTTCGCACTTGTGTTGGTGCAGGAAACCACTTTTGCACTTGTATTGGTGTGGAAAAAACACTTTTCACACTTGTGTTAGTGTTGAAAACCCACTTTTCGCACTTGTGTTAGTGTTGAAAAACCACTTTTCGCACTTGTGTTGGTGCAGGAAACCACTTTTACACTTGTATTAGTGTGGGAAAAACACTTTTTGCACTTGTGATAGTGTTGAAAAACCACTTTTCGCAATTATGTTAGTGTTGAAAAACCACTTTTCGCACTTGCGTTGGTGAAGGAAACCACTTTTGCACTTGTATTAGTGTGGAAAAACCACTTTTCGCACTTGTGATAGTGTTGAAGAACCACTTTTCGCACTTGTTTTAGTGTTGAAAAACCACTTTTCGCACTTGTGTTGGTGCAGGAAACCACTTTTGCACTTGTATTAGTGTGGAAAAAACACTTTTTGCACTTGTGATAGTGTTGAAAAACCACTTTTCGCACTTGTGTTAGTGTTGGAAAACCACTTTTCGCACTTGTGTTAGTGTTGAAAAAACACTTTTCGCACTTGTGTTGGTGCAGGAAACCACTTTTGCACTTGTATTTGTGTGGAAAAACCACTTTTCGCACTTGTGTTAGTGTTGAAAAACAACTTTTCGCACTTGTGTTAGTGTTGAAAAACCACTTTTCGCACTTGTGTTGGTGCAGGAAACCACTTTTGCACTTGTACTAGTGTGGAAAAAACACTTTTCGCAATTGTGTTAGTGTTGAAAAACCACTTTTCGCACTTGTGTTAGTGTTGAAAAACCACTTTTCGCACTTGTGTTGGTGCAGGAAACCACTTTTGCACTTGTATTAGTGTGGAAAAAACACTTTTTGCACTTGTGATAGTGTTGAAAAACCACTTTTCGCACTTGTGTTAGTGTTGAAAAACTACTTTTCGCACTTGTGTTAGTGTTGAAAAACCACTTTTCGCACTTGTGTTAGTGTTGAAAAACCACTTTTCGCACTTGTGTTGGTGCAGGAAACCACTTTTGCACTTGTATTAGTGTGGAAAAAACACTTTTCGCACTTGTGTTAGTGTTGAAAACCCACTTTTCGCACTTGTGTTGGTGCAGGAAACCACTTTTGCACTTGTATTAGTGTGGAAAAAACACTTTTTGCACTTGTGATAGTGTTGAAAAACCACTTTTCGCACTTGCGTTGGTGCAGGAAACCACTTTTGCACTTGTATTAGTGTGGAAAAAACACTTTTTGCACTTGTGATAGTGTTGAAAAACCACTTTTCGCACTTGTGTTAGTGTTGAAAAACCACTTTTCGCACTTGTGTTGGTGAAGGAAACCACTTTTGCACTTGTATTAGTGTGGAAAAACCACTTTTTGCACTTGTGATAGTGTTGAAAAACCACTTTTCGCACTTGTGTTATTGTTGAAAAACCACTTTTTGCACTTGTGTTAGTGTTGAAAAACCACTTTTCGCACTTGTGTTGGTGCAGGACACCACTTTTGCACTTGTATTAGTGTGGAAAAAACACTTTTTGCACTTGTGATAGTGTTGAAAAACCACTTTTCGCACTTGTGTTAGTGTTGAAAAACCACTTTTCGCACTTGTGTTAGTGTTGACAAACCACTTTTCTCACTTGTGTTGGTGCAGGAAATCACTTTTGCACTTGTATTAGTGTGGAAAAAACACTTTTTGCACTTGTGATAGTGTTGAAAAACCACTTTTCGCACTTGTGTTAGTGTTCAAAAACCACTTTTCGCACTTGTGTTGGTGCAGGAAACCACTTTTGCACTTGTATTGGTGTGGAAAAAACACTTTTCACACTTTTGTTAGTGTTGAAAACCCACTTTTCGCACTTGTGTTAGTGTTGAAAAACCACTTTTCGCACTTGTGTTGGTGCAGGAAACCACTTTTACACTTGTATTAGTGTGGAAAAAACACTTTTTGCACTTGTGATAGTGTTGAAAAACCACTTTTCGCACTTGTGTTAGTGTTGAAAAACCACTTTTCGCACTTGTGTTGGTGCAGGAAATCACTTTTGCACTTGTACTAGTGTGGAAAAAACACTTTTTGCACTTGTTTTAGTGTTGAAAAACCACTTTTCGCACTTGTGTTAGTGTTGAAAAACCACTTTTCGCACTTGTGTTGGTGCAGGAAACCACTTTTGCACTTGTATTAGTGTGGAAAAACCACTTTTCGCACTTGTGTTAGTGTTGAAAAACCACTTTTCGCACTTGTGTTAGTGTTGAAAAACCACTTTTCGCACTTGTGTTAGTGTTGAAAAACCACTTTTCGCACTTGTGTTGGTGCAGGAAACCACTTTTGCACTTGTATTAGTGTGGAAAAAACACTTTTTGCACTTGTGATAGTGTTGAAAAACCACTTTTCGCACTTGTGTTAGTGTTGAAAAACCACTTTTCGCACTTGTGTTAGTGTTGAAAAACCACTTTTCGCACTTGTGTTGGTGCAGGAAACCACTTTTGCACTTGTATTAGTGTGGAAAAAACACTATTCGCACTTGTGTTTGTGTTGAAAAACCACTTTTCGCACTTGTGTTAGTGTTGAAAAACCACTTTTCGCACTTGCGTTGGTGCAGGAAACCACTTTTGCACTTGTATTAGTGTGGAAAAAACACTTTTTGCACTTGTGATAGTGTTGAAAAACCACTTTTCGCACTTGTGTTAGTGTTGAAAAACCACTTTTCGCACTTGTGTTGGTGAAGGAAACCACTTTTGCACTTGTATTAGTGTGGAAAAACCACTTTTTGCACTTGTGATAGTGTTGAAAAACCACTTTTCGCACTTGTGTTATTGTTGAAAAACCACTTTTTGCACTTGTGTTAGTGTTGAAAAACCACTTTTCGCACTTGTGTTGGTGCAGGACACCACTTTTGCACTTGTATTAGTGTGGAAAAAACACTTTTTGCACTTGTGATAGTGTTGAAAAACCACTTTTCGCACTTGTGTTAGTGTTGAAAAACCACTTTTCGCACTTGTGTTAGTGTTGACAAACCACTTTTCTCACTTGTGTTGGTGCAGGAAATCACTTTTGCACTTGTATTAGTGTGGAAAAAACACTTTTTGCACTTGTGATAGTGTTGAAAAACCACTTTTCGCACTTGTGTTAGTGTTGAAAAACCACTTTTCGCACTTGTGTTGGTGCAGGAAACCACTTTTGCACTTGTATTAGTGTGGAAAAACCACTTTTCGCACTTGTGTTAGTGTTGAAAAACCACTTTTCGCAATTGTGTTGGTGCAGGGAACCACTTTTGCACTTGTATTAGTGTGGAAAAACCACTTTTCGCACTTGTGTTAGTGTTGAAAAACCAATTTTCGCACTTGTGTTGGTGCAGGAAATCACTTTTGCACTTGTACCAGTGTGGAAAAAACACTTTTTGCACTTGTGTTAGTGTTGAAAAACCACTTTTCGCACTTGTGTTAGTGTTGAAAAACCACTTTTCGCACTTGTGTTGGTGCAGGAAACCACTTTTGCACTTGTATTAGTGTGGAAAAACCACTTTTCGCACTTGTGTTAGTGTTGAAAAACCACTTTTCGCACTTGTGTTAGTGTTGAAAAACCACTTTTCGCACTTGTGTTAGTGTTGAAAAACCACTTTTCGCACTTGTGTTGGTGCAGGAAACCACTTTTGCACTTGTATTAGTGTGGAAAAAACACTTTTTGCACTTGTGATAGTGTTGAAAAACCACTTTTCGCACTTGTGTTAGTGTTGAAAAACCACTTTTCGCACTTGTGTTAGTGTTGAAAAACCACTTTTCGCACTTGTGTTGGTGCAGGAAACCACTTTTGCACTTGTATTAGTGTGGAAAAAACACTATTCGCACTTGTGTTTGTGTTGAAAAACCACTTTTCGCACTTGTGTTAGTGTTGAAAAACCACTTTTCGCACTTGCGTTGGTGCAGCAAACCACTTTTGCACTTGTATTAGTGTGGAAAAAACACTTTTTGCACTTGTGATAGTGTTGAAAAACCACTTTTCGCACTTGTGTTAGTGTTGAAAAACCACTTTTCGCACTTGTGTTGGTGAAGGAAACCACTTTTGCACTTGTATTAGTGTGGAAAAACCACTTTTTGCACTTGTGATAGTGTTGAAAAACCACTTTTCGCACTTGTGTTGTTGTTGAAAAACCACTTTTTGCACTTGTGTTAGTGTTGAAAAACCACTTTTCGCACTTGTGTTGGTGCAGGACACCACTTTTGCACTTGTATTAGTGTGGAAAAAACACTTTTTGCACTTGTGATAGTGTTGAAAAACCACTTTTCGCACTTGTGTTAGTGTTGAAAAACCACTTTTCGCACTTGTGTTAGTGTTGACAAACCACTTTTCTCACTTGTGTTGGTGCAGGAAATCACTTTTGCACTTGTATTAGTGTGGAAAAAACACTTTTTGCACTTGTGATAGTGTTGAAAAACCACTTTTCGCACTTGTGTTAGTGTTCAAAAACCACTTTTCGCACTTGTGTTGGTGCAGGAAACCACTTTTGCACTTGTATTGGTGTGGAAAAAACACTTTTCACACTTTTGTTAGTGTTGAAAACCCACTTTTCGCACTTGTGTTAGTGTTGAAAAACCACTTTTCGCACTTGTGTTGGTGCAGGAAACCACTTTTACACTTGTATTAGTGTGGAAAAAACACTTTTTGCACTTGTGATAGTGTTGAAAAACCACTTTTCGCACTTGTGTTAGTGTTCAAAAACCACTTTTCGCACTTGTGTTGGTGCAGGAAACCACTTTTGCACTTGTATTGGTGTGGAAAAAACACTTTTCACACTTTTGTTAGTGTTGAAAACCCACTTTTCGCACTTGTGTTAGTGTTGAAAAACCACTTTTCGCACTTGTGTTGGTGCAGGAAACCACTTTTACACTTGTATTAGTGTGGAAAAAACACTTTTTGCACTTGTGATAGTGTTGAAAAACCACTTTTCGCACTTGTGTTAGTGTTGAAAAACCACTTTTCGCACTTGTGTTGGTGAAGGAAACCACTTTTGCACTTGTATTAGTGTGGAAAAACCACTTTTTGCACTTGTGATAGTGTTGAAAAACCACTTTTTGCACTTGTGTTAGTGTTGAAAAACCACTTTTCGCACTTGTGTTAGTGTTGAAAAACCACTTTTCGCACTTGTGTTGGTGCAGGAAACCACTTTTGCACTTGTATTAGTGTGGAAAAAACACTTTTTGCACTTGTGATAGTGTTGAAAAACCACTTTTCGCACTTGCATTGGTGCAGGAAACCACTTTTGCACTTGTATTAGTGTGGAAAAAACACTTTTTGCACTTGTGATAGTGTTGAAAAACCACTTTTCGCACTTGTGTTAGTGTTGAAAAACCACTTTTCGCACTTGTGTTGGTGAAGGAAACCACTTTTGCACTTGTATTAGTGTGGAAAAACCACTTTTTGCACTTGTGATAGTGTTGAAAAACCACTTTTTGCACTTGTGTTATTGTTGAAAAACCACTTTTTGCACTTGTGTTAGTGTTGAAAAACCACTTTTCGCACTTGTGTTGGTGCAGGACACCACTTTTGCACTTGTATTAGTGTGGAAAAAACACTTTTTGCACTTGTGATAGTGTTGAAAAACCACTTTTCGCACTTGTGTTAGTGTTGAAAAACCACTTTTCGCACTTGTGTTAGTGTTGACAAACCACTTTTCTCACTTGTGTTGGTGCAGGAAATCACTTTTGCACTTGTATTAGTGTGGAAAAAACACTTTTTGCACTTGTGATAGTGTTGAAAAACCACTTTTCGCACTTGTGTTAGTGTTCAAAAACCACTTTTCGCACTTGTGTTGGTGCAGGAAACCACTTTTGCACTTGTATTGGTGTGGAAAAAACACTTTTCACACTTTTGTTAGTGTTGAAAACCCACTTTTCGCACTTGTGTTAGTGTTGAAAAACCACTTTTCGCACTTGTGTTGGTGCAGGAAACCACTTTTACACTTGTATTAGTGTGGAAAAAACACTTTTTGCACTTGTGATAGTGTTGAAAAACCACTTTTCGCACTTGTGTTAGTGTTGAAAAACCACTTTTCGCACTTGTGTTGGTGCAGGAAATCACTTTTGCACTTGTACTAGTGTGGAAAAAACACTTTTTGCACTTGTGTTAGTGTTGAAAAACCACTTTTCGCACTTGTGTTAGTGTTGAAAAACCACTTTTCGCACTTGTGTTGGTGCAGGAAACCACTTTTGCACTTGTATTAGTGTGGAAAAACCACTTTTCGCACTTGTGTTAGTGTTGAAAAACCACTTTTCGCACTTGTGTTAGTGTTGAAAAACCACTTTTCGCACTTGTGTTAGTGTTGAAAAACCACTTTTCGCACTTGTGTTGGTGCAGGAAACCACTTTTGCACTTGTATTAGTGTGGAAAAAACACTTTTTGCACTTGTGATAGTGTTGAAAAACCACTTTTCGCACTTGTGTTAGTGTTGAAAAACCACTTTTCGCACTTGTGTTAGTGTTGAAAAACCACTTTTCGCACTTGTGTTGGTGCAGGAAACCACTTTTGCACTTGTATTAGTGTGGAAAAAACACTATTCGCACTTGTGTTTGTGTTGAAAAACCACTTTTCGCACTTGTGTTAGTGTTGAAAAACCACTTTTCGCACTTGCGTTGGTGCAGGAAACCACTTTTGCACTTGTATTAGTGTGGAAAAAACACTTTTTGCACTTGTGATAGTGTTGAAAAACCACTTTTCGCACTTGTGTTAGTGTTGAAAAACCACTTTTCGCACTTGTGTTGGTGAAGGAAACCACTTTTGCACTTGTATTAGTGTGGAAAAACCACTTTTTGCACTTGTGATAGTGTTGAAAAACCACTTTTCGCACTTGTGTTATTGTTGAAAAACCACTTTTTGCACTTGTGTTAGTGTTGAAAAACCACTTTTCGCACTTGTGTTGGTGCAGGACACCACTTTTGCACTTGTATTAGTGTGGAAAAAACACTTTTTGCACTTGTGATAGTGTTGAAAAACCACTTTTCGCACTTGTGTTAGTGTTGAAAAACCACTTTTCGCACTTGTGTTAGTGTTGACAAACCACTTTTCTCACTTGTGTTGGTGCAGGAAATCACTTTTGCACTTGTATTAGTGTAGAAAAAACACTTTTTGCACTTGTGATAGTGTTGAAAAACCACTTTTCGCACTTGTGTTAGTGTTCAAAAACCACTTTTCGCACTTGTGTTGGTGCAGGAAACCACTTTTGCACTTGTATTGGTGTGGAAAAAACACTTTTCACACTTTTGTTAGTGTTGAAAACCCACTTTTCGCACTTGTGTTAGTGTTGAAAAACCACTTTTCGCACTTGTGTTGGTGCAGGAAACCACTTTTACACTTGTATTAGTGTGGAAAAAACACTTTTTGCACTTGTGATAGTGTTGAAAAACAACTTTTCGCACTTGTGTTAGTGTTGAAAAACCAGTTTTCGCACTTGTGTTGGTGCAGGAAATCACTTTTGCACTTGTACTAGTGTGGAAAAAACACTTTTTGCACTTGTGATAGTGTTGAAAAACCACTTTTCGCACTTGTGTTAGTGTTGAAAAACCACTTTTCGCACTTGTGTTGGTGCAGGAAACCACTTTTGCACTTGTATTGGTGTGGAAAAAACACTTTTCACGCTTGTGTTAGTGTTGAAAACCCACTTTTCGCATTTGTGTTAGTGTTGAAAAACCACTTTTCGCACTTGTGTTGGTGCAGGAAACCACTTTTACACTTGTATTAGTGTGGAAAAAACACTTTTTGCACTTGTGATAGTGTTGAAAAACCACTTTTCGCACTTGTGTTAGTGTTGAAAAACCACTTTTCGCACTTGTGTTGGTGAAGGAAACCACTTTTGCACTTGTATTAGTGTGGAAAACCACTTTTCGCACTTGTGATAGTGTTGAAGAACCACTTTTCGCACTTGTGTTAGTGTTGAAAAACCACTTTTCGCACTTGTGTTGGTGCAGGAAACCACTTTTGCACTTGTATTAGTGTGGAAAAAACACTTTTTGCACTTGTGATAGTGTTGAAAAACCACTTTTCGCACTTGTGTTGGTGCAGGAAATGACTTTTGCACTTGTATTAGTGTGGAAAAAACACTTTTTGCACTTGTGATAGTGTTGAAAAACCACTTTTCGCACTTGTGTTAGTGTTGAAAAACCACTTTTCGCACTTGTGTTGGTGCAGGAAACCACTTTTGCACTTGTATTGGTGTGGAAAAAACACTTTTCACACTTGTGTTAGTGTTGAAAACCCACTTTTCGCACTTGTGTTAGTGTTGAAAAACCACTTTTCGCACTTGTGTTGGTGCAGGAAACCACTTTTACACTTGTATTAGTGTGGGAAAAACACTTTTTGCACTTGTGATAGTGTTGAAAAACCACTTTTCGCACTTATGTTAGTGTTGAAAAACCACTTTTCGCACTTGCGTTGGTGAAGGAAACCACTTTTGCACTTGTATTAGTGTGGAAAAACCACTTTTCGCACTTGTGATAGTGTTGAAGAACCACTTTTCGCACTTGTTTTAGTGTTGAAAAACCACTTTTCGCACTTGTGTTGGTGCAGGAAACCACTTTTGCACTTGTATTAGTGTGGAAAAAACACTTTTTGCACTTGTGATAGTGTTGAAAAACCACTTTTCGCACTTGTGTTAGTGTTGGAAAACCACTTTTCGCACTTGTGTTAGTGTTGAAAAAACACTTTTCGCACTTGTGTTGGTGCAGGAAACCACTTTTGCACTTGTATTTGTGTGGAAAAACCACTTTTCGCACTTGTGTTAGTGTTGAAAAACAACTTTTCGCACTTGTGTTAGTGTTGAAAAACCACTTTTCGCACTTGTGTTGGTGCAGGAAACCACTTTTGCACTTGTACTAGTGTGGAAAAAACACTTTTCGCAATTGTGTTAGTGTTGAAAAACCACTTTTTGCACTTGTGTTAGTGTTGAAAAACCACTTTTCGCACTTGTGTTGGTGCAGGAAACCACTTTTGCACTTGTATTAGTGTGGAAAAAACACTTTTTGCACTTGTGATAGTGTTGAAAAACCACTTTTCGCACTTGTGTTAGTGTTGAAAAACTACTTTTCGCACTTGTGTTAGTGTTGAAAAACCACTTTTCGCACTTGTGTTAGTGTTGAAAAACCACTTTTCGCACTTGTGTTGGTGCAGGAAACCACTTTTGCACTTGTATTAGTGTGGAAAAAACACTTTTCGCACTTGTGTTAGTGTTGAAAACCCACTTTTCGCACTTGTGTTGGTGCAGGAAACCACTTTTGCACTTGTATTAGTGTGGAAAAAACACTTTTTGCACTTGTGATAGTGTTGAAAAACCACTTTTCGCACTTGCGTTGGTGCAGGAAAACACTTTTGCACTTGTATTAGTGTGGAAAAAACACTTTTTGCACTTGTGATAGTGTTGAAAAACCACTTTTCGCACTTGTGTTAGTGTTGAAAAACCACTTTTCGCACTTGTGTTGGTGAAGGAAACCACTTTTGCACTTGTATTAGTGTGGAAAAACCACTTTTTGCACTTGTGATAGTGTTGAAAAACCACTTTTCGCACTTGTGTTATTGTTGAAAAACCACTTTTTGCACTTGTGTTAGTGTTGAAAAACCACTTTTCGCACTTGTGTTGGTGCAGGACACCACTTTTGCACTTGTATTAGTGTGGAAAAAACACTTTTTGCACTTGTGATAGTGTTGAAAAACCACTTTTCGCACTTGTGTTAGTGTTGAAAAACCACTTTTCGCACTTGTGTTAGTGTTGACAAACCACTTTTCTCACTTGTGTTGGTGCAGGAAATCACTTTTGCACTTGTATTAGTGTGGAAAAAACACTTTTTGCACTTGTGATAGTGTTGAAAAACCACTTTTCGCACTTGTGTTAGTGTTCAAAAACCACTTTTCGCACTTGTGTTGGTGCAGGAAACCACTTTTGCACTTGTATTGGTGTGGAAAAAACACTTTTCACACTTTTGTTAGTGTTGAAAACCCACTTTTCGCACTTGTGTTAGTGTTGAAAAACCACTTTTCGCACTTGTGTTGGTGCAGGAAACCACTTTTACACTTGTATTAGTGTGGAAAAAACACTTTTTGCACTTGTGATAGTGTTGAAAAACCACTTTTCGCACTTGTGTTAGTGTTGAAAAACCACTTTTCGCACTTGTGTTGGTGCAGGAAATCACTTTTGCACTTGTACTAGTGTGGAAAAAACACTTTTTGCACTTGTGTTAGTGTTGAAAAACCACTTTTCGCACTTGTGTTAGTGTTGAAAAACCACTTTTCGCACTTGTGTTGGTGCAGGAAACCACTTTTGCACTTGTATTAGTGTGGAAAAACCACTTTTCGCACTTGTGTTAGTGTTGAAAAACCACTTTTCGCACTTGTGTTAGTGTTGAAAAACCACTTTTCGCACTTGTGTTAGTGTTGAAAAACCACTTTTCGCACTTGTGTTGGTGCAGGAAACCACTTTTGCACTTGTATTAGTGTGGAAAAAACACTTTTTGCACTTGTGATAGTGTTGAAAAACCACTTTTCGCACTTGTGTTAGTGTTGAAAAACCACTTTTCGCACTTGTGTTAGTGTTGAAAAACCACTTTTCGCACTTGTGTTGGTGCAGGAAACCACTTTTGCACTTGTATTAGTGTGGAAAAAACACTATTCGCACTTGTGTTTGTGTTGAAAAACCACTTTTCGCACTTGTGTTAGTGTTGAAAAACCACTTTTCGCACTTGCGTTGGTGCAGGAAACCACTTTTGCACTTGTATTAGTGTGGAAAAAACACTTTTTGCACTTGTGATAGTGTTGAAAAACCACTTTTCGCACTTGTGTTAGTGTTGAAAAACCACTTTTCGCACTTGTGTTGGTGAAGGAAACCACTTTTGCACTTGTATTAGTGTGGAAAAAACACTTTTTGCACTTGTGATAGTGTTGAAAAACCACTTTTCGCACTTGTGTTAGTGTTGAAAAACCACTTTTCGCACTTGTGTTAGTGTTGACAAACCACTTTTCTCACTTGTGTTGGTGCAGGAAATCACTTTTGCACTTGTATTAGTGTGGAAAAAACACTTTTTGCACTTGTGATAGTGTTGAAAAACCACTTTTCGCACTTGTGTTAGTGTTGAAAAACCACTTTTCGCACTTGTGTTGGTGCAGGAAACCACTTTTGCACTTGTATTAGTGTGGAAAAACCACTTTTCGCACTTGTGTTAGTGTTGAAAAACCACTTTTCGCAATTGTGTTGGTGCAGGGAACCACTTTTGCACTTGTATTAGTGTGGAAAAACCACTTTTCGCACTTGTGTTAGTGTTGAAAAACCACTTTTCGCACTTGTGTTAGTGTTGAAAAACCACTTTTCGCACTTGTGTTGGTGCAGGAAACCACTTTTGCACTTGTATTAGTGTGGAAAAACCACTTTTCGCACTTGTGTTAGTGTTGAAAAACCACTTTTTGCACTTGTGTTATTGTTGAAAAACCACTTTTCGCACTTGTGTTGGTGCAGGAAACCACTTTTGCACTTGTATTAGTGTGGAAAAACCACTTTTCGCACTTGTGTTAGTGTTGAAAAACCACTTTTCGCACTTGTGTTAGTGTTGAAAAACCACTTTTCGCACTTGTGTTAGTGTTGAAAAACCACTTTTCGCACTTGTGTTGGTGTAGGAAACCACTTTTGCACTTGTATTAGTGTGGAAAAAACTCTTTTTGCACTTGTGATAGTGTTGAAAAACCACTTTTCGCACTTGTGTTAGTGTTGAAAAACCACTTTTCGCACTTGTGTTAGTGTTGAAAAACCACTTTTCGCACTTGTGTTTTTGCAGGAAACCACTTTTGCACTTGTATTAGTGTGGAAAAAACACATTTTGCACTTGTGATAGTGTTGAAAAACCACTTTTCGCACTTGCATTGGTGCAGGAAACCACTTTTGCACTTGTATTAGTGTGGAAAAAACACTTTTTGCACTTGTGATAGTGTTGAAAAACCACTTTTCGCACTTGTGTTAGTGTTGAAAAACCACTTTTCGCACTTGTGTTGGTGAAGGAAACCACTTTTGCACTTGTATTAGTGTGGAAAAACCACTTTTTGCACTTGTGATAGTGTTGAAAAACCACTTTTTGCACTTGTGATAGTGTTGAAAAACCACTTTTCGCACTTGTGTTAGTGTTGAAAAACCACTTTTCGCACTTGTGTTGGTGCAGGAAATCACTTTTGCACTTGTACTAGTGTGGAAAAAACACTTTTTGCACTTGTGTTAGTGTTGAAAAACCACTTTTCGCACTTGTGTTAGTGTTGAAAAACCACTTTTCGCACTTGTGTTGGTGCAGGAAACCACTTTTGCACTTGTATTAGTGTGGAAAAACCACTTTTCGCACTTGTGTTAGTGTTGAAAAACCACTTTTCGCACTTGTGTTAGTGTTGAAAAACCACTTTTCGCACTTGTGTTAGTGTTGAAAAACCACTTTTCGCACTTGTGTTGGTGCAGGAAACCACTTTTGCACTTGTATTAGTGTGGAAAAAACACTTTTTGCACTTGTGATAGTGTTGAAAAACCACTTTTCGCACTTGTGTTAGTGTTGAAAAACCACTTTTCGCACTTGTGTTAGTGTTGAAAAACCACTTTTCGCACTTGTGTTGGTGCAGGAAACCACTTTTGCACTTGTATTAGTGTGGAAAAAACACTATTCGCACTTGTGTTTGTGTTGAAAAACCACTTTTCGCACTTGTGTTAGTGTTGAAAAACCACTTTTCGCACTTGCGTTGGTGCAGGAAACCACTTTTGCACTTGTATTAGTGTGGAAAAAACACTTTTTGCACTTGTGATAGTGTTGAAAAACCACTTTTCGCACTTGTGTTAGTGTTGAAAAACCACTTTTCGCACTTGTGTTGGTGAAGGAAACCACTTTTGCACTTGTATTAGTGTGGAAAAACCACTTTTTGCACTTGTGATAGTGTTGAAAAACCACTTTTCGCACTTGTGTTATTGTTGAAAAACCACTTTTTGCACTTGTGTTAGTGTTGAAAAACCACTTTTCGCACTTGTGTTGGTGCAGGACACCACTTTTGCACTTGTATTAGTGTGGAAAAAACACTTTTTGCACTTGTGATAGTGTTGAAAAACCACTTTTCGCACTTGTGTTAGTGTTGAAAAACCACTTTTCGCACTTGTGTTAGTGTTGACAAACCACTTTTCTCACTTGTGTTGGTGCAGGAAATCACTTTTGCACTTGTATTAGTGTGGAAAAAACACTTTTTGCACTTGTGATAGTGTTGAAAAACCACTTTTCGCACTTGTGTTAGTGTTGAAAAACCACTTTTCGCACTTGTGTTGGTGCAGGAAACCACTTTTGCACTTGTATTAGTGTGGAAAAACCACTTTTCGCACTTGTGTTAGTGTTGAAAAACCACTTTTCGCAATTGTGTTGGTGCAGGGAACCACTTTTGCACTTGTATTAGTGTGGAAAAACCACTTTTCGCACTTGTGTTAGTGTTGAAAAACCACTTTTCGCACTTGTGTTAGTGTTGAAAAACCACTTTTCGCACTTGTGTTGGTGCAGGAAACCACTTTTGCACTTGTATTAGTGTGGAAAAACCACTTTTCGCACTTGTGTTAGTGTTGAAAAACCACTTTTTGCACTTGTGTTATTGTTGAAAAACCACTTTTCGCACTTGTGTTGGTGCAGGAAACCACTTTTGCACTTGTATTAGTGTGGAAAAACCACTTTTCGCACTTGTGTTAGTGTTGAAAAACCACTTTTCGCACTTGTGTTAGTGTTGAAAAACCACTTTTCGCACTTGTGTTAGTGTTGAAAAACCACTTTTCGCACTTGTGTTGGTGCAGGAAACCACTTTTGCACTTGTATTAGTGTGGAAAAAACTCTTTTTGCACTTGTGATAGTGTTGAAAAACCACTTTTCGCACTTGTGTTAGTGTTGAAAAACCACTTTTCGCACTTGTGTTAGTGTTGAAAAACCACTTTTCGCACTTGTGTTGGTGCAGGAAACCACTTTTGCACTTGTATTAGTGTGGAAAAAACACATTTTGCACTTGTGATAGTGTTGAAAAACCACTTTTCGCACTTGCATTGGTGCAGGAAACCACTTTTGCACTTGTATTAGTGTGGAAAAAACACTTTTTGCACTTGTGATAGTGTTGAAAAACCACTTTTCGCACTTGTGTTAGTGTTGAAAAACCACTTTTCGCACTTGTGTTGGTGAAGGAAACCACTTTTGCACTTGTATTAGTGTGGAAAAACCACTTTTTGCACTTGTGATAGTGTTGAAAAACCACTTTTTGCACTTGTGTTATTGTTGAAAAACCACTTTTTGCACTTGTGTTAGTGTTGAAAAACCACTTTTCGCACTTGTGTTGGTGCAGGACACCACTTTTGCACTTGTATTAGTGTGGAAAAAACACTTTTTGCACTTGTGATAGTGTTGAAAAACCACTTTTCGCACTTGTGTTAGTGTTGAAAAACCACTTTTCGCACTTGTGTTAGTGTTGACAAACCACTTTTCTCACTTGTGTTGGTGCAGGAAATCACTTTTGCACTTGTATTAGTGTGGAAAAAACACTTTTTGCACTTGTGATAGTGTTGAAAAACCACTTTTCGCACTTGTGTTAGTGTTCAAAAACCACTTTTCGCACTTGTGTTGGTGCAGGAAACCACTTTTGCACTTGTATTGGTGTGGAAAAAACACTTTTCACACTTTTGTTAGTGTTGAAAACCCACTTTTCGCACTTGTGTTAGTGTTGAAAAACCACTTTTCGCACTTGTGTTGGTGCAGGAAACCACTTTTACACTTGTATTAGTGTGGAAAAAACACTTTTTGCACTTGTGATAGTGTTGAAAAACCACTTTTCGCACTTGTGTTAGTGTTGAAAAACCACTTTTCGCACTTGTGTTGGTGCAGGAAATCACTTTTGCACTTGTACCAGTGTGGAAAAAACACTTTTTGCACTTGTGTTAGTGTTGAAAAACCACTTTTCGCACTTGTGTTAGTGTTGAAAAACCACTTTTCGCACTTGTGTTGGTGCAGGAAACCACTTTTGCACTTGTATTAGTGTGGAAAAACCACTTTTCGCACTTGTGTTAGTGTTGAAAAACCACTTTTCGCACTTGTGTTAGTGTTGAAAAACCACTTTTCGCACTTGTGTTAGTGTTGAAAAACCACTTTTCGCACTTGTGTTGGTGCAGGAAACCACTTTTGCACTTGTATTAGTGTGGAAAAAACACTTTTTGCACTTGTGATAGTGTTGAAAAACCACTTTTCGCACTTGTGTTAGTGTTGAAAAACCACTTTTCGCACTTGTGTTAGTGTTGAAAAACCACTTTTCGCACTTGTGTTGGTGCAGGAAACCACTTTTGCACTTGTATTAGTGTGGAAAAAACACTATTCGCACTTGTGTTTGTGTTGAAAAACCACTTTTCGCACTTGTGTTAGTGTTGAAAAACCACTTTTCGCACTTGCGTTGGTGCAGCAAACCACTTTTGCACTTGTATTAGTGTGGAAAAAACACTTTTTGCACTTGTGATAGTGTTGAAAAACCACTTTTCGCACTTGTGTTAGTGTTGAAAAACCACTTTTCGCACTTGTGTTGGTGAAGGAAACCACTTTTGCACTTGTATTAGTGTGGAAAAACCACTTTTTGCACTTGTGATAGTGTTGAAAAACCACTTTTCGCACTTGTGTTGTTGTTGAAAAACCACTTTTTGCACTTGTGTTAGTGTTGAAAAACCACTTTTCGCACTTGTGTTGGTGCAGGACACCACTTTTGCACTTGTATTAGTGTGGAAAAAACACTTTTTGCACTTGTGATAGTGTTGAAAAACCACTTTTCGCACTTGTGTTAGTGTTGAAAAACCACTTTTCGCACTTGTGTTAGTGTTGACAAACCACTTTTCTCACTTGTGTTGGTGCAGGAAATCACTTTTGCACTTGTATTAGTGTGGAAAAAACACTTTTTGCACTTGTGATAGTGTTGAAAAACCACTTTTCGCACTTGTGTTAGTGTTCAAAAACCACTTTTCGCACTTGTGTTGGTGCAGGAAACCACTTTTGCACTTGTATTGGTGTGGAAAAAACACTTTTCACACTTTTGTTAGTGTTGAAAACCCACTTTTCGCACTTGTGTTAGTGTTGAAAAACCACTTTTCGCACTTGTGTTGGTGCAGGAAACCACTTTTACACTTGTATTAGTGTGGAAAAAACACTTTTTGCACTTGTGATAGTGTTGAAAAACAACTTTTCGCACTTGTGTTAGTGTTGAAAAACCACTTTTCGCACTTGTGTTGGTGCAGGAAATCACTTTTGCACTTGTACTAGTGTGGAAAAAACACTTTTTGCACTTGTGATAGTGTTGAAAAACCACTTTTCGCACTTGTGTTAGTGTTGAAAAACCACTTTTCGCACTTGTGTTGGTGCAGGAAACCACTTTTGCACTTGTATTGGTGTGGAAAAAACACTTTTCACACTTGTGTTAGTGTTGAAAACCCACTTTTCGCACTTGTGTTAGTGTTGAAAAACCACTTTTCGCACTTGTGTTGGTGCAGGAAACCACTTTTACACTTGTATTAGTGTGGAAAAAACACTTTTTGCACTTGTGATAGTGTTGAAAAACCACTTTTCGCACTTGTGTTAGTGTTGAAAAACCACTTTTCGCACTTGTGTTGGTGAAGGAAACCACTTTTGCACTTGTATTAGTGTGGAAAAAACCACTTTTCGCACTTGTGAAAGTGTTGAAGAACCACTTTTCGCACTTGTGTTAGTGTTGAAAAACCACTTTTCGCACTTGTGTTGGTGCAGGAAACCACTTTTGCACTTGTATTAGTGTGGAAAAAACACTTTTTGCACTTGTGATAGTGTTGAAAAACCACTTTTCGCACTTGTGTTGGTGCAGGAAATGACTTTTGCACTTGTATTAGTGTGGAAAAAACACTTTTTGCACTTGTGATAGTGTTGAAAAACCACTTTTCGCACTTGTGTTAGTGTTGAAAAACCACTTTTCGCACTTGTGTTGGTGCAGGAAACCACTTTTGCACTTGTATTGGTGTGGAAAAAACACTTTTCACACTTGTGTTAGTGTTGAAAACCCACTTTTCGCACTTGTGTTAGTGTTGAAAAACCACTTTTCGCACTTGTGTTGGTGCAGGAAACTACTTTTACACTTGTATTAGTGTGGGAAAAACACTTTTTGCACTTGTGATAGTGTTGAAAAACCACTTTTCGCACTTATGTTAGTGTTGAAAAACCACTTTTCGCACTTGCGTTGGTGAAGGAAACCACTTTTGCACTTGTATTAGTGTGGAAAAACCACTTTTCGCACTTGTGATAGTGTTGAAGAACCACTTTTCGCACTTGTTTTAGTGTTGAAAAACCACTTTTCGCACTTGTGTTGGTGCAGGAAACCACTTTTGCACTTGTATTAGTGTGGAAAAAACACTTTTTGCACTTGTGATAGTGTTGAAAAACCACTTTTCGCACTTGTGTTAGTGTTGGAAAACCACTTTTCGCACTTGTGTTAGTGTTGAAAAAACACTTTTCGCACTTGTGTTGGTGCAGGAAACCACTTTTGCACTTGTATTTGTGTGGAAAAACCACTTTTCGCACTTGTGTTAGTGTTGAAAAACAACTTTTCGCACTTGTGTTAGTGTTGAAAAACCACTTTTCGCACTTGTGTTGGTGCAGGAAACCACTTTTGCACTTGTACTAGTGTGGAAAAAACACTTTTCGCAATTGTGTTAGTGTTGAAAAACCACTTTTCGCACTTTGAAAACCCACTTTTCGCACTTGTATTAGTGTTGAAAAACCACTTTTCGCACTTGTGTTGGGTGTCAGGAAACCACTTTTGGCACTTGTATTAGTGTGGCAAAACCACTTTTTGCACTTGTGTTAGTGTTGAAAAACCACTTTTCGCACTTGTGTTAGTGTTGAAAAAACCACTTTTCGCACTGTGTGTTGGTGAAGGAAACCTCTTTGCACTTGTATTAGTGTGGAAAAAACACTTTTTACACTTGTGATAGTGTTTGAAAAACCACTTTTCGCACTTTGTGTTAGTGTTGAAAAACCACTTTTCGCACTTGTGTTAGTGTTGAAAAACCACTTTTCGCACTTGTGGTTGGTGCAGGGAAACCACTTTTGCACTTGTATTAGTGTGGCAAAACCACTTTTTGCACTTGTGTTAGTGTTGAAAAACCACTTTTCGCACTTGTGTTAGTGTTGAAAAACCACTTTTCGCACTTGTGTTGGTGAAGGAAACCACTTTTGCACTTGTATTAGTGTGGAAAAAACACTTTTTACACTTGTGATAGTGTTGAAAAACCACTTTTCGCACTTGTGTTAGTGTTGAAAAACCACTTTTCGCACTTGTGTTAGTGTTGAAAAACCACTTTTCGCACTTGTGTTGGTGCAGGAAACCACTTTTGCACATGTATTAGTGTGGAAAAACCGACTTTTTGCACTTGTGATAGTGTTGAAAAACCACTTTTCGCACTTGTGTTAGGTGTTGAAAAACACTTTTCGCACTTGTGTTGGTGCAGGAAATGACTTTTGCACTTGTATTAGTGTGGAAAAAACACTTTTTGCACTTGTGATAGTGTTGAAAAACCACTTTTCGCACTTGTGTTGGTGCAGGAAATGACTTTTGCACTTGTATTAGTGTGGAAAAAACACTTTTTGCACTTGTGATAGGTGTTGAAAAACCACTTTTCGCACTTGTGTTTAGTGTTGAAAACCCACTTTTCACACTTGTGTTAGTGTTGAAAAACCACTTTTCGCACTTGTGTTGGTGCAGGAAACCACTTTTACACTTGTATTAGTGTGGAAAAAACACTTTTTGCACTTGTGATAGGTGTGAAAAACCACTTTCGCACTTGTGTTAGTGTTGAAAAACCACTTTTCGCACTTGGTGTTGGTGGTGAAGGATACCACTTTTGCACTTGTATTAGTGTGGAAAAAGCCACTTTTCGCACTTGTGATGGTGTTGAAGAACCACTTTTCGCACTTGTTTTAGTGTTGAAAAACCACTTTTCGCTCTTGTGTTAGTGTTGAAAAGCCACTTTTTCGCACTTGTGTTAGTGTTGTAAAACCACTTTTCGCATTTGTGTTAGTGTTTGAAAAACCACTTTTCGCACTTGTGTTGGTGCAGGAAACCACTTTTGCACTTGTATTAGTGTGGAAAAAACACTTTTTGCACATGTGATAGTGTTGAAAAACCACTTTTCGCACTTGTGTTAGTGTTGAAAAACCACTTTTCGCACTTGTGTTAGTGTGAAAAACCACTTTTCGCACTTGTGTTAGTGTTGAAAAACCCACTTTTCGCACTTGTGTTGGTGCAGGAAACCACTTTTGCACTTGTATTAGTGTTGAAAAAACCACTTTTCGCACTTGTGTTGGTGCAGGAAACCACTTTTGCACTTGTATTAGTGTGGAAAAAACACTTTTTGCACTTGTGATAGTGTTGAAAAACCACATTTCGCACTTGTGTTAGTGTTGAAAAACCACTTTTCGCACTTGTGTTGGTGCAGGAAACCACTTTTGCACTTGTATTAGTGTGGAAAAACCACTTTTCACACTTGTGTTAGTGTTGAAAAACCACTTTTCGCACTTGTATTAGTGTGGAAAAAACACTTTTTGCACTTGTGATAGTGTTGAAAAACCACTTTTCGCACTTGTGTTAGTGTTGAAAAACCACTTTTCGCACTTGTGTTGGTGCAGGAAACCACTTTTGCACTTGTATTAGTGTGAAAAAACCACTTTTCGCACTTGTGTTAGTGTTGAAAAACCACTTTTCGCACTTGTGTTGGTGCAGGGAACACTTTTGCACTTGTATTAGTGTGGAAAAACCACTTTTTCGCACTTGTGTTAGTGTTGAAAAACCACTTTTCGCACTTGTGTTAGTGTTGAAAAACACTTTTCGCACTTGTTGTTGGTGCAGGAAACCACTTTTGCACTTGTATTAGTGTGGAAAAACCACTTTTCGCACTTGTGTTAGTGTTGAAAACCACTTTTTGCACTTGTGTTAGTGTTGAAAAACCACTTTTCGCACTTGTGTTGGTGCAGGAAACCACTTTTGCACTTGTATTAGTGTGGAAAAACCACTTTTCGCACTTGTGTTAGTGTTGAAAAACCACTTTTCGCACTTGTGTTAGTGTTGAAAAACCACTTTTCGCACTTGTGTTAGTGTTGAAAACCACTTTCGCACTTGTGTTGTGCAGGAAACCACTTTTGCACTTGTATTAGTGTGGAAAAAACACTTTTTGCACTTGTGATAGGTGTTGAAAAACCACTTTTCGCACTTGTGTTGGTGCAGGAAACCACTTTTGCATTGTATTAGTGTGGAAAAAACACTTTTTGCACTTGTGATAGTGTTGAAAAACCACTTTTCGCACTTGTTTTAGTGTTGAAAACCACTTTTCACACTGTGTTAGTGTGAAAAACACTTTTCGCACTTGCGTTGGTGCAGGAAACCACTTTTGCACTTGTATTAGTGTGGAAAAAACACTTTTTGCACTTGTGATAGTGTTGAAAAACCACTTTTCGCACTTGTGTTAGTGTTGAAAAACCACTTTTCGCACTTGTGTTAGTGTTGAAAAACCACTTTTCGCACTTGTGTTGGTGCAGGAAACCACTTTTGCACTTGTATTAGTGTGGAAAAAACACTATTCGCACTTGTATTTGTGTTGAAAAACCACTTTTCGCACTTGTGTTAGTGTTGAAAAACCACTTTTCGCACTTGCGTTGGTGCAGGAAACCACTTTTGCACTTGTATTAGTGTGGAAAAAAACACTTTTTGCACTTGTGATAGTGTTGAAAAACCACTTTTCGCACTTGTGTTTAGTGTTGAAAAACCACTTTTCGCACTTGTGTTGGTGAAGGAAACCACTTTTGCACTTGTATTAGTGTGGAAAAACCACTTTTCGCACTTGTGATAGTGTTGAAGAACCACTTTTCGCACTTGTGTTAGTGTTGAAAAACCACTTTTCGCACTTGTGTTGGTGCAGGAAACCACTTTTGCACTTGTATTAGTGTGGAAAAAAACACTTTTTGCACTTGTGATAGTGTTGAAAAACCACTTTTCGCACTTGTGTTGGTGCAGGAAATGACTTTTGCACTTGTATTAGTGTGGAAAAAACACTTTTTGCACTTGTGATAGTGTTGAAAAACCACTTTTCGCACTTGTGTTAGTGTTGAAAAACCACTTTTCGCACTTGTGTTGGTGCAGGAAACCACTTTTGCACTTGTATTGGTGTGGAAAAAACACTTTTCACACTTGTGTTAGTTGTTGAAAACCCACTTTTCGCACTTGTGTTAGTGTTGAAAAAACCACTTTTCGCACTTGTGTTGGTGCAGGAAACCACTTTTACACTTGTATTAGTGTGGAAAAAACACTTTTTGCACTTGTGATAGTGTTGAAAAACCACTTTTCGCACTTGTGTTAGTGTTGAAAAACCACTTTTCGCACTTGTGTTGGTGAAGGAAACACTTTTGCACTTGTATTAGTGTGGAAAAAACACTTTTTGCACTTGTGATAGTGTTGAAAAACCACTTTTCGCACTTGTGTTATTGTTGAAAAACCACTTTTTGCACTTGTGTTAGTGTTGAAAAACCACTTTTCGCACTTGTGTTGGTGCAGGACACCACTTTTGCACTTGTATTAGTGTGGAAAAAACACTTTTTGCACTTGTGATAGTGTTGAAAAACCACTTTTCGCACTTGTGTTAGTGTTGAAAAACCACTTTTCGCACTTGTGTTAGTGTTGACAAACCACTTTTCTCACTTGTGTTGGTGCGGGAAATCACTTTTGCACTTGTATTAGTGTGGAAAAAACACTTTTTGCACTTGTGATAGTGTTGAAAAACCACTTTTCGCACTTGTGTTAGTGTTCAAAAACCACTTTTCGCACTTTTTTTTTTTTTTTTTTTTTTTTTTTTTTTTTTTTATACAAGATCGAGGGCTCGTGAAAGAGCGAAAATTAATCACACAGAAAGACAAACAGACACATAAAACAAATAACATCGGGAGCGGTAAACAAGATGGGGAGAGAGGGGGGAAGGACACAAACACAACATTTGAGAGCAGGGACCGAGAGACATGGAGACATCGAGAGATCTGTGGGAGGGAGAGGGCTTTGGGGGGAGGCATGTGAAGGGGGGAGGCATGTGAAGGGGGGGAGGCATGTGAAGGGGGGGGGGGGGGGGGTGGGAGAGGTATAAACATATGGACACTGCAGGATTTCCAGGAAATAAGTTGGAATTTCAAACAAGGTGGATCTGGGGTGAATTAGTGGGGGTAGAAAAGATCAAGGATATGGATGGGGGAAGATAAGGGATGGTGGTGAACAGCTGTTTTAAAGACCTGGAGGGAGGAGAGGGATTGAAGGGAGTGTGGGAGTTTGTTCCACAGGCGGGAGAAAAGAGGAATGAAAGAGTGAAGGTGAGCAGAGAGCCGAGATTTCGGCAGTTTAACCATCAGAGGGTTGCTGGCAGATCTTGTGCGACCTGTAGGAATATTTGGGGGACAGAGCACGGAGAGAGCTGGGGGAGCAAGGCCGGAGAGGAGTCGGTAGAAGACAGAAAGACCACCTACCTGCCTGCGGGTGAGTGAGTGAAAGGCCCTCAGAGATAGCTTCATCGCGGGAGATTCCAATGATTTTGAAAGCTTTGGATTCAACAGCGTGAAGCCGAGCCAGGTGTGAGGCAGGAGCACCAGCCCATAGGGGAGAACAGTATTCCATTGAGCTGCGGATGAAAGCCTTGTATGTGGTGAGGAGCTCAGGTGTGCCGAGGAAGGACTTCGCACGACGGAGGATGCCCAGTCGGCGACTGGCTTTGGAGGCCAGCTTGGAAATGTGGTTTTCCCAAGAAAGATCATGGCAGATAGTGAGACCCAAAAGCTTGAGTGACAGAACTTCTTGGAGAGGATTGTTGAGAAAGTAGATGGGAGGGTTGTCCAGTCGATCTTTTCGGAGAGACATAGTAAGAGAGTGAGATTTGGCAGGATTGAAAGACATGTTCCACTTGTTTGACCAGTCTGTGATTTTGTCCAGGTCTTCAGAGAGTGAGGAGGCTGCAGACTGCCTATCTGAGGGAAGAGGAATGGAGCGGCAGAGAGTGGAGTCATCAGCAAAGAGATAGAGAGGATTTTCCAGAGAGTCAGAGAGATCATTGATAAAGACCAGAAAAAGCACAGGGCCCAGCACACTTCCTTGGGGAACTCCAGCCTGAACAGGAAGGGGAGATGAGAGAAATCCATTCAGGGCCACACGTTGACTACGACCAGAGAGGAAGTCCGCAAGCCATGCATGGAGATTTCCATGGATACCATAGGAGGAGAGTTTGGTGAGCAGAGCTGGGTGCCAGACCGTATCAAAGGCCCTTGATATGTCAAGGGAGACAGCTCTGATTTCCTGTTTGGCATTCAGGACCTCCATCCATTGTTGAGACAGCAGAAGCAGCATGTCCAGAGTAGAGTGACCTGGTCTGAAACCAAATTGATGATCAGAGATCAAGCCATTGGAGAAGAGGAAAGATTTCATATCCGAAACAATGATGGATTCCATGACTTTGCTGATAATTGGGAGCAGGCTGATTGGTCTGTAGTTGCAAGGATCTGTTTTTGCACCTTTTTTGTGTAAAGCGGTAATGTTAGCTGATTTCCAGGATGCTGGCAGATGACCTTGAGCAAAAGATAGGGTGAAAAGAACAGAGAGAGGGTGAGATAGAGCGGCAGAGCATGATTTTAGGACCCGTGGGCTGATGCCGTCTGGTCCAGTTGCAGAATCAGAGTCGAGGTTTGACAAAAACTCCTCCACCTTGTCAGGAGAGAAGGACACAGAGTCCAGGAGCATTTGGGTTCGACTGGGAAAGGTGGGAACAGAGAGAGATGGGTTTGGGACTAAGGATTTCGAGGCGAACACAGAGTTGAGGCATTCGGCTTTGTCACGTGCGATGTCAACTGTGTGGCCATTTGAGGTAAGGGAGGGGATGGAGGGGGAACAAACACCAGAAACGGATTTGACCAGACGCCACCAGGATTTGGAGGAAGGAGACAGGTTTGAGAGTTCATTCTTGAGTGAGGAGAGATAGTGCTTCCTGGCACTCCTGAGGGTAGACACACACTTGTTCCGAGCTTGGTGGAAGGAATTGAGATTTCCTTCAGTTGGATTAGCCTTCCAAGAGGCAAAGGCAAGTTGTTTCAGGGCAACTGCCTCACCACAAGATTCAGTGTACCATGGACGGGAGGAAGGGTAAGACAATTGAAGGCGAGATGGGATAAATCTGTGCATGAGAGAGATCAGTTTGCTTTGGAAGAATTCCCAGGAAGAATTGATGTCAGAGGCAGTGGAGATGGGAGACCAATCCAGACGATTGATGGCTGCTTGAAGACCGTCCCAGTCGGCCTGAGTGAAATGCCAGACTCGTCGACGCTGAGGAGGCTCTCTGAGAATGGCCAGAGAGATGTCCACTTTGACAAGCACATGATCAGAAGAACCGATTGGAGCAGAAGAAGAGCAGCAGACATTAGCAGGGAAGTTTGTCATAACCAAGTCTAGAAGAGAAGATACTCCATTGGCTGAGATCCGGGTCGGGAAATTGGAAGATTGTGTCAATCCCAGTGAGTCACAGAAGTCCTTTGCTGAGGTGCCATGACTAGTGAGAGAGGAACCCACACCCAACCAGGTGGCATGATGACAGTTGAAGTCACCACATATGAGGAAGAGAGAGTTGGGATGAGTGGATAGAAGTTGGTCCATGTTGTCAGACATTGAAATGTAGATGGAGTCATCACTGTTTGGGGGACGGTACAGAACACATATGAACAAAAGGTGGGAGCGGAGAGGAAGCCGTAACCAGAGGTACTCCTGCGGGTGAGGAGGAAAGAGAGCAGTGCAAGGAGAGTGAGGAAGAGAGTTTTTGACAAAGATAGCCACCCCACCACCAGGCCGAGGCTCAGGTCTATCATACCGGAGGAGGGAGTAACTAGGAAGAGATATTAAGGAATCAGAGACATCTTGAAGGAGGAAAGTCTCTGTTAAGCAGATCAAGTCTGGATTGTCAGAAGCAACCTGTATGGAGAGATCAGTCAGGTTTGAGCGAAGGCCCCGGATGTTTGAGGTCCATACCGTTAATGAAGAGAGAGGGGGAGCATCGGGTACAGGACAGGGGAGGGGAGGAGTAGGGTAAGATGAAGGATGAGAGGGGGAGGTAGGGAGAGCAGTTGATAGTGTTTCAGATGTTGCAGAAGAGTTCCAAGAAAGGGAAGGATGAGGAGGATGAAAGGTTTGCTGGTGAAGGGATGCGGCACAGTGAGGGGTTGTTTGAGGGGGGGCAGAGGAAAGTAGAAGGTTTGGGGGGGGTGGAGGTATGAGATAGAAGGGAGACGAAGTGGGGAGGAGGCAGCTTGGAGGAGGAGGGTGGAGGAGAGAGAATTGGAGAGGAATGGTATGGGGGGAGAATTGAATGGGAGGGATTGGGGGGGAGTTTTGAAGGGGAGGAGTGAGGGGGGAGTTTAGGAGGGGAGGGGCAAGGGGGGAGTTTTGGAGGGAAGGGGAAAGGGGGGAGATCAGGAGTGGAGGGGCAAGGGGGGGGATTAGGAGGGGAGGGACAAAGGGGAAGTTTAGGAGGGGAAGGGCAAGGGGGGAGTTCAGGAGTGGAGGGGCAAGGGGGGAGTTTAAGAGTGGAGGGGCAAGGGGGAAGTTTCGGAGTGTAGGTGCAAGGGGGGGGATTTGGATGGGAGGGGCAAGAGGGGAGTTTAGAAAGTGGATGATTAATGAAAGACGAACATTGATAACAAATTGGGTTTGTTGTGATTTTCAAGTTAGCAAGTTACTTTCAAGTTCAAGTTACTTGTGTTGGTGCAGGAAACCACTTTTGCACTTGTATTGGTGTGGAAAAAACACTTTTCACACTTTTGTTAGTGTTGAAAACCCACTTTTCGCACTTGTGTTAGTGTTGAAAAACCACTTTTCGCACTTGTGTTGGTGCAGGAAATCACTTTTGCACTTGTACTAGTGTGGAAAAAACACTTTTTGCACTTGTGATAGTGTTGAAAAACCACTTTTCGCACTTGTGTTAGTGTTGAAAAACCACTTTTCGCACTTGTGTTGGTGCAGGAAACCACTTTTGCACTTGTATTGGTGTGGAAAAAACACTTTTCACACTTGTGTTAGTGTTGAAAACCCACTTTTCGCACTTGTGTTAGTGTTGAAAAACCACTTTTCGCACTTGTGTTGGTGCAGGAAACCACTTTTACACTTGTATTAGTGTGGAAAAAACACTTTTTGCACTTGTGATAGTGTTGAAAAACCACTTTTCGCACTTGTGTTAGTGTTGAAAAACCACTTTTCGCACTTGTGTTGGTGAAGGAAACCACTTTTGCACTTGTATTAGTGTGGAAAAACCACTTTTCGCACTTGTGATAGTGTTGAAGAACCACTTTTCGCACTTGTGTTAGTGCTGAAAATCCACTTTTCGCACTTGTGTTGGTGCAGGAAACCACTTTTGCACTTGTATTAGTGTGGAAAAACCACTTTTTGCACTTGTGATAGTGTTGAAGAACCACTTTTCGCACTTGTGTTAGTGTTGAAAAACCACTTTTCACACTTGTGTTGGTGCAGGAAACCACTTTTGCACTTGTATTAGTGTGGAAAAAACACTTTTTGCACTTGTGATAGTGTTGAAAAACCACTTTTCGCACTTGTGTTGGTGCAGGAAATGACTTTTGCACTTGTATTAGTGTGGAAAAAACACTTTTTGCACTTGTGATAGTGTTGAAAAACCACTTTTCGCACTTGTGTTAGTGTTGAAAAACCACTTTTCCCACTTGTGTTGGTGCAGGAAACCACTTTTGCACTTGTATTGGTGTGGAAAAAACACTTTTCACACTTGTGTTAGTGTTGAAAACCCACTTTTCTCACTTGTGTTAGTGTTGAAAAACCACTTTTCGCACTTGTGTTGGTGCAGGAAACCACTTTTACACTTGTATTAGTGTGGAAAAAACACTTTTTGCACTTGTGATAGTGTTGAAAAACCACTTTTCGCACTTGTGTTAGTGTTGGAAAACCACTTTTCGCACTTGTGTTGGTGAAGGAAACCACTTTTGCACTTGTATTAGTGTGGAAAAACCACTTTTCGCACTTGTGATAGTGTTGAAGAACCACTTTTCGCACTTGTTTTAGTGTTGAAAAACCACTTTTCGCACTTGTGTTGGTGCAGGAAACCACTTTTGCAATTGTATTAGTGTGGAAAAAACACTTTTTGCACTTGTGATAGTGTTGAAAAACCACTTTTCGCACTTGTTTTAGTGTTGGAAAACCACTTTTCGCACTTGTGTTAGTGTTCAAAAACCACTTTTCGCACTTTTTTTTTTTTTTTTTTTTTTTTTTGTATACAAGATCGAGGCTCGTGAAAGAGCGAAAATTAATCACACAGAAAGACAAACAGACACATAAAACAAATAACATCGGGAGCGGTAGACAAGATGGGGAGAGAGGGGGAAGGACACAAACACAACATTTGAGAGCAGGGACCGAGAGACATGGAGACATCGAGAGATCTGTGGGAGGGAGAGGGCTTTGGGGGGGAGGCATGTGAAGGGGGGAGGCATGTGAAGGGGGGGAGGCATGTGAAGGGGGGGGGTGGGAGAGGTATAAACATATGGACACTGCCAGGATTTCCAGGAAATAAGTTGGAATTTCAAACAAGGTGGATCTGGGGTGAATTAGTGGGGGTAGAAAAGATCAAGGTTATGGATGGGGGAAGATAAGGGATGGTGGTGAACAGCTGTTTTAAAGACCTGGAGGGAGGAGAGGGATTGAAGGGAGTGTGGGAGTTTGTTCCACAGGTGGGAGAAAAGAGGAATGAAAGAGTGAAGGTGAGCAGAGAGCCGAGATTTCGGCAGTTTAACCATCAGAGGGTTGCTGGCAGATCTTGTGCGACCTGTAGGAATATTTGGGGGACAGAGCACGGAGAGAGCTGGGGGAGCAAGGCCGGAGAGGAGTCGGTAGAAGACAGAAAGACCACCTACCTGCCTGCGGTGAGTGAGTGAAAGGCCCTCAGAGATAGCTTCATCGCGGGAGATTCCAATGATTTTGAAAGCTTTGGATTCAACAGCGTGAAGCCGAGCCAGGTGTGAGGCAGGAGCACCAGCCCATAGGGGAGAACAGTATTCCATTGAGCTGCGGATGAAAGCCTTGTATGTGGTGAGGAGCTCAGGTGTGCCGAGGAAGGACTTCGCACGACGGAGGATGCCCAGTCGGCGACTGGCTTTGGAGGCCAGCTTGGAAATGTGGTTTTCCCAAGAAAGATCATGGCAGATAGTGAGACCCAAAAGCTTGAGTGACAGAACTTCTTGGAGAGGATTGTTGAGAAAGTAGATGGGAGGGTTGTCCAGTCGATCTTTTCGGAGAGACATAGTAAGAGAGTGAGATTTGGCAGGATTGAAAGACATGTTCCACTTGTTTGACCAGTCTGTGATTTTGTCCAGGTCTTCAGAGAGTGAGGAGGCTGCAGACTGCCTATCTGAGGGAAGAGGAATGGAGCGGCAGAGAGTGGAGTCATCAGCAAAGAGATAGAGAGGATTTTCCAGAGAGTCAGAGAGATCATTGATAAAGACCAGAAAAAGCACAGGGCCCAGCACACTTCCTTGGGGAACTCCAGCCTGAACAGGAAGGGGAGATGAGAGAAATCCATTCAGGGCCACACGTTGACTACGACCAGAGATGAAGTCCGCAAGCCATGCATGGAGATTTCCATGGATACCATAGGAGGAGAGTTTGGTGAGCAGAGCTGGGTGCCAGACCGTATCAAAGGCCCTTGATATGTCAAGGGAGACAGCTCTGATTTCCTGTTTGGCATTCAGGACCTCCATCCATTGTTGAGACAGCAGAAGCAGCATGTCCAGAGTAGAGTGACCTGGTCTGAAACCAAATTGATGATCAGAGATCAAGCCATTGGAGAAGAGGAAAGATTTCATATCCGAAGCAATGATGGATTCCATGACTTTGCTGATAATTGGGAGCAGGCTGATTGGTCTGTAGTTGCAAGGATCTGTTTTTGCACCTTTTTTGTGTAAAGCGGTAATGTTAGCTGATTTCCAGGATGCTGGCAGATGACCTTGAGCAAAAGATAGGGTGAAAAGAACAGAGAGAGGGTGAGATAGAGCGGCAGAGCATGATTTTAGGACCCGTGGGCTGATGCCGTCTGGTCCAGTTGCAGAATCAGAGTCGAGGTTTGACAAAAACTCCTCCACCTTGTCAGGAGAGAAGGACACAGAGTCCAGGAGCATTTGGGTTCGACTGGGAAAGGTGGGAACAGAGAGAGATGGGTTTGGGACTAAGGATTTCGAGGCGAACACAGAGTTGAGGCATTCGGCTTTGTCACGTGCGATGTCAACTGTGTGGCCATTTGAGGTAAGGGAGGGGATGGAGGGGGAACAAACACCAGAAACGGATTTGACCAGACGCCACCAGGATTTGGAGGAAGGAGACAGGTTTGAGAGTTCATTCTTGAGTGAGGAGAGATAGTGCTTCCTGGCACTCCTGAGGGTAGACACACACTTGTTCCGAGCTTGGTGGAAGGAATTGAGATTTCCTTCAGTTGGATTAGCCTTCCAAGAGGCAAAGGCAAGTTGTTTCAGGGCAACTGCCTCACCACAAGATTCAGTGTACCATGGACGGGAGGAAGGGTAAGACAATTGAAGGCGAGATGGGATAAATCTGTGCATGAGAGAGATCAGTTTGCTTTGGAAGAATTCCCAGGAAGAATTGATGTCAGAGGCAGTGGAGATGGGAGACCAATCCAGACGATTGATGGCTGCTTGAAGACCGTCCCAGTCGGCCTGAGTGAAATGCCAGACTCGTCGACGCTGAGGAGGCTCTCTGAGAATGGCCAGAGAGATGTCCACTTTGACAAGCACATGATCAGAAGAACCGATTGGAGCAGAAGAAGAGCAGCAGACATTAGCAGGGAAGTTTGTCATAACCAAGTCTAGAAGAGAAGATACTCCATTGGCTGAGATCCGGGTCGGGAAATTGGAAGATTGTGTCAATCCCAGTGAGTCACAGAAGTCCTTTGCTGAGGTGCCATGACTAGTGAGAGAGGAACCCACACCCAACCAGGTGGCATGATGACAGTTGAAGTCACCACATATGAGGAAGAGAGAGTTGGGATGAGTGGATAGAAGTTGGTCCATGTTGTCAGACATTGAAATGTAGATGGAGTCATCACTGTTTGGGGGACGGTACAGAACACATATGAACAAAAGATGGGAGCGGAGAGGAAGCCGTAACCAGAGGTACTCCTGCGGGTGAGGAGGAAAGAGAGCAGTGCAAGGAGAGTGAGGAAGAGAGTTTTTGACAAAGATAGCCACCCCACCACCAGGCCGAGGCTCAGGTCTATCATACCGGAGGAGGGAGTAACCAGGAAGAGATATTAAGGAATCAGAGACATCTTGAAGGAGGAAAGTCTCTGTTAAGCAGATCAAGTCTGGATTGTCAGAAGCAACCTGTATGGAGAGATCAGTCAGGTTTGAGCGAAGGCCCCGGATGTTTGAGGTCCATACCGTTAATGAAGAGAGAGGGGGAGCATCGGGTACAGGACAGGGGAGGGGAGGAGTAGGGTAAGATGAAGGATGAGAGGGGGAGGTAGGGAGAGCAGTTGATAGTGTTTCAGATGTTGCAGAAGAGTTCCAAGAAAGGGAAGGATGAGGAGGATGAAAGGTTTGCTGGTGAAGGGATGCGGCACAGTGAGGGGTTGTTTGAGGGGGGGCAGAGGAAAGTAGAAGGTTTGGGGGGGGTGGAGGTATGAGATAGAAGGGAGACGAAGTGGGGAGGAGGCAGCTTGGAGGAGGAGGGTGGAGGAGAGGGAATTGGAGAGGAATGGTATGGGGGGAGAATTGAATGGGAGGGATTGGGGGGGAGTTTTGAAGGGGAGGAGTGAGGGGGGAGTTTAGGAGGGGAGGGGCAAGGGGGGAGTTTTGGCGGGAAGGGGAAAGGGGGGAGATCAGGAGTGGAGGGGCAAGGGGGGGGATTAGGAGGGGAGGGACAAAGGGGAAGTTTAGGAGGGGAAGGGCAAGGGGGGAGTTCAGGAGTGGAGGGGCAAGGGGGGAGTTTAAGAGTGGAGGGGCAAGGGGGAAGTTTCGGAGTGTAGGTGCAAGGGGGGGGAATTTGGATGGGAGGGGCAAGAGGGGAGTTTAGAAAGTGGATGATTAATGAAAGACGAACATTGATAACAAATTGGGTTTGTTGTGATTTTCAAGTTAGCAAGTTACTTTCAAGTTCAAGTTACTTGTGTTGGTGCAGGAAACCACTTTTGCACTTGTATTGGTGTGGAAAAAACACTTTTCACACTTTTGTTAGTGTTGAAAACCCACTTTTCGCACTTGTGTTAGTGTTGAAAAACCACTTTTCGCACTTGTGTTGGTGCAGGAAATCACTTTTGCACTTGTACTAGTGTGGAAAAAACACTTTTTGCACTTGTGATAGTGTTGAAAAACCACTTTTCGCACTTGTGTTAGTGTTGAAAAACCACTTTTCGCACTTGTGTTGGTGCAGGAAACCACTTTTGCACTTGTATTGGTGTGGAAAAAACACTTTTCACACTTGTGTTAGTGTTGAAAACCCACTTTTCGCACTTGTGTTAGTGTTGAAAAACCACTTTTCGCACTTGTGTTGGTGCAGGAAACCACTTTTACACTTGTATTAGTGTGGAAAAAACACTTTTTGCACTTGTGATAGTGTTGAAAAACCACTTTTCGCACTTGTGTTAGTGTTGAAAAACCACTTTTCGCACTTGTGTTGGTGAAGGAAACCACTTTTGCACTTGTATTAGTGTGGAAAAACCACTTTTCGCACTTGTGATAGTGTTGAAGAACCACTTTTCGCACTTGTGTTAGTGCTGAAAAACCACTTTTCGCACTTGTGTTGGTGCAGGAAACCACTTTTGCACTTGTATTAGTGTGGAAAAAACACTTTTTGCACTTGTGATAGTGTTGAAGAACCACTTTTCGCACTTGTGTTAGTGTTGAAAAACCACTTTTCGCACTTGTGTTGGTGCAGGAAACCACTTTTGCACTTGTATTAGTGTGGAAAAAACACTTTTTGCACTTGTGATAGTGTTGAAAAACCACTTTTCGCACTTGTGTTGGTGCAGGAAATGACTTTTGCACTTGTATTAGTGTGGAAAAAACACTTTTTGCACTTGTGATAGTGTTGAAAAACCACTTTTCGCACTTGTGTTAGTGTTGAAAAACCACTTTTCGCACTTGTGTTGGTGCAGGAAACCACTTTTGCACTTGTATTGGTGTGGAAAAAACACTTTTCACACTTGTGTTAGTGTTGAAAACCCACTTTTCTCACTTGTGTTAGTGTTGAAAAACCACTTTTCGCACTTGTGTTGGTGCAGGAAACCACTTTTACACTTGTATTAGTGTGGAAAAAACACTTTTTGCACTTGTGATAGTGTTGAAAAACCACTTTTCGCACTTGTGTTAGTGTTGGAAAACCACTTTTCGCACTTGTGTTGGTGAAGGAAACCACTTTTGCACTTGTATTAGTGTGGAAAAACCACTTTTCGCACTTGTGATAGTGTTGAAGAACCACTTTTCGCACTTGTTTTAGTGTTGAAAAACCACTTTTCGCACTTGTGTTGGTGCAGGAAACCACTTTTGCAATTGTATTAGTGTGGAAAAAACACTTTTTGCACTTGTGATAGTGTTGAAAAACCACTTTTCGCACTTGTTTTAGTGTTGGAAAACCACTTTTCACACTTGTGTTAGTGTTGAAAAAACACTTTTCGCACTTGTGTTGGTGCAGGAAACCACTTTTGCACTTGTATTAGTGTGGAAAAAACACTTTTTGCACTTGTGATAGTGTTGAAAAACCACTTTTCGCACTTGTTTTAGTGTTGGAAAACCACTTTTCACACTTGTGTTAGTGTTGAAAAAACACTTTTCGCACTTGTGTTGGTGCAGGAAACCACTTTTGCACTTGTATTAGTGTGGAAAAAACACTTTTTGCACTTGTGATAGTGTTGAAAAACCACTTTTCGCACTTGTGTTGGTGCAGGAAATGACTTTTGCACTTGTATTAGTGTGGAAAAAACACTTTTTGCACTTGTGATAGTGTTGAAAAACCACTTTTCGCACTTGTGTTAGTGTTGAAAAACCACTTTTCGCACTTGTGTTGGTGCAGGAAACCACTTTTGCACTTGTATTGGTGTGGAAAAAACACTTTTCACACTTGTGTTAGTGTTGAAAACCCACTTTTCTCACTTGTGTTAGTGTTGAAAAACCACTTTTCGCACTTGTGTTGGTGCAGGAAACCACTTTTACACTTGTATTAGTGTGGAAAAAACACTTTTTGCACTTGTGATAGTGTTGAAAAACCACTTTTCGCACTTGTGTTAGTGTTGGAAAACCACTTTTCGCACTTGTGTTGGTGAAGGAAACCACTTTTGCACTTGTATTAGTGTGGAAAAACCACTTTTCGCACTTGTGATAGTGTTGAAGAACCACTTTTCGCACTTGTTTTAGTGTTGAAAAACCACTTTTCGCACTTGTGTTGGTGCAGGAAACCACTTTTGCAATTGTATTAGTGTGGAAAAAACACTTTTTGCACTTGTGATAGTGTTGAAAAACCACTTTTCGCACTTGTTTTAGTGTTGGAAAACCACTTTTCGCACTTGTGTTAGTGTTCAAAAACCACTTTTCGCACTTTTTTTTTTTTTTTTTTTTTTTTTTGTATACAAGATCGAGGCTCGTGAAAGAGCGAAAATTAATCACACAGAAAGACAAACAGACACATAAAACAAATAACATCGGGAGCGGTAGACAAGATGGGGAGAGAGGGGGAAGGACACAAACACAACATTTGAGAGCAGGGACCGAGAGACATGGAGACATCGAGAGATCTGTGGGAGGGAGAGGGCTTTGGGGGGGAGGCATGTGAAGGGGGGAGGCATGTGAAGGGGGGGAGGCATGTGAAGGGGGGGGGTGGGAGAGGTATAAACATATGGACACTGCCAGGATTTCCAGGAAATAAGTTGGAATTTCAAACAAGGTGGATCTGGGGTGAATTAGTGGGGGTAGAAAAGATCAAGGTTATGGATGGGGGAAGATAAGGGATGGTGGTGAACAGCTGTTTTAAAGACCTGGAGGGAGGAGAGGGATTGAAGGGAGTGTGGGAGTTTGTTCCACAGGCGGGAGAAAAGAGGAATGAAAGAGTGAAGGTGAGCAGAGAGCCGAGATTTCGGCAGTTTAACCATCAGAGGGTTGCTGGCAGATCTTGTGCGACCTGTAGGAATATTTGGGGGACAGAGCACGGAGAGAGCTGGGGGAGCAAGGCCGGAGAGGAGTCGGTAGAAGACAGAAAGACCACCTACCTGCCTGCGGTGAGTGAGTGAAAGGCCCTCAGAGATAGCTTCATCGCGGGAGATTCCAATGATTTTGAAAGCTTTGGATTCAACAGCGTGAAGCCGAGCCAGGTGTGAGGCAGGAGCACCAGCCCATAGGGGAGAACAGTATTCCATTGAGCTGCGGATGAAAGCCTTGTATGTGGTGAGGAGCTCAGGTGTGCCGAGGAAGGACTTCGCACGACGGAGGATGCCCAGTCGGCGACTGGCTTTGGAGGCCAGCTTGGAAATGTGGTTTTCCCAAGAAAGATCATGGCAGATAGTGAGACCCAAAAGCTTGAGTGACAGAACTTCTTGGAGAGGATTGTTGAGAAAGTAGATGGGAGGGTTGTCCAGTCGATCTTTTCGGAGAGACATAGTAAGAGAGTGAGATTTGGCAGGATTGAAAGACATGTTCCACTTGTTTGACCAGTCTGTGATTTTGTCCAGGTCTTCAGAGAGTGAGGAGGCTGCAGACTGCCTATCTGAGGGAAGAGGAATGGAGCGGCAGAGAGTGGAGTCATCAGCAAAGAGATAGAGAGGATTTTCCAGAGAGTCAGAGAGATCATTGATAAAGACCAGAAAAAGCACAGGGCCCAGCACACTTCCTTGGGGAACTCCAGCCTGAACAGGAAGGGGAGATGAGAGAAATCCATTCAGGGCCACACGTTGACTACGACCAGAGATGAAGTCCGCAAGCCATGCATGGAGATTTCCATGGATACCATAGGAGGAGAGTTTGGTGAGCAGAGCTGGGTGCCAGACCGTATCAAAGGCCCTTGATATGTCAAGGGAGACAGCTCTGATTTCCTGTTTGGCATTCAGGACCTCCATCCATTGTTGAGACAGCAGAAGCAGCATGTCCAGAGTAGAGTGACCTGGTCTGAAACCAAATTGATGATCAGAGATCAAGCCATTGGAGAAGAGGAAAGATTTCATATCCGAAGCAATGATGGATTCCATGACTTTGCTGATAATTGGGAGCAGGCTGATTGGTCTGTAGTTGCAAGGATCTGTTTTTGCACCTTTTTTGTGTAAAGCGGTAATGTTAGCTGATTTCCAGGATGCTGGCAGATGACCTTGAGCAAAAGATAGGGTGAAAAGAACAGAGAGAGGGTGAGATAGAGCGGCAGAGCATGATTTTAGGACCCGTGGGCTGATGCCGTCTGGTCCAGTTGCAGAATCAGAGTCGAGGTTTGACAAAAACTCCTCCACCTTGTCAGGAGAGAAGGACACAGAGTCCAGGAGCATTTGGGTTCGACTGGGAAAGGTGGGAACAGAGAGAGATGGGTTTGGGACTAAGGATTTCGAGGCGAACACAGAGTTGAGGCATTCGGCTTTGTCACGTGCGATGTCAACTGTGTGGCCATTTGAGGTAAGGGAGGGGATGGAGGGGGAACAAACACCAGAAACGGATTTGACCAGACGCCACCAGGATTTGGAGGAAGGAGACAGGTTTGAGAGTTCATTCTTGAGTGAGGAGAGATAGTGCTTCCTGGCACTCCTGAGGGTAGACACACACTTGTTCCGAGCTTGGTGGAAGGAATTGAGATTTCCTTCAGTTGGATTAGCCTTCCAAGAGGCAAAGGCAAGTTGTTTCAGGGCAACTGCCTCACCACAAGATTCAGTGTACCATGGACGGGAGGAAGGGTAAGACAATTGAAGGCGAGATGGGATAAATCTGTGCATGAGAGAGATCAGTTTGCTTTGGAAGAATTCCCAGGAAGAATTGATGTCAGAGGCAGTGGAGATGGGAGACCAATCCAGACGATTGATGGCTGCTTGAAGACCGTCCCAGTCGGCCTGAGTGAAATGCCAGACTCGTCGACGCTGAGGAGGCTCTCTGAGAATGGCCAGAGAGATGTCCACTTTGACAAGCACATGATCAGAAGAACCGATTGGAGCAGAAGAAGAGCAGCAGACATTAGCAGGGAAGTTTGTCATAACCAAGTCTAGAAGAGAAGATACTCCATTGGCTGAGATCCGGGTCGGGAAATTGGAAGATTGTGTCAATCCCAGTGAGTCACAGAAGTCCTTTGCTGAGGTGCCATGACTAGTGAGAGAGGAACCCACACCCAACCAGGTGGCATGATGACAGTTGAAGTCACCACATATGAGGAAGAGAGAGTTGGGATGAGTGGATAGAAGTTGGTCCATGTTGTCAGACATTGAAATGTAGATGGAGTCATCACTGTTTGGGGGACGGTACAGAACACATATGAACAAAAGATGGGAGCGGAGAGGAAGCCGTAACCAGAGGTACTCCTGCGGGTGAGGAGGAAAGAGAGCAGTGCAAGGAGAGTGAGGAAGAGAGTTTTTGACAAAGATAGCCACCCCACCACCAGGCCGAGGCTCAGGTCTATCATACCGGAGGAGGGAGTAACCAGGAAGAGATATTAAGGAATCAGAGACATCTTGAAGGAGGAAAGTCTCTGTTAAGCAGATCAAGTCTGGATTGTCAGAAGCAACCTGTATGGAGAGATCAGTCAGGTTTGAGCGAAGGCCCCAAATGTTTGAGGTCCATACCGTTAATGAAGAGAGAGGGGGAGCATCGGGTACAGGACAGGGGAGGGGAGGAGTAGGGTAAGATGAAGGATGAGAGGGGGAGGTAGGGAGAGCAGTTGATAGTGTTTCAGATGTTGCAGAAGAGTTCCAAGAAAGGGAAGGATGAGGAGGATGAAAGGTTTGCTGGTGAAGGGATGCGGCACAGTGAGGGGTTGTTTGAGGGGGGGCAGAGGAAAGTAGAAGGTTTGGGGGGGGGTGGAGGTATGAGATAGAAGGGAGACGAAGTGGGGAGGAGGCAGCTTGGAGGAGGAGGGTGGAGGAGAGAGAATTGGAGAGGAATGGTATGGGGGGAGAATTGAATGGGAGGGATTGGGGGGGAGTTTTGAAGGGGAGGAGTGAGGGGGGAGTTTAGGAGGGGAGGGGCAAGGGGGGAGTTTTGGAGGGAAGGGGAAAGGGGGGAGATCAGGAGTGGAGGGGCAAGGGGGGGGATTAGGAGGGGAGGGACAAAGGGGAAGTTTAGGAGGGGAAGGGCAAGGGGGGAGTTCAGGAGTGGAGGGGCAAGGGGGGAGTTTAAGAGTGGAGGGGCAAGGGGGAAGTTTCGGAGTGTAGGTGCAAGGGGGGGGATTTGGATGGGAGGGGCAAGAGGGGAGTTTAGAAAGTGGATGATTAATGAAAGACGAACATTGATAACAAATTGGGTTTGTTGTGATTTTCAAGTTAGCAAGTTACTTTCAAGTTCAAGTTACTTGTGTTGGTGCAGGAAACCACTTTTGCACTTGTATTGGTGTGGAAAAAACACTTTTCACACTTTTGTTAGTGTTGAAAACCCACTTTTCGCACTTGTGTTAGTGTTGAAAAACCACTTTTCGCACTTGTGTTGGTGCAGGAAATCACTTTTGCACTTGTACTAGTGTGGAAAAAACACTTTTTGCACTTGTGATAGTGTTGAAAAACCACTTTTCGCACTTGTGTTAGTGTTGAAAAACCACTTTTCGCACTTGTGTTGGTGCAGGAAACCACTTTTGCACTTGTATTGGTGTGGAAAAAACACTTTTCACACTTGTGTTAGTGTTGAAAACCCACTTTTCGCACTTGTGTTAGTGTTGAAAAACCACTTTTCGCACTTGTGTTGGTGCAGGAAACCACTTTTACACTTGTATTAGTGTGGAAAAAACACTTTTTGCACTTGTGATAGTGTTGAAAAACCACTTTTCGCACTTGTGTTAGTGTTGAAAAACCACTTTTCGCACTTGTGTTGGTGAAGGAAACCACTTTTGCACTTGTATTAGTGTGGAAAAACCACTTTTCGCACTTGTGATAGTGTTGAAGAACCACTTTTCGCACTTGTGTTAGTGCTGAAAAACCACTTTTCGCACTTGTGTTGGTGCAGGAAACCACTTTTGCACTTGTATTAGTGTGGAAAAAACACTTTTTGCACTTGTGATAGTGTTGAAGAACCACTTTTCGCACTTGTGTTAGTGTTGAAAAACCACTTTTCGCACTTGTGTTGGTGCAGGAAACCACTTTTGCACTTGTATTAGTGTGGAAAAAACACTTTTTGCACTTGTGATAGTGTTGAAAAACCACTTTTCGCACTTGTGTTGGTGCAGGAAATGACTTTTGCACTTGTATTAGTGTGGAAAAAACACTTTTTGCACTTGTGATAGTGTTGAAAAACCACTTTTCGCACTTGTGTTAGTGTTGAAAAACCACTTTTCGCACTTGTGTTGGTGCAGGAAACCACTTTTGCACTTGTATTGGTGTGGAAAAAACACTTTTCACACTTGTGTTAGTGTTGAAAACCCACTTTTCTCACTTGTGTTAGTGTTGAAAAACCACTTTTCGCACTTGTGTTGGTGCAGGAAACCACTTTTACACTTGTATTAGTGTGGAAAAAACACTTTTTGCACTTGTGATAGTGTTGAAAAACCACTTTTCGCACTTGTGTTAGTGTTGGAAAACCACTTTTCGCACTTGTGTTGGTGAAGGAAACCACTTTTGCACTTGTATTAGTGTGGAAAAACCACTTTTCGCACTTGTGATAGTGTTGAAGAACCACTTTTCGCACTTGTTTTAGTGTTGAAAAACCACTTTTCGCACTTGTGTTGGTGCAGGAAACCACTTTTGCAATTGTATTAGTGTGGAAAAAACACTTTTTGCACTTGTGATAGTGTTGAAAAACCACTTTTCGCACTTGTTTTAGTGTTGGAAAACCACTTTTCACACTTGTGTTAGTGTTGAAAAAACACTTTTCGCACTTGTGTTGGTGCAGGAAACCACTTTTGCACTTGTATTAGTGTGGAAAAAACACTTTTTGCACTTGTGATAGTGTTGAAAAACCACTTTTCGCACTTGTGTTAGTGTTGATAAACCACTTTTCGCACTTGTGTTAGTGTTGAAAAACCACTTTTCGCACTTGTGTTGGTGCAGGAAACCACTTCTGCACTTGTATTAGTGTGGAAAAAACACTATTCGCACTTGTGTTTGTGTTGAAAAACCACTTTTCGCACTTGTGTTAGTGTTGAAAAACCACTTTTCGCACTTGCGTTGGTGCAGGAAACCACTTTTGCCCTTGTATTAGTGTGGAAAAAACACTTTTTGCACTTGTGATAGTGTTGAAAAACCACTTTTCGCACTTGTGTTAGTGTTGAAAAACCACTTTTCGCACTTGTGTTGGTGAAGGAAACCACTTTTGCACTTGTATTAGTGTGGAAAAACCACTTTTTGCACTTGTGATAGTGTTGAAAAACCACTTTTCGCACTTGTGTTATTGTTGAAAAACCACTTTTTGCACTTGTGTTAGTGTTGAAAAACCACTTTTCGCACTTGTGTTGGTGCAGGACACCACTTTTGCACTTGTATTAGTGTGGAAAAAACACTTTTTGCACTTGTGATAGTGTTGAAAAACCACTTTTCGCACTTGTGTTAGTGTTGAAAAACCACTTTTCGCACTTGTGTTAGTGTTGACAAACCACTTTTCTCACTTGTGTTGGTGCAGGAAATCACTTTTGCACTTGTATTAGTGTGGAAAAAACACTTTTTGCACTTGTGATAGTGTTGAAAAACCACTTTTCGCACTTGTGTTAGTGTTCAAAAACCACTTTTCGCACTTGTGTTGGTGCAGGAAACCACTTTTGCACTTGTATTGGTGTGGAAAAAACACTTTTCACACTTTTGTTAGTGTTGAAAACCCACTTTTCACACTTGTGTTAGTGTTGAAAAACCACTTTTCGCACTTGTGTTGGTGCAGGAAACCACTTTTACACTTGTATTAGTGTGGAAAAAACACTTTTTGCACTTGTGATAGTGTTGAAAAACCACTTTTCGCACTTGTGTTAGTGTTGAAAAACCACTTTTTGCACTTGTGTTGGTGCAGGAAATCACTTTTGCACTTGTACTAGTGTGGAAAAAACACTTTTTGCACTTGTGATAGTGTTGAAAAACCACTTTTCGCACTTGTGTTAGTGTTGAAAAACCACTTTTCGCACTTGTGTTGGTGCAGGAAACCACTTTTGCACTTGTATTGGTGTGGAAAAAACACTTTTCACACTTGTGTTAGTGTTGAAAACCCACTTTTCGCACTTGTGTTAGTGTTGAAAAACCACTTTTCGCACTTGTGTTGGTGCAGGAAACCACTTTTACACTTGTATTAGTGTGGAAAAAAACACTTTTTGCACTTGTGATAGTGTTGAAAAACCACTTTTCGCACTTGTGTTAGTGTTGAAAAACCACTTTTCGCACTTGTGTTGGTGAAGGAAACCACTTTTGCACTTGTATTAGTGTGGAAAAACCACTTTTCGCACTTGTGATAGTGTTGAAGAACCACTTTTCGCACTTGTGTTAGTGTTGAAAAACCACTTTTCGCACTTGTGTTGGTGCAGGAAACCACTTTTGCACTTGTATTAGTGTGGAAAAAACACTTTTTGCACTTGTGATAGTGTTGAAAAACCACTTTTCGCACTTGTGTTGGTGCAGGAAATGACTTTTGCACTTGTATTAGTGTGGAAAAAACACTTTTTGCACTTGTGATAGTGTTGAAAAACCACTTTTCGCACTTGTGTTAGTGTTGAAAAACCACTTTTCGCACTTGTGTTGGTGCAGGAAACCACTTTTGCACTTGTATTGGTGTGGAAAAAACACTTTTCACACTTGTGTTAGTGTTGAAAACCCACTTTTCGCACTTGTGTTAGTGTTGAAAAACCACTTTTCGCACTTGTGTTGGTGCAGGAAACCACTTTTACACTTGTATTAGTGTGGAAAAAACACTTTTTGCACTTGTGTTAGTGTTGAAAAACCACTTTTCGCACTTGTGTTCGTGAAGGAAACCACTTTTGCACTTGTATTAGTGTGGAAAAACCACTTTTCGCACTTGTGATAGTGTTGAAGAACCACTTTTCGCACTTGTTTTAGTGTTGAAAAACCACTTTTCGCACTTGTGTTGGTGCAGGAAACCACTTTTGCACTTGTATTAGTGTGGAAAAAACACTTTTTGCACTTGTGATAGTGTTGAAAAACCACTTTTCGCACTTGTGTTAGTGTTGAAAAAACACATTTCGCACTTGTGTTTGTGTTGAAAAACCACTTTTCGCACTTGTGTTGGTGCAGGAAACCACTTTTGCACTTGTATTAGTGTGGAAAAAACACTTTTTGCACTTGTGATAGTGTTGAAAAACCACTTTTCGCACTTGTGTTAGTGTTGAAAAACCACTTTTCGCACTTGTGTTCGTGTTGAAAAACCACTTTTCGCACTTGTGTTGGTGCAGGAAACTACTTTTGCACTTGTATTAGTGTGGAAAAACCACTTTTCGCACTTGTGTTAATGTTGAAAAACCCCTTTTCGCACTTGTGTTAATGTTGAAAAACCACTTTTCGCACTTGTGTTGGTGCAGGAAACCACTTTTGCACTTGTATTAGTGTGGAAAAAACACTTTTTGCACTTGTGATAGTGTTGAAAAACCCACATTTCGCACTTGTGTTAGTGTTGAAAAACCACTTTTCGCACTTGTGTTGGTGCAGGAAACCACTTTTGCACTTGTATTAGTGTGGAAAAACCACTTTTCGCACTTGTATTAGTGTGGAAAAAACACTTTTTGCACTTGTGATAGTGTTGAAAAACCCACTTTTCGCACTTGTGTTAGTGTTGAAAAACCACTTTTCGCACTTGTGTTGGTGCAGGAAACCACTTTTGCACTTGTATTAGTGTGGAAAAACCACTTTTCGCACTTGTGTTAGTGTTGAAAAACCACTTTTCGCACTTGTGTTGGTGCAGGGAACCACTTTTGCACTTGTATTAGTGTGGAAAAACCACTTTTCGCACTTGTGTTAGTGTTGAAAAACCACTTTTCGCACTTGTGTTAGTGTTGAAAAACCACTTTTCGCACTTGCGTTGGTGCAGGAGACCACTTTTGCCCTTGTATTAGTGTGGAAAAAACACTTTTTGCACTTGTGATAGTGTTGAAAAACCACTTTTCGCACTTGTGTTAGTGTTGAAAAACACTTTTCGCACTTGTGTTGGTGAAGGAAACCACTTTTGCACTTGTATTAGTGTGGAAAAACCACTTTTCGCACTTGTGTTAGTGTTGAAAAACCACTTTTCGCACTTGTGTAGTGTTGAAAAACCACTTTTCGCACTTGTGTTAGTGTTGAAAAACCACTTTTCGCACTTGTGTTGGTGCAGGAAACCACTTTTTGCACTTGTATTAGTGTGCGAAAAAACACTTTTTGCACTTGTGATAGTGTTGAAAAACCACTTTTCGCACTTGTGTTAGTGTTTGAAAAACCACTTTTTGCACTTGTGATAGTGTTGAAAAACCACTTTTCGCACTTGTGTTAGTGTTGAAAAACCACTTTTCGCACTTGTGTTGGTGCAGGAAATCACTTTTGCACTTGTACTAGTGTGGAAAAACCACTTTTTGCACTTGTGTTAGTGTTGAAAAACCACTTTTCGCACTTGTGTTGGTGCAGGACACCACTTTTGCACTTGTATTAGTGTGGAAAAAACACTTTTTGCACTTGTGATAGTGTTGAAAAACCACTTTTCGCACTTGTGTTAGTGTTGAAAAACCACTTTTCGCACTTGTGTTGGTGCAGGAAATCACTTTTGCACTTGTACTAGTGTGGAAAAAAACACTTTTTGCACTTGTGATAGTGTTGAAAAACCACTTTTCGCACTTGTGTTAGTGTTGAAAAACCACTTTTCGCACTTGTGTTGGTGCGGGAAACCACTTTTGCACTTGTATTGGTGTGGAAAAAACACTTTTCACACTTGTGTTAGTGTTGAAAACCCACTTTTCGCACTTGTGTTAGTGTTGAAAAACACTTTTCGCACTTGTGTTGGTGCAGGAAACCACTTTTACACTTGTATTAGTGTGGAAAAAACACTTTTTGCACTTGTGATAGTGTTGAAAAACCACTTTTCGCACTTGTGTTAGTGTTGAAAAACCACTTTTCGCACTTGTGTTGGTGAAGGAAACCACTTTTGCACTTGTATTAGTGTGGAAAAACCACTTTTCGCACTTGTGATAGTGTTGAAGAACCACTTTTCGCACTTGTGTTAGTGTTGAAAAACCACTTTTCGCACTTGTGTTGGTGCAGGAAACCACTTTTGCACTTGTATTAGTGTGGAAAAAACACTTTTTGCACTTGTGATAGTGTTGAAAAACCACTTTTCGCACTTGTGTTGGTGCAGGAAATGACTTTTGCACTTGTATTAGTGTGGAAAAAAACACTTTTTGCACTTGTGATAGTGTTGAAAAACCACTTTTCGCACTTGTGTTAGTGTTGAAAAACCACTTTTCGCACTTGTGTTGGTGCAGGAAACACTTTTGCACTTGTATTGGTGTGGAAAAAACACTTTTCACACTTGTGTTAGTGTTGAAAACCCACTTTTCGCACTTGTGTTAGTGTTGAAAAACCACTTTTCGCACTTGTGTTGTTGCAGGAAACCACTTTTACACTTGTATTAGTGTGGAAAAAACACTTTTTGCACTTGTGATAGTGTTGAGAAACCACTTTTCGCACTTGTGTTAGTGTTGAAAAACCACTTTTCGCACTTGTGTTGGTGAAGGAAACCACTTTTGCACTTGTATTAGTGTGGAAAAACCACTTTTCGCACTTGTGATAGTGTTGAAGAACCACTTTTCGCACTTGTTTTAGTGTTGAAAAACCACTTTTCGCACTTGTGTTGGTGCAGGAAACCACTTTTGCACTTGTATTAGTGTGGAAAAAACACTTTTTGCACTTGTGATAGTGTTGAAAAACCACTTTTCGCACTTGTGTTAGTGTTGGAAAACCACTTTTCGCTCTTGTGTTAGTGTTGAAAAAACACTTTTCGCACTTGTGTTGGTGCAGGAAACCACTTTTGCACTTGTATTAGTGTGGAAAAACCACTTTTCGCACTTGTGTTAGTGTTGAAAAACAACTTTTCGCACTTGTGTTGGTGTTGAAAAACCACTTTTCGCACTTGTGTTGGTGCAGGAAACCACTTTTGCACTTGTACTAGTGTGGAAAAAACACTTTTCGCAATTGTGTTAGTGTTGAAAAACCACTTTTCGCACTTGTGTTAGTGTTGAAAAACCACTTTTCGCACTTGTGTTGGTGCAGGAAACCACTTTTGCACTTGTATTAGTGTGGAAAAAACACTTTTTGCACTTGTGATAGTGTTGAAAAACCACTTTTCGCACTTGTGTTAGTGTTGAAAAACCACTTTTCGCACTTGTGTTAGTGTTGAAAAACCACTTTTCGCACTTGTGTTAGTGTTGAAAAACCACTTTTCGCACTGGTGTTAGTGTTGAAAAACCACTTTTCGCACTTGTGTTGGTGCAGGAAACCACTTTTGCACTTGTATTAGTGTGGAAAAAACACTTTTCGCACTTGTGTTAGTGTTGAAAACCCACTTTTCGCACTTGTATTAGTGTTGAAAAACCACTTTTCGCACTTGTGTTGGTGCAGGAAACCACTTTTGCACTTGTATTAGTGTGGCAAAACCACTTTTCGCACTTGTGTTAGTGTTGAAAAACCACTTTTCGCACTTGTGTTAGTGTTGAAAAACCACTTTTCGCACTTGTGTTGGTGCAGGAAACCACTTTTGCACTTGTATTAGTGTGGAAAAAACACTTTTTACACTTGTGATAGTGTTGAAAAACCACTTTTCGCACTTGTGTTAGTGTTGAAAAACCACTTTTCGCACTTGTGTTAGTGTTGAAAAACCACTTTTCGCACTTGTGTTGGTGCAGGAAACCACTTTTGCACTTGTATTAGTGTGGAAAAACCACTTTTTGCACTTGTGATAGTGTTGAAGAACCACTTTTCGCACTTGTGTTAGTGTTGAAAAACCACTTTTCGCACTTGTGTTGGTGCAGGAAACCACTTTTGCACTTGTATTAGTGTGGAAAAAACACTTTTTGCACTTGTGATAGTGTTGAAAAACCACTTTTCGCACTTGTGTTGGTGCAGGAAATGACTTTTGCACTTGTATTAGTGTGGAAAAAACACTTTTTGCACTTGTGATAGTGTTGAAAAACCACTTTTCGCACTTGTGTTAGTGTTGAAAAACCACTTTTCGCACTTGTGTTGGTGCAGGAAACCACTTTTGCACTTGTATTGGTGTGGAAAAAACACTTTTCACACTTGTGTTAGTGTTGAAAAACCACTTTTCGCACTTGTGTTAGTGTTGAAAAACCACTTTTCGCACTTGTGTTGGTGCAGGAAACCACTTTTACACTTGTATTAGTGTGGAAAAAACACTTTTTGCACTTGTGATAGTGTTGAAAAACCACTTTTCGCACTTGTGTTAGTGTTGAAAAACCACTTTTCGCACTTGTGTTGGTGAAGGAAACCACTTTTGCACTTGTATTAGTGTGGAAAACCACTTTTTGCACTTGTGATAGTGTTGAAGAACCACTTTTCGCACTTGTTTTAGTGTTGAAAAACCACTTTTCGCACTTGTGTTGGTGCAGGAAACCACTTTTGCAATTGTATTAGTGTGGAAAAAACACTTTTTGCACTTGTGATAGTGTTGAAAAACCACTTTTCGCACTTGTTTTAGTGTTGGAAAACCACTTTTCACACTTGTGTTAGTGTTGAAAAAACACTTTTCGCACTTGTGTTGGTGCAGGAAACCACTTTTGCACTTGTATTAGTGTGGAAAAAACACTTTTCGCAATTGTGTTAGTGTTGAAAAACCACTTTTCGCACTTGTGTTAGTGTTGAAAAACCACTTTTCGCACTTGTGTTGGTGCAGGAAACCACTTTTGCACTTGTATTAGTGTGGAAAAAACACTTTTTGCACTTGTGATAGTGTTGAAAAACCACTTTTCGCACTGGTGTTAGTGTTGAAAAACCACTTTTCGCACTTGTGTTAGTGTTGAAAAACCACTTTTCGCACTTGTGTTAGTGTTGAAAAACCACTTTTCGCACTTGTGTTGGTGCAGGAAACCACTTTTGCACTTGTATTAGTGTGGAAAAAACACTTTTCGCACTTGTGTTAGTGTTGAAAACCCACTTTTCGCACTTGTGTTAGTGTTGAAAAACCACTTTTCGCACTTGTGTTGGTGCAGGAAACCACTTTTGCACTTGTATTAGTGTGGCAAAACCACTTTTCGCACTTGTGTTAGTGTTGAAAAACCACTTTTTGCACTTGTGTTAGTGTTGAAAAACCACTTTTCGCACTTGTGTTGGTGCAGGAAACCACTTTTGCACTTGTATTAGTGTGGAAAAAACACTTTTTACACTTGTGATAGTGTTGAAAAACCACTTTTCGCACTTGTGTTAGTGTTGAAAAACCACTTTTCGCACTTGTGTTAGTGTTGAAAAACCACTTTTCGCACTTGTGTTGGTGCAGGAAACCACTTTTGCACTTGTATTAGTGTGGAAAAAACACTTTTTGCACTTGTGATAGTGTTGAAAAACCACTTTTCGCACTTGTGTTAGTGTTGAAAAACCACTTTTAGCACTTGTGTTGGTGAAAGAAACCACTTTTGCACTTGTATTAGTGTGGAAAAACCACTTTTCTCACTTGTGTTAGTGTTGAAAAACCACTTTTCGCACTTGTGTTAGTGTTGAAAAACCACTTTTCGCACTTGTGTTGGTGCAGGAAACCACTTTTGCACTTGTATTAGTGTGGAAAAACCACTTTTGGCACTTGTGATAGTGTTGAAAAACCACTTTTCGCACTTGTGTTAGTGTTGAAAAAACACATTTCGCACTTGTGTTTGTGTTGAAAAACCACTTTTCGCACTTGTGTTGGTGCAGGAAACCACTTTTGCACTTGTATTAGTGTGGAAAAAACACTTTTTGCACTTGTGATAGTGTTGAAAAACCACTTTTCGCACTTGTGTTAGTGTTGAAAAACCACTTTTCGCACTTGTGTTCGTGTTGAAAAACCACTTTTCGCACTTGTGTTGGTGCAGGAAACTACTTTTGCACTTGTATTAGTGTGGAAAAACCACTTTTCGCACTTGTGTTAATGTTGAAAAACCCCTTTTCGCACTTGTGTTAATGTTGAAAAACCACTTTTCGCACTTGTGTTAGTGTTGAAAAACCACTTTTCGCACTTGTGTTGGTGCAGGAAACCACTTTGCACTTGTATTTAGCGTGGAAAAAACACTTTTCACACTTGTGTTAGTGTTGAAAACCACTTTTCGCACTTGTATTAGTGTGGAAAAAAACACTTTTTGCACTTGTGATAGTGTTGAAAAACCACTTTTCGCACTTGTGTTAGTGTTGAAAAACCACTTTTCGCACTTGTGTTGGTGCAGGAAACCACTTTTGCACTTGTATTAGTGTGGAAAAACCACTTTTCGCACTTGTGTTAGTGTTGAAAAACCACTTTTCGCACTTGTGTTGGTGCAGGGGAACCACTTTTGCACTTGTATTAGTGTGGAAAAACCACTTTTCGCACTTGTGTTAGTGTTGAAAAACCACTTTCCGCACTTGTGTTAGTGTTGAAAAACCACTTTTCGCACTTGTGTTGGTGCAGGCAACCACTTTTGCACTTGTATTAGTGTGGAAAAAACCACTTTTCGCACTTGTGTTAGTGTTGAAAAACCACTTTTTGCACTTGTGTTAGTGTTGAAAAACCACTTTTCGCACTTGTGTTGGTGCAGGAAACCACTTTTTGCACTTGTATTAGTGTGGAAAAACCACTTTTCGCACTTGTGTTAGTGTTGAAAAACCACTTTTTGCACTTGTGTTAGTGTTGAAAAACCACTTTTCGCACTTGCGTTGGTGCAGGAAACCACTTTTGCACTTGTATTAGTGTGGAAAAAACACTTTTTGCACTTGTGATAGTGTTGAAAAACGATCTTTTCGCACTTGTGTTGGTGTTGAAAAACCACTTTTCCGCACTTGTGTTGGTGCAGGAAACCACTTTTGCACTTGTATTAGTGTGGAAAAAACACTTTTCGCAATTGTGTTAGTGTTGAAAAACACCTTTTTCGCACTTGTGTTAGTGTTGAAAAACCACTTTTCGCACTTGTGTTGGTGCAGGAAACCACTTTTGCACTTGTATTAGTGTGGAAAAAACACTTTTTGCACTTGTGATAGTGTTGAAAAACCACTTTTCGCACTTGTGTTAGTGTTGAAAAACCACTTTTCGCACTTGTGTTAGTGTTGAAAAAACCACTTTTTCGCACTTGTGTTAGTGTTGAAAAACCACTTTTCGCACTTGTGTTGGTGCAGGAAACCACTTTGCACTTGTATTAGTGTGGAAAAAACACTTTTCGCACTTGTGTTAGTGTTGAAAACCCACTTTCGCACTTGTGTTAGTGTTGAAAAACCACTTTTCGCACTTGTGTTGGAGATCAGGAAACCACCTTTTGCACTTGTATTAGTGTGGCAAAACCACTTTTCGCAACTTGTGTTAGTGTTGAAAAACCACTTTTCGCACTTATATGTTAGTGTTGAAAAACCACTTTTCGCACTTGTGTTGGTGCAGGAAACCACTTTTGCACTTGTATTAGTGTGGAAAAAAACACTTTTTTACACTTGTGATAGTGTTGAAAAACCACTTTTCGCACTTGTGTTAGTGTTGAAAAAACCACTTTTCGCACTTGTGTTAGTGTTGAAAAACCACTTTTCGCACTTGTGTTGGTGCAGGAAACCACTTTTGCACTTGTATTAGCGTGGAAAAAACACTTTTCACACTTGTGTTAGTGTTGAAAACCACTTTTCGCACTTATATTAGTGTGGAAAAAACACTTTTTGCACTTGTGATAGTGTTGAAAAACCACTTTTCGCACTTGTGTTAGTGTTGAAAAACCACTTTTCGCACTTGTGTTGGTGCAGGAAACCACTTTTGCACTTGTATTAGTGTGGAAAAACCACTTTTCGCACTTGTGTTAGTGTTGAAAAACCACTTTTCGCACTTGTGTTGGTGCAGGGAACCACTTTTGCACTTGTATTAGTGTGGAAGAACCACTTTTCGCACTTGTGTTAGTGTTGAAAAACCACTTTTCGCACTTGTGTTAGTGTTGAAAAACCACTTTTCGCACTTGTGTTGGTGCAGGAAACCACTTTTGCACTTGTATTAGTGTGGAAAAACCACTTTTCGCACTTCTGTTAGTGTTGAAAAACCACTTTTTGCACTTGTGTTAGTGTTGAAAAACCACTTTTCGCACTTGTGTTGGTGCAGGAAACCACTTTTGCACTTGTATTAGTGTGGAAAAACCACTTTTCGCACTTGTGTTAGTGTTGAAAAACCACTTTTCGCACTTGTGTTAGTGTTGAAAAACCACTTTTCGCACTTGCGTTCGTGCAGGAAACCACTTTTGCACTTGTATTAGTGTGGAAAAAACACTTTTTGCACTTGTGATAGTGTTGAAAAACGACTTTTCGCACTTGTGTTGGTGTTGCAAAACCACTTTTCGCACTTGTGTTGGTGCAGGAAACCACTTTTGCACTTGTATTAGTGTGGAAAAAACACTTTTCGCAATTGTGTTAGTGTTGAAAAACCACTTTTCGCACTTGTGTTAGTGTTGAAAAACCACTTTTCGCACTTGTGTTGGTGCAGGAAACCACTTTTGCACTTGTATTAGTGTGGAAAAAACACTTTTTGCACTTGTGATAGTGTTGAAAAACCACTTTTCGCACTTGTGTTAGTGTTGAAAAACCACTTTTCGCACTTGTGTTAGTGTTGAAAAACCACTTTTCGCACTTGTGTTAGTGTTGAAAAACCACTTTTCGCACTTGTGTTGGTGCAGGAAACCACTTTTGCACTTGTATTAGTGTGGAAAAAACACTTTTCGCACTTGTGTTAGTGTTGAAAACCCACTTTTCGCACTTGTGTTAGTGTTGAAAAACCACTTTTCGCACTTGTGTTGGTGCAGGAAACCACTTTTGCACTTGTATTAGTGTGGCAAAACCACTTTTCGCACTTGTGTTAGTGTTGAAAAACCACTTTTCGCACTTGTGTTAGTGTTGAAAAACCACTTTTCGCACTTGTGTTGGTGCAGGAAACCACTTTTGCACTTGTATTAGTGTGGAAAAAACACTTTTTACACTTGTGATAGTGTTGAAAAACCACTTTTCGCACTTGTGTTAGTGTTGAAAAACCACTTTTCGCACTTGTGTTAGTGTTGAAAAACCACTTTTCGCACTTGTGTTGGTGCAGGAAACCACTTTTGCACTTGTATTACTGTGGAAAAAACACTTTTTGCACTTGTGATAGTGTTGAAAAACCACTTTTCGCACTTGTGTTAGTGTTGAAAAACCACTTTTAGCACTTGTGTTGGTGAAAGAAACCACTTTTGCACTTGTATTAGTGTGGAAAAACCACTTTTCTCACTTGTGTTAGTGTTGAAAAACCACTTTTCGCACTTGTGTTAGTGTTGAAAAACCACTTTTCGCACTTGTGTTGGTGCAGGAAACCACTTTTGCACTTGTATTAGTGTGGAAAAACCACTTTTTGCACTTGTGATAGTGTTGAAAAACCACTTTTCGCACTTGTGTTAGTGTTGAAAAAACACATTTCGCACTAGTGTTTGTGTTGAAAAACCACTTTTCGCACTTGTGTTGGTGCAGTAAACCACTTTTGCACTTGTATTAGTGTGGAAAAAACACTTTTTGCACTTGTGATAGTGTTGAAAAACCACTTTTCGCACTTGTGTTAGTGTTGAAAAACCACTTTTCGCACTTGTGTTCGTGTTGAAAAACCACTTTTCGCACTTGTGTTGGTGCAGGAAACTACTTTTGCACTTGTATTAGTGTGGAAAAACCACTTTTCGCACTTGTGTTAATGTTGAAAAACCCCTTTTCGCACTTGTGTTAATGTTGAAAAACCACTTTTCGCACTTGTGTTAGTGTTGAAAAACCACTTTTCGCACTTGTGTTGGTGCAGGAAACCACTTTTGCACTTGTATTAGCGTGGAAAAAACACTTTTCACACTTGTGTTAGTGTTGAAAACCACTTTTCGCACTTGTATTAGTGTGGAAAAAACACTTTTTGCACTTGTGATAGTGTTGAAAAACCACTTTTCGCACTTGTGTTAGTGTTGAAAAACCACTTTTCGCACTTGTGTTGGTGCAGGAAACCACTTTTGCACTTGTATTAGTGTGGAAAAACCACTTTTCGCACTTGTGTTAGTGTTGAAAAACCACTTTTCGCACTTGTGTTGGTGCAGGGAACCACTTTTGCACTTGTATTAGTGTGGAAAAACCACTTTTCGCACTTGTGTTAGTGTTGAAAAACCACTTTTCGCACTTGTGTTAGTGTTGAAAAACCACTTTTCGCACTTGTGTTGGTGCAGGAAACCACTTTTGCACTTGTATTAGCGTGGAAAAAACACTTTTCACACTTGTGTTAGTGTTGAAAACCACTTTTCGCACTTGTATTAGTGTGGAAAAAACACTTTTTGCACTTGTGATAGTGTTGAAAAACCACTTTTCGCACTTGTGTTAGTGTTGAAAAACCACTTTTCGCACTTGTGTTGGTGCAGGAAACCACTTTTGCACTTGTATTAGTGTGGAAAAACCACTTTTCGCACTTGTGTTAGTGTTGAAAAACCACTTTTCGCACTTGTGTTGGTGCAGGGAACCACTTTTGCACTTGTATTAGTGTGGAAGAACCACTTTTCGCACTTGTGTTAGTGTTGAAAAACAACTTTTCGCACTTGTGTTAGTGTTGAAAAACCACTTTTCGCACTTGTGTTGGTGCAGGAAACCACTTTTGCACTTGTATTAGTGTGGAAAAACCACTTTTCGCACTTCTGTTAGTGTTGAAAAACCACTTTTTGCACTTGTGTTAGTGTTGAAAAACCACTTTTCGCACTTGTGTTGGTGCAGGAAACCACTTTTGCACTTGTATTAGTGTGGAAAAACCACTTTTCGCACTTGTGTTAGTGTTGAAAAACCACTTTTCGCACTTGTGTTAGTGTTGAAAAACCACTTTTCGCACTTGCGTTGGTGCAGGAAACCACTTTTGCACTTGTATTAGTGTGGAAAAAACACTTTTTGCACTTGTGATAGTGTTGAAAAACCACTTTTCGCACTTGTGTTGGTGTTGAAAAACCACTTTTCGCACTTGTGTTGGTGCAGGAAACCACTTTTGCACTTGTATTATTGTGGAAAAAACACTTTTCGCAATTGTGTTAGTGTGTTGAAAAACACTTTTCGCACTTGTGTTAGTGTTGAAAAACCACTTTTCGCACTTGTGTTAGTGTTGAAAAACCACTTTTCGCACTTGTGTTAGTGTTTGAAAAACCACTTTTCGCACATGTGTTGGTGCAGGAAACCACTTTTGCACTTGTATTAGTGTGGCAAAACCACTTTTCGCACTTGTGTTAGTGTTGAAAAACCACTTTTCGCACTTGTGTTAGTGTTGAAAAACCACTTTTCGCACTTGTGTTGGTGCAGGAAACCACTTTTGCACTTGTATTAGTGTGGAAAAAACACTTTTTACACTTGTGATAGTGTTGAAAACCACTTTTCGCACTTGTGTTAGTGTTGAAAAACCACTTTTCGCACTTGTGTTAGTGTTGAAAAACCACTTTTCGCACTTGTGTTGGTGCAGGAAACCACTTTGCACTTGTATTAGTGTGGAAAAAACACTTTTTGCACTTGTGATAGTGTTGAAAAACCACTTTTCGCACTTGTGTTAGTGTTGAAAAACACTTTTAGCACTTGTGTTGGTGAAAGAAACCACTTTTGCACTTGTATTAGTGTGGAAAAACCACTTTTCTCACTTGTGTTAGTGTTGAAAAACCACTTTTCGCACTTGTGTTAGTGTTGAAAAACCACTTTTCGCACTTGTGTTGGTGCAGGAAACCACTTTTGCACTTGTATTAGTGTGGAAAAACCACTTTTTTGCACTTGTGATAGTGTTGAAAAACCACTTTTCGCACTTGTGTTAGTGTTGAAAAAACACATTTTCGCACTTGTGTTTGTGTTGAAAAACCACTTTTCGCACTTGTGTTGGTGCAGTAAACCACTTTTGCACTTGTATTAGTGTGGAAAAAACACTTTTTGCACTTGTGATAGTGTTGAAAAACCACTTTTCGCACTTGTGTTGGTGTTGAAAAACCACTTTTCGCACTTGTGTTGGTGCAGGAAACCACTTTTGCACTTGTATTAGTGTGGAAAAAACACTTTTCGCAATTGTGTTAGTGTTGAAAAACCACTTTTCGCACTTGTGTTAGTGTTGAAAAACCACTTTTCGCACTTGTGTTGGTGCAGGAAACCACTTTTGCACTTGTATTAGTGTGGAAAAAACACTTTTTGCACTTGTGATAGTGTTGAAAAACCACTTTTCGCACTTGTGTTAGTGTTGAAAAACCACTTTTCGCACTTGTGTTAGTGTTGAAAAACCACTTTTCGCACTTGTGTTAGTGTTGAAAAACCACTTTTCGCACTTGTGTTGGTGCAGGAAACCACTTTTGCACTTGTATTAGTGTGGAAAAAACACTTTTCGCACTTGTGTTAGTGTTGAAAACCCACTTTTCGCACTTGTGTTAGTGTTGAAAAACCACTTTTCGCACTTGTGTTGGTGCAGGAAACCACTTTTGCACTTGTATTAGTGTGGCAAAACCACTTTTCGCACTTGTGTTAGTGTTGAAAAACCACTTTTCGCACTTATGTTAGTGTTGAAAAACCACTTTTCGCACTTGTGTTGGTGCAGGAAACCACTTTTGCACTTGTATTAGTGTGGAAATAACACTTTTTACACTTGTGATAGTGTTGAAAAACCACTTTTCGCACTTGTGTTAGTGTTGAAAAACCACTTTTCGCACTTGTGTTAGTGTTGAAAAACCACTTTTCGCACTTGTGTTGGTGCAGGAAACCACTTTTGCACTTGTATTAGCGTGGAAAAAACACTTTTTACACTTGTGTTAGTGTTGAAAACCACTTTTCGCACTTATATTAGTGTGGAAAAAACACTTTTTGCACTTGTATTAGTGTGGAAAAACCACTTTTCGCACTTGTGTTAGTGTTGAAAAACCACTTTTCGCACTTGTGTTGGTGCAGGGAACCACTTTTGCACTTGTATTAGTGTGGAAGAACCACTTTTCGCACTTGTGTTAGTGTTGAAAAACCACTTTTCGCACTTGTGTTAGTGTTGAAAAACCACTTTTCGCACTTGTGTTGGTGCAGGAAACCACTTTTGCACTTGTATTAGTGTGGAAAAACCACTTTTCGCACTTCTGTTAGTGTTGAAAAACCACTTTTTGCACTTGTGTTAGTGTTGAAAAACCACTTTTCGCACTTGTGTTGGTGCAGGAAACCACTTTTGCACTTGTATTAGTGTGGAAAAACCACTTTTCGCACTTGTGTTAGTGTTGAAAAACCACTTTTCGCACTTGTGTTAGTGTTGAAAAACCACTTTTCGCACTTGCGTTGGTGCAGGAAACCACTTTTGCACTTGTATTAGTGTGGAAAAAACACTTTTTGCACTTGTGATAGTGTTGAAAAACGACTTTTCGCACTTGTGTTGGTGTTGCAAAACCACTTTTCGCACTTGTGTTGGTGCAGGAAACCACTTTTGCACTTGTATTAGTGTGGAAAAAACACTTTTCGCAATTGTGTTAGTGTTGAAAAACCACTTTTCGCACTTGTGTTAGTGTTGAAAAACCACTTTTCGCACTTGTGTTGGTGCAGGAAACCACTTTTGCACTTGTATTAGTGTGGAAAAAACACTTTTTGCACTTGTGATAGTGTTGAAAAACCACTTTTCGCACTTGTGTTAGTGTTGAAAAACCACTTTTCGCACTTGTGTTAGTGTTGAAAAACCACTTTTCGCACTTGTGTTAGTGTTGAAAAACCACTTTTCGCACTTGTGTTGGTGCAGGAAACCACTTTTGCACTTGTATTAGTGTGGAAAAAACACTTTTCGCACTTGTGTTAGTGTTGAAAACCCACTTTTCGCACTTGTGTTAGTGTTGAAAAACCACTTTTCGCACTTGTGTTGGTGCAGGAAACCACTTTTGCACTTGTATTAGTGTGGCAAAACCACTTTTCGCACTTGTGTTAGTGTTGAAAAACCACTTTTCGCACTTGTGTTAGTGTTGAAAAACCACTTTTCGCACTTGTGTTGGTGCAGGAAACCACTTTTGCACTTGTATTAGTGTGGAAAAAACACTTTTTACACTTGTGATAGTGTTGAAAAACCACTTTTCGCACTTGTGTTAGTGTTGAAAAACCACTTTTCGCACTTGTGTTAGTGTTGAAAAACCACTTTTCGCACTTGTGTTGGTGCAGGAAACCACTTTTGCACTTGTATTAGTGTGGAAAAAACACTTTTTGCACTTGTGATAGTGTTGAAAAACCACTTTTCGCACTTGTGTTAGTGTTGAAAAACCACTTTTAGCACTTGTGTTGGTGAAAGAAACCACTTTTGCACTTGTATTAGTGTGGAAAAACCACTTTTCTCACTTGTGTTAGTGTTGAAAAACCACTTTTCGCACTTGTGTTAGTGTTGAAAAACCACTTTTCGCACTTGTGTTGGTGCAGGAAACCACTTTTGCACTTGTATTAGTGTGGAAAAACCACTTTTTGCACTTGTGATAGTGTTGAAAAACCACTTTTCGCACTTGTGTTAGTGTTGAAAAAACACATTTCGCACTTGTGTTTGTGTTGAAAAACCACTTTTCGCACTTGTGTTGGTGCAGTAAACCACTTTTGCACTTGTATTAGTGTGGAAAAAACACTTTTTGCACTTGTGATAGTGTTGAAAAACCACTTTTCGCACTTGTGTTAGTGTTGAAAAACCACTTTTCGCACTTGTGTTCGTGTTGAAAAACCACTTTTCGCACTTGTGTTGGTGCAGGAAACTACTTTTGCACTTGTATTAGTGTGGAAAAACCACTTTTCGCACTTGTGTTAATGTTGAAAAACCCCTTTTCGCACTTGTGTTAATGTTGAAAAACCACTTTTCGCACTTGTGTTAGTGTTGAAAAACCACTTTTCGCACTTGTGTTGGTGCAGGAAACCACTTTTGCACTTGTATTAGCGTGGAAAAAACACTTTTCACACTTGTGTTAGTGTTGAAAACCACTTTTCGCACTTGTATTAGTGTGGAAAAAACACTTTTTGCACTTGTGATAGTGTTGAAAAACCACTTTTCGCACTTGTGTTAGTGTTGAAAAACCACTTTTCGCACTTGTGTTGGTGCAGGAAACCACTTTTGCACTTGTATTAGTGTGGAAAAACCACTTTTCGCACTTGTGTTAGTGTTGAAAAACCACTTTTCGCACTTGTGTTGGTGCAGGGAACCACTTTTGCACTTGTATTAGTGTGGAAAAACCACTTTTCGCACTTGTGTTAGTGTTGAAAAACCACTTTTCGCACTTGTGTTAGTGTTGAAAAACCACTTTTCGCACTTGTGTTGGTGCAGGAAACCACTTTTGCACTTGTATTAGCGTGGAAAAAACACTTTTCACACTTGTGTTAGTGTTGAAAACCACTTTTCGCACTTGTATTAGTGTGGAAAAAACACTTTTTGCACTTGTGATAGTGTTGAAAAACCACTTTTCGCACTTGTGTTAGTGTTGAAAAACCACTTTTCGCACTTGTGTTGGTGCAGGAAACCACTTTTGCACTTGTATTAGTGTGGAAAAACCACTTTTCGCACTTGTGTTAGTGTTGAAAAACCACTTTTCGCACTTGTGTTGGTGCAGGGAACCACTTTTGCACTTGTATTAGTGTGGAAGAACCACTTTTCGCACTTGTGTTAGTGTTGAAAAACAACTTTTCGCACTTGTGTTAGTGTTGAAAAACCACTTTTCGCACTTGTGTTGGTGCAGGAAACCACTTTTGCACTTGTATTAGTGTGGAAAAACCACTTTTCGCACTTCTGTTAGTGTTGAAAAACCACTTTTTGCACTTGTGTTAGTGTTGAAAAACCACTTTTCGCACTTGTGTTGGTGCAGGAAACCACTTTTGCACTTGTATTAGTGTGGAAAAACCACTTTTCGCACTTGTGTTAGTGTTGAAAAACCACTTTTCGCACTTGTGTTAGTGTTGAAAAACCACTTTTCGCACTTGCGTTGGTGCAGGAAACCACTTTTGCACTTGTATTAGTGTGGAAAAAACACTTTTTGCACTTGTGATAGTGTTGAAAAACCACTTTTCGCACTTGTGTTGGTGTTGAAAAACCACTTTTCGCACTTGTGTTGGTGCAGGAAACCACTTTTGCACTTGTATTAGTGTGGAAAAAACACTTTTCGCAATTGTGTTAGTGTTGAAAAACCACTTTTCGCACTTGTGTTAGTGTTGAAAAACCACTTTTCGCACTTGTGTTAGTGTTGAAAAACCACTTTTCGCACTTGTGTTAGTGTTGAAAAACCACTTTTCGCACTTGTGTTGGTGCAGGAAACCACTTTTGCACTTGTATTAGTGTGGCAAAACCACTTTTCGCACTTGTGTTAGTGTTGAAAAACCACTTTTCGCACTTGTGTTAGTGTTGAAAAACCACTTTTCGCACTTGTGTTGGTGCAGGAAACCACTTTTGCACTTGTATTAGTGTGGAAAAAACACTTTTTACACTTGTGATAGTGTTGAAAAACCACTTTTCGCACTTGTGTTAGTGTTGAAAAACCACTTTTCGCACTTGTGTTAGTGTTGAAAAACCACTTTTCGCACTTGTGTTGGTGCAGGAAACCACTTTTGCACTTGTATTAGTGTGGAAAAAACACTTTTTGCACTTGTGATAGTGTTGAAAAACCACTTTTCGCACTTGTGTTAGTGTTGAAAAACCACTTTTAGCACTTGTGTTGGTGAAAGAAACCACTTTTGCACTTGTATTAGTGTGGAAAAACCACTTTTCTCACTTGTGTTAGTGTTGAAAAACCACTTTTCGCACTTGTGTTAGTGTTGAAAAACCACTTTTCGCACTTGTGTTGGTGCAGGAAACCACTTTTGCACTTGTATTAGTGTGGAAAAACCACTTTTTGCACTTGTGATAGTGTTGAAAAACCACTTTTCGCACTTGTGTTAGTGTTGAAAAAACACATTTCGCACTTCTGTTTGTGTTGAAAAACCACTTTTCGCACTTGTGTTGGTGCAGTAAACCACTTTTGCACTTGTATTAGTGTGGAAAAAACACTTTTTGCACTTGTGATAGTGTTGAAAAACCACTTTTCGCACTTGTGTTAGTGTTGAAAAACCACTTTTCGCACTTGTGTTCGTGTTGAAAAACCACTTTTCGCACTTGTGTTGGTGCAGGAAACTACTTTTGCACTTGTATTAGTGTGGAAAAACCACTTTTCGCACTTGTGTTAATGTTGAAAAACCCCTTTTCGCACTTGTGTTAATGTTGAAAAACCACTTTTCGCACTTGTGTTAGTGTTGAAAAACCACTTTTCGCACTTGTGTTGGTGCAGGAAACCACTTTTGCACTTGTATTAGCGTGGAAAAAACACTTTTCACACTTGTGTTAGTGTTGAAAACCACTTTTCGCACTTGTATTAGTGTGGAAAAAACACTTTTTGCACTTGTGATAGTGTTGAAAAACCACTTTTCGCACTTGTGTTAGTGTTGAAAAACCACTTTTCGCACTTGTGTTGGTGCAGGAAACCACTTTTGCACTTGTATTAGTGTGGAAAAACCACTTTTCGCACTTGTGTTAGTGTTGAAAAACCACTTTTCGCACTTGTGTTGGTGCAGGGAACCACTTTTGCACTTGTATTAGTGTGGAAAAACCACTTTTCGCACTTGTGTTAGTGTTGAAAAACCACTTTTCGCACTTGTGTTAGTGTTGAAAAACCACTTTTCGCACTTGTGTTGGTGCAGGAAACCACTTTTGCACTTGTATTAGCGTGGAAAAAACACTTTTCACACTTGTGTTAGTGTTGAAAACCACTTTTCGCACTTGTATTAGTGTGGAAAAAACACTTTTTGCACTTGTGATAGTGTTGAAAAACCACTTTTCGCACTTGTGTTAGTGTTGAAAAACCACTTTTCGCACTTGTGTTGGTGCAGGAAACCACTTTTGCACTTGTATTAGTGTGGAAAAACCACTTTTCGCACTTGTGTTAGTGTTGAAAAAACACTTTTCGCACTTGTGTTGGTGCAGGGAACCACTTTTGCACTTGTATTAGTGTGGAAGAACCACTTTTCGCACTTGTGTTAGTGTTGAAAAACAACTTTTCGCACTTGTGTTAGTGTTGAAAAACCACTTTTCGCACTTGTGTTGGTGCAGGAAACCACTTTTGCACTTGTATTAGTGTGGAAAAACCACTTTTCGCACTTCTGTTAGTGTTGAAAAACCACTTTTTGCACTTGTGTTAGTGTTGAAAAACCACTTTTCGCACTTGTGTTGGTGCAGGAAACCACTTTTGCACTTGTATTAGTGTGGAAAAACCACTTTTCGCACTTGTGTTAGTGTTGAAAAACCACTTTTCGCACTTGTGTTAGTGTTGAAAAACCACTTTTCGCACTTGCGTTGGTGCAGGAAACCACTTTTGCACTTGTATTAGTGTGGAAAAAACACTTTTTGCACTTGTGATAGTGTTGAAAAACCACTTTTCGCACTTGTGTTGGTGTTGAAAAACCACTTTTCGCACTTGTGTTGGTGCAGGAAACCACTTTTGCACTTGTATTAGTGTGGAAAAAACACTTTTCGCAATTGTGTTAGTGTTGAAAAACCACTTTTCGCACTTGTGTTAGTGTTGAAAAACCACTTTTCGCACTTGTGTTAGTGTTGAAAAACCACTTTTCGCACTTGTGTTAGTGTTGAAAAACCACTTTTCGCACTTGTGTTGGTGCAGGAAACCACTTTTGCACTTGTATTAGTGTGGAAAAAACACTTTTCGCACTTGTGTTAGTGTTGAAAACCCACTTTTCGCACTTGTGTTAGTGTTGAAAAACCACTTTTCGCACTTGTGTTGGTGCAGGAAACCACTTTTGCACTTGTATTAGTGTGGCAAAACCACTTTTCGCACTTGTGTTAGTGTTGAAAAACCACTTTTTGCACTTGTGTTAGTGTTGAAAAACCACTTTTCGCACTTGTGTTGGTGCAGGAAACCACTTTTGCACTTGTATTAGTGTGGAAAAAACACTTTTTACACTTGTGATAGTGTTGAAAAACCACTTTTCGCACTTGTGTTAGTGTTGAAAAACCACTTTTCGCACTTGTGTTAGTGTTGAAAAACCACTTTTCGCACTTGTGTTGGTGCAGGAAACCACTTTTGCACTTGTATTAGTGTGGAAAAAACACTTTTTGCACATGTGATAGTGTTGAAAAACCACTTTTCGCACTTGTGTTAGTGTTGAAAAACCACTTTTAGCACTTGTGTTGGTGAAAGAAACCACTTTTGCACTTGTATTAGTGTGGAAAAACCACTTTTCTCACTTGTGTTAGTGTTGAAAAACCACTTTTCGCACTTGTGTTAGTGTTGAAAAACCACTTTTCGCACTTGTGTTGGTGCAGGAAACCACTTTTGCACTTGTATTAGTGTGGAAAAACCACTTTTTGCACTTGTGATAGTGTTGAAAAACCACTTTTCGCACTTGTGTTAGTGTTGAAAAAACACATTTCGCACTTGTGTTTGTGTTGAAAAACCACTTTTCGCACTTGTGTTGGTGCAGGAAACCACTTTTGCACTTGTATTAGTGTGGAAAAAACACTTTTTGCACTTGTGATAGTGTTGAAAAACCACTTTTCGCACTTGTGTTAGTGTTGAAAAACCACTTTTCGCACTTGTGTTCGTGTTGAAAAACCACTTTTCGCACTTGTGTTGGTGCAGGAAACTACTTTTGCACTTGTATTAGTGTGGAAAAACCACTTTTCGCACTTGTGTTAATGTTGAAAAACCCCTTTTCGCACTTGTGTTAATGTTGAAAAACCACTTTTAGCACTTGTGTTAGTGTTGAAAAACCACTTTTCGCACTTGTGTTGGTGCAGGAAACCACTTTTGCACTTGTATTAGCGTGGAAAAAACACTTTTCACACTTGTGTTAGTGTTGAAAACCACTTTTCGCACTTGTATTAGTGTGGAAAAAACACTTTTTGCACTTGTGATAGTGTTGAAAAACCACTTTTCGCACTTGTGTTAGTGTTGAAAAACCACTTTTCGCACTAGTGTTGGTGCAGGAAACCACTTTTGCACTTGTATTAGTGTGGAAAAACCACTTTTCGCACTTGTGTTAGTGTTGAAAAACCACTTTTCGCACTTGTGTTGGTGCAGGGAACCACTTTTGCACTTGTATTAGTGTGGAAAAACCACTTTTCGCACTTGTGTTAGTGTTGAAAAACCACTTTTCGCACTTGTGTTAGTGTTGAAAAACCACTTTTCGCACTTGTGTTGGTGCAGGAAACCACTTTTGCACTTGTATTAGTGTGGAAAAACCACTTTTCGCACTTGTGTTAGTGTTGAAAAACCACTTTTTGCACTTGTGTTAGTGTTGAAAAACCACTTTTCGCACTTGTGTTGGTGCAGGAAACCACTTTTGCACTTGTATTAGTGTGGAAAAACCACTTTTCGCACTTGTGTTAGTGTTGAAAAACCACTTTTCGCACTTGTGTTAGTGTTGAAAAACCACTTTTCGCACTTGCGTTGGTGCAGGAAACCACTTTTGCACTTGTATTAGTGTGGAAAAAACACTTTTTGCACTTGTGATAGTGTTGAAAAACGACTTTTCGCACTTGTGTTAGTGTTGAAAAACCACTTTTCGCACTTGTGTTGGTGCAGGAAACCACTTTTGCACGTGTATTAATGTGGAAAAACCACTTTTCGCACTTGTGTTAGTGTTGAAAAACCACTTTTCGCACTTGTGTTAGTGTTGAAAAACCACTTTTCGCACTTGTGTTAGTGTTGAAAAACCACTTTTCGCACTTGTGTTGGTGCAGGAAACCACTTTTGCACTTGTATTAGTGTGGAAAAACCACTTTTTGCACTTGTGTTAGTGTTGAAAAACCACTTTTCGCACTTGTGTTGGTGCAGGAAACCACTTTTGCACTTGTATTAGTGTGGAAAAACCACTTTTCGCACTTGTGTTAGTGTTGAAAAACCACTTTTCGCACTTGTGTTAGTGTTGAAAAACCACTTTTCGCACTTGCGTTGGTGCAGGAAACCACTTTTGCACTTGTATTAGTGTGGAAAAAACACTTTTTGCACTTGTGATAGTGTTGAAAAACGACTTTTCGCACTTGTGTTGGTGTTGAAAAACCACTTTTCGCACTTGTGTTGGTGCAGGAAACCACTTTTGCACTTGTATTAGTGTGGAAAAAACACTTTTCGCAATTGTGTTAGTGTTGAAAAACCACTTTTCGCACTTGTGTTAGTGTTGAAAAACCACTTTTCGCACTTGTGTTGGTGCAGGAAACCACTTTTGCACTTGTATTAGTGTGGAAAAAACACTTTTTGCACTTGTGATAGTGTTGAAAAACCACTTTTCGCACTTGTGTTAGTGTTGAAAAACCACTTTTCGCACTTGTGTTAGTGTTGAAAAACCACTTTTCGCACTTGTGTTAGTGTTGAAAAACCACTTTTCGCACTTGTGTTGGTGCAGGAAACCACTTTTGCACTTATATTAGTGTGGAAAAAACACTTTTCGCACTTGTGTTAGTGTTGAAAACCCACTTTTCGCACTTGTGTTAGTGTTGAAAAACCACTTTTCGCACTTGTGTTGGTGCAGGAAACCACTTTTGCACTTGTATTAGTGTGGCAAAACCACTTTTCGCACTTGTGTTAGTGTTGAAAAACCACTTTTCGCACTTGTGTTAGTGTTGAAAAACCACTTTTCGCACTTGTGTTGGTGCAGGAAACCACTTTTGCACTTGTATTAGTGTGGAAAAAACACTTTTTACACTTGTGATAGTGTTGAAAAACCACTTTTCGCACTTGTGTTAGTGTTGAAAAACCACTTTTCGCACTTGTGTTAGTGTTGAAAAACCACTTTTCGCACTTGTGTTGGTGCAGGAAACCACTTTTGCACTTGTATTAGCGTGGAAAAAAACACTTTTCACACTTGTGTTAGTGTTGAAAACCACTTTTCGCACTTGTATTAGTGTGGAAAAAACACTTTTTGCACTTGTGATAGTGTTGAAAAACCACTTTTCGCACTTGTGTTAGTGTTGAAAAACCACTTTTCGCACTTGTGTTGGTGCAGGAAACCACTTTTGCACTTGTATTAGTGTGGAAAAACCACTTTTCGCACTTGTGTTAGTGTTGAAAAACCACTTTTCGCACTTGTGTTGGTGCAGGGAACCACTTTTGCACTTGTATTAGTGTGGAAAAACCACTTTTCGCACTTGTGTTAGTGTTGAAAAACCACTTTTCGCACTTGTGTTGGTGCAGGAAACCACTTTTGCACTTGTATTAGTGTGGAAAAACCACTTTTCGCACTTCTGTTAGTGTTGAAAAACCACTTTTTGCACTTGTGTTAGTGTTGAAAAACCACTTTTCGCACTTGTGTTGGTGCAGGAAACCACTTTTGCACTTGTATTAGTGTGGAAAAACCACTTTTCGCACTTGTGTTAGTGTTGAAAAACCACTTTTCGCACTTGTGTTAGTGTTGAAAAACCACTTTTCGCACTTGCGTTGGTGCAGGAAACCACTTTTGCACTTGTATTAGTGTGGAAAAAACACTTTTTGCACTTGTGATAGTGTTGAAAAACGACTTTTCGCACTTGTGTTGGTGTTGAAAAACACTTTTCGCACTTGTGTTGGTGCAGGAAACCACTTTTGCACTTGTATTAGTGTGGAAAAAACACTTTTCGCAATTGTGTTAGTGTTGAAAAACCACTTTTCGCACTTGTGTTAGTGTTGAAAAACCACTTTTCGCACTTGTGTTGGTGCAGGAAACCACTTTTGCACTTGTATTAGTGTGGAAAAAACACTTTTTGCACTTGTGATAGTGTTGAAAAACCACTTTTCGCACTTGTGTTAGTGTTGAAAAACCACTTTTCGCACTTGTGTTAGTGTTGAAAAACCACTTTTCGCACTTGTGTTAGTGTTGAAAAACCACTTTTCGCACTTGTGTTAGTGTTGAAAAACCACTTTTCGCACTTGTGTTGGTGCAGGAAACCACTTTTGCACTTGTATTAGTGTGGAAAAAACACTTTTCGCACTTGTGTTAGTGTTGAAAACCCACTTTTCGCACTTGTGTTGGTGCAGGAAACCACTTTTGCACTTGTATTAGTGTGGCAAAACCACTTTTCGCACTTGTGTTAGTGTTGAAAAACCACTTTTCGCACTTGTGTTAGTGTTGAAAAACCACTTTTCGCACTTGTGTTGGTGCAGGAAACCACTTTTGCACTTGTATTAGTGTGGAAAAAACACTTTTTACACTTGTGATAGTGTTGAAAAACCACTTTTCGCACTTGTGTTAGTGTTGAAAAACCACATTTCGCACTTGTGTTAGTGTTGAAAAACCACTTTTCGCACTTGTGTTGGTGCAGGAAACCACTTTTGCACTTGTATTAGTGTGGAAAAAACACTTTTTGCACTTGTGATAGTGTTGAAAAACCACTTTTCGCACTTGTGTTAGTGTTGAAAAACCACTTTTAGCACTTGTGTTGGTGAAAGAAACCACTTTTGCACTTGTATTAGTGTGGAAAAACCACTTTTCTCACTTGTGTTAGTGTTGAAAAACCACTTTTCGCACTTGTGTTAGTGTTGAAAAACCACTTTTCGCACTTGTGTTGGTGCAGGAAACCACTTTTGCACTTGTATTAGTGTGGAAAAACCACTTTTTGCACTTGTGATAGTGTTGAAAAACCACTTTTCGCACTTGTGTTAGTGTTGAAAAAACACATTTCGCACTTGTGTTTGTGTTGAAAAACCACTTTTCGCACTTGTGTTGGTGCAGGAAACCACTTTTGCACTTGTATTAGTGTGGAAAAAACACTTTTTGCACTTGTGATAGTGTTGAAAAACCACTTTTCGCACTTGTGTTAGTGTTGAAAAACCACTTTTCGCACTTGTGTTGGTGCAGGAAACTACTTTTGCACTTGTATTAGTGTGGAAAAACCACTTTTCGCACTTGTGTTAATGTTGAAAAACCACTTTTCGCACTTGTGTTGGTGCAGGAAACCACTTTTGCACTTGTATTAGTGTGGAAAAAACACTTTTTGCACTTGTGATAGTGTTGAAAAACCACTTTTCGCACTTGTGTTAGTGTTTAAAAACCACTTTTCGCACTTGTGTTCGTGTTGAAAAACCACTTTTCGCACTTGTGTTGGTGCAGGAAACTACTTTTGCACTTGTATTAGTGTGGAAAAACCACTTTTCGCACTTGTGTTAATGTTGAAAAACCCCTTTTCGCACTTGTGTTAATGTTGAAAAACCACTTTTCGCACTTGTGTTAGTGTTGAAAAACCACTTTTCGCACTTGTGTTGGTGCAGGAAACCACTTTTGCACTTGTATTAGCGTGGAAAAAACACTTTTCACACTTGTGTTAGTGTTGAAAACCACTTTTCGCACTTGTATTAGTGTGGAAAAAACACTTTTTGCACTTGTGATAGTGTTGAAAAACCACTTTTCGCACTTGTGTTAGTGTTGAAAAACCACTTTTCGCACTAGTGTTGGTGCAGGAAACCACTTTTGCACTTGTATTAGTGTGGAAAAACCACTTTTCGCACTTGTGTTAGTGTTGAAAAACCACTTTTCGCACTTGTGTTGGTGCAGGGAACCACTTTTGCACTTGTATTAGTGTGGAAAAACCACTTTTCGCACTTGTGTTAGTGTTGAAAAACCACTTTTCGCACTTGTGTTAGTGTTGAAAAACCACTTTTCGCACTTGTGTTGGTGCAGGAAACCACTTTTGCACTTGTATTAGTGTGGAAAAACCACTTTTCGCACTTGTGTTAGTGTTGAAAAACCACTTTTTGCACTTGTGTTAGTGTTGAAAAACCACTTTTCGCACTTGTGTTGGTGCAGGAAACCACTTTTGCACTTGTATTAGTGTGGAAAAACCACTTTTCGCACTTGTGTTAGTGTTGAAAAACCACTTTTCGCACTTGTGTTAGTGTTGAAAAACCACTTTTCGCACTTGCGTTGGTGCAGGAAACCACTTTTGCACTTGTATTAGTGTGGAAAAAACACTTTTTGCACTTGTGATAGTGTTGAAAAACGACTTTTCGCACTTGTGTTAGTGTTGAAAAACCACTTTTCGCACTTGTGTTGGTGCAGGAAACCACTTTTGCACGTGTATTAATGTGGAAAAACCACTTTTCGCACTTGTGTTAGTGTTGAAAAACCACTTTTCGCACTTGTGTTAGTGTTGAAAAACCACTTTTCGCACTTGTGTTAGTGTTGAAAAACCACTTTTCGCACTTGTGTTGGTGCAGGAAACCACTTTTGCACTTGTATTAGTGTGGAAAAACCACTTTTTGCACTTGTGTTAGTGTTGAAAAACCACTTTTCGCACTTGTGTTGGTGCAGGAAACCACTTTTGCACTTGTATTAGTGTGGAAAAACCACTTTTCGCACTTGTGTTAGTGTTGAAAAACCACTTTTCGCACTTGTGTTAGTGTTGAAAAACCACTTTTCGCACTTGCGTTGGTGCAGGAAACCACTTTTGCACTTGTATTAGTGTGGAAAAAACACTTTTTGCACTTGTGATAGTGTTGAAAAACGACTTTTCGCACTTGTGTTGGTGTTGAAAAACCACTTTTCGCACTTGTGTTGGTGCAGGAAACCACTTTTGCACTTGTATTAGTGTGGAAAAAACACTTTTCGCAATTGTGTTAGTGTTGAAAAACCACTTTTCGCACTTGTGTTAGTGTTGAAAAACCACTTTTCGCACTTGTGTTGGTGCAGGAAACCACTTTTGCACTTGTATTAGTGTGGAAAAAACACTTTTTGCACTTGTGATAGTGTTGAAAAACCACTTTTCGCACTTGTGTTAGTGTTGAAAAACCACTTTTCGCACTTGTGTTAGTGTTGAAAAACCACTTTTCGCACTTGTGTTAGTGTTGAAAAACCACTTTTCGCACTTGTGTTGGTGCAGGAAACCACTTTTGCACTTATATTAGTGTGGAAAAAACACTTTTCGCACTTGTGTTAGTGTTGAAAACCCACTTTTCGCACTTGTGTTAGTGTTGAAAAACCACTTTTCGCACTTGTGTTGGTGCAGGAAACCACTTTTGCACTTGTATTAGTGTGGCAAAACCACTTTTCGCACTTGTGTTAGTGTTGAAAAACCACTTTTCGCACTTGTGTTAGTGTTGAAAAACCACTTTTCGCACTTGTGTTGGTGCAGGAAACCACTTTTGCACTTGTATTAGTGTGGAAAAAACACTTTTTACACTTGTGATAGTGTTGAAAAACCACTTTTCGCACTTGTGTTAGTGTTGAAAAACCACTTTTCGCACTTGTGTTAGTGTTGAAAAACCACTTTTCGCACTTGTGTTGGTGCAGGAAACCACTTTTGCACTTGTATTAGCGTGGAAAAAAACACTTTTCACACTTGTGTTAGTGTTGAAAACCACTTTTCGCACTTGTATTAGTGTGGAAAAAACACTTTTTGCACTTGTGATAGTGTTGAAAAACCACTTTTCGCACTTGTGTTAGTGTTGAAAAACCACTTTTCGCACTTGTGTTGGTGCAGGAAACCACTTTTGCACTTGTATTAGTGTGGAAAAACCACTTTTCGCACTTGTGTTAGTGTTGAAAAACCACTTTTCGCACTTGTGTTGGTGCAGGGAACCACTTTTGCACTTGTATTAGTGTGGAAAAACCACTTTTCGCACTTGTGTTAGTGTTGAAAAACCACTTTTCGCACTTGTGTTAGTGTTGAAAAACCACTTTTCGCACTTGTGTTGGTGCAGGAAACCACTTTTGCACTTGTATTAGTGTGGAAAAACCACTTTTCGCACTTCTGTTAGTGTTGAAAAACCACTTTTTGCACTTGTGTTAGTGTTGAAAAACCACTTTTCGCACTTGTGTTGGTGCAGGAAACCACTTTTGCACTTGTATTAGTGTGGAAAAACCACTTTTCGCACTTGTGTTAGTGTTGAAAAACCACTTTTCGCACTTGTGTTAGTGTTGAAAAACCACTTTTCGCACTTGCGTTGGTGCAGGAAACCACTTTTGCACTTGTATTAGTGTGGAAAAAACACTTTTTGCACTTGTGATAGTGTTGAAAAACGACTTTTCGCACTTGTGTTGGTGTTGAAAAACCACTTTTCGCACTTGTGTTGGTGCAGGAAACCACTTTTGCACTTGTATTAGTGTGGAAAAAACACTTTTCGCAATTGTGTTAGTGTTGAAAAACCACTTTTCGCACTTGTGTTAGTGTTGAAAAACCACTTTTCGCACTTGTGTTGGTGCAGGAAACCACGTTTGCACTTGTATTAGTGTGGAAAAAACACTTTTTGCACTTGTGATAGTGTTGAAAAACCACTTTTCGCACTTGTGTTAGTGTTGAAAAACCACTTTTCGCACTTGTGTTAGTGTTGAAAAACCACTTTTCGCACTTGTGTTAGTGTTGAAAAACCACTTTTCGCACTTGTATTAGTGTTGAAAAACCACTTTTCGCACTTGTGTTGGTGCAGGAAACCACTTTTGCACTTGTATTAGTGTGGAAAAAACACTTTTCGCACTTGTGTTAGTGTTGAAAACCCACTTTTCGCACTTGTGTTGGTGCAGGAAACCACTTTTGCACTTGTATTAGTGTGGCAAAACCACTTTTCGCACTTGTGTTAGTGTTGAAAAACCACTTTTCGCACTTGTGTTAGTGTTGAAAAACCACTTTTCGCACTTGTGTTGGTGCAGGAAACCACTTTTGCACTTGTATTAGTGTGGAAAAAACACTTTTTACACTTGTGATAGTGTTGAAAAACCACTTTTCGCACTTGTGTTAGTGTTGAAAAACCACATTTCGCACTTGTGTTAGTGTTGAAAAACCACTTTTCGCACTTGTGTTGGTGCAGGAAACCACTTTTGCACTTGTATTAGTGTGGAAAAAACACTTTTTGCACTTGTGATAGTGTTGAAAAACCACTTTTCGCACTTGTGTTAGTGTTGAAAAACCACTTTTAGCACTTGTGTTGGTGAAAGAAACCACTTTTGCACTTGTATTAGTGTGGAAAAACCACTTTTCTCACTTGTGTTAGTGTTGAAAAACCACTTTTCGCACTTGTGTTAGTGTTGAAAAACCACTTTTCGCACTTGTGTTGGTGCAGGAAACCACTTTTGCACTTGTATTAGTGTGGAAAAACCACTTTTTGCACTTGTGATAGTGTTGAAAAACCACTTTTCGCACTTGTGTTAGTGTTGAAAAAACACATTTCGCACTTGTGTTTGTGTTGAAAAACCACTTTTCGCACTTGTGTTGGTGCAGGAAACCACTTTTGCACTTGTATTAGTGTGGAAAAAACACTTTTTGCACTTGTGATAGTGTTGAAAAACCACTTTTCGCACTTGTGTTAGTGTTGAAAAACCACTTTTCGCACTTGTGTTGGTGCAGGAAACTACTTTTGCACTTGTATTAGTGTGGAAAAACCACTTTTCGCACTTGTGTTAATGTTGAAAAACCCCTTTTCGCACTTGTGTTAATGTTGAAAAACCACTTTTCGCACTTGTGTTAGTGTTGAAAAACCACTTTTCGCACTTGTGTTGGTGCAGGAAACCACTTTTGCACTTGCATTAGCGTGGAAAAAACACTTTTCACACTTGTGTTAGTGTTGAAAACCACTTTTCGCACTTGTATTAGTGTGGAAAAAACACTTTTTGCACTTGTGATAGTGTTGAAAAACTACTTTTCGCACTTGTGTTAGTGTTGAAAAACCACTTTTCGTACTTGTGTTGGTGCAGGAAACCACTTTTGCACTTGTATTAGTGTGGAAAAACCACTTTTCGCACTTGTGTTAGTGTTGAAAAACCACTTTTCGCACTTGTGTTGGTGCAGGGAACCACTTTTGCACTTGTATTAGTGTGGAAAAACCACTTTTCGCACTTGTGTTAGTGTTGAAAAACCACTTTTCGCACTTGTGTTAGTGTTGAAAAACCACTTTTCGCACTTGTGTTGGTGCAGGAAACCACTTTTGCACTTGTATTAGTGTGGAAAAACCACTTTTCGCACTTGTGTTAGTGTTGAAAAACCACTTTTTGCACTTGTGTTAGTGTTGAAAAACCACTTTTCGCACTTGTGTTGGTGCAGGAAACCACTTTTGCACTTGTATTAGTGTGGAAAAACCACTTTTCGCACTTGTGTTAGTGTTGAAAAACCACTTTTCGCACTTGTGTTAGTGTTGAAAAACCACTTTTCGCACTTGCGTTGGTGCAGGAAACCACTTTTGCACTTGTATTAGTGTGGAAAAAACACTTTTTGCACTTGTGATAGTGTTGAAAAACGACTTTTCGCACTTGTGTTAGTGTTGAAAAACCACTTTTCGCACTTGTGTTGGTGCAGGAAACCACTTTTGCACGTGTATTAATGTGGAAAAACCACTTTTCGCACTTGTGTTAGTGTTGAAAAACCACTTTTCGCACTTGTGTTAGTGTTGAAAAACCACTTTTCGCACTTGTGTTAGTGTTGAAAAACCACTTTTCGCACTTGTGTTGGTGCAGGAAACCACTTTTGCACTTGTATTAGTGTGGAAAAAACACTTTTTGCACTTGTGATAGTGTTGAAAAACCACTTTTCGCACTTGTGTTAGTGTTGAAAAACCACTTTTCGCACTTGTGTTCGTGTTGAAAAACCACTTTTCGCACTTGTGTTGGTGCAGGAAACTACTTTTGCACTTGTATTAGTGTGGAAAAACCACTTTTCGCACTTGTGTTAATGTTGAAAAACCCCTTTTCGCACTTGTGTTAATGTTGAAAAACCACTTTTCGCACTTGTGTTAGTGTTGAAAAACCACTTTTCGCACTTGTGTTGGTGCAGGAAACCACTTTTGCACTTGTATTAGCGTGGAAAAAACACTTTTCACACTTGTGTTAGTGTTGAAAACCACTTTTCGCACTTGTATTAGTGTGGAAAAAACACTTTTTGCACTTGTGATAGTGTTGAAAAACCACTTTTCGCACTTGTGTTAGTGTTGAAAAACCACTTTTCGCACTTGTGTTGGTGCAGGAAACCACTTTTGCACTTGTATTAGTGTGGAAAAACCACTTTTCGCACTTGTGTTAGTGTTGAAAAACCACTTTTCGCACTTGTGTTGGTGCAGGGAACCACTTTTGCACTTGTATTAGTGTGGAAAAACCACTTTTCGCACTTGTGTTAGTGTTGAAAAACCACTTTTCGCACTTGTGTTAGTGTTGAAAAACCACTTTTCGCACTTGTGTTGGTGCAGGAAACCACTTTTGCACTTGTATTAGTGTGGAAAAACCACTTTTCGCACTTGTGTTAGTGTTGAAAAACCACTTTTTGCACTTGTGTTAGTGTTGAAAAACCACTTTTCGCACTTGTGTTGGTGCAGGAAACCACTTTTGCACTTGTATTAGTGTGGAAAAACCACTTTTCGCACTTGTGTTAGTGTTGAAAAACCACTTTTCGCACTTGTGTTAGTGTTGAAAAACCACTTTTCGCACTTGCGTTGGTGCAGGAAGCCACTTTTGCACTTGTATTAGTGTGGAAAAAACACTTTTTGCACTTGTGATAGTGTTGAAAAACGACTTTTCGCACTTGTGTTAGTGTTGAAAAACCACTTTTCGCACTTGTGTTGGTGCAGGAAACCACTTTTGCACGTGTATTAATGTGGAAAAACCACTTTTCGCACTTGTGTTAGTGTTGAAAAACCACTTTTCGCACATGTGTTAGTGTTGAAAAACCACTTTTCGCACTTGTGTTAGTGTTGAAAAACCACTTTTCGCACTTGTGTTGGTGCAGGAAACCAGTTTTGCACTTGTATTAGTGTGGAAAAAACACTTTTTGCACTTGTGATAGTGTTGAAAAACCACTTTTCGCACTTGTGTTAGTGTTGAAAAACCACTTTTCGCACTTGTGTTAGTGTTGAAAAACCACTTTTCGCACTTGTATTGGTGCAGGAAACCACTTTTGCACTTGTATTAGTGTGGAAAAAACACTATTCGCACTTGTGTTTGTGTTGAAAAACCACTTTTCGCACTTGTGTTAGTGTTGAAAAACCACTTTTCGCACTTGCGTTGGTGCAGGAAACCACTTTTGCACTTGTATTAGTGTGGAAAAAACACTTTTTGCACTTGTGATAGTGTTGAAAAACCACTTTTCGCACTTGTGTTAGTGTTGAAAAACCACTTTTCGCACTTGTGTTGGTGAAGGAAACCACTTTTGCACTTGTATTAGTGTGGAAAAACCACTTTTTGCACTTGTGATAGTGTTGAAAAACCACTTTTCGCACTTGTGTTATTGTTGAAAAACCACTTTTTGCACTTGTGTTAGTGTTGAAAAACCACTTTTCGCACTTGTGTTGGTGCAGGAAACCACTTTTGCACTTGTATTAGTGTGGAAAAAACACTTTTTGCACTTGTGATAGTGTTGAAAAACCACTTTTCGCACTTGTGTTAGTGTTGAAAAACCACTTTTCGCACTTGTGTTAGTGTTGACAAACCACTTTTCGCACTTGTGTTGGTGCAGGAAACCACTTTTGCACTTGTATTAGTGTGGAAAAACCACTTTTCGCACTTGTGTTAGTGTTGAAAAACCACTTTTCGCACTTGTGTTAGTGTTGAAAAACCACTTTTCGCACTTGTGTTGGTGCAGGAAACCACTTTTGCACTTGTATTAGTGTGGAAAAACCACTTTTCGCACTTGTGTTAGTGTTGAAAAACCACTTTTTGCACTTGTGTTAGTGTTGAAAAACCACTTTTCGCACTTGTGTTGGTGCAGGAAACCACTTTTGCACTTGTATTAGTGTGGAAAAACCACTTTTCGCACTTGTGTTAGTGTTGAAAAACCACTTTTCGCACTTGTGTTAGTGTTGAAAAACCACTTTTCGCACTTGCGTTGGTGCAGGAAACCACTTTTGCACTTGTATTAGTGTGGAAAAAACACTTTTTGCACTTGTGATAGTGTTGAAAAACGACTTTTCGCACTTGTGTTAGTGTTGAAAAACCACTTTTCGCACTTGTGTTGGTGCAGGAAACCACTTTTGCACGTGTATTAATGTGGAAAAACCACTTTTCGCACTTGTGTTAGTGTTGAAAAACCACTTTTCGCACATGTGTTAGTGTTGAAAAACCACTTTTCGCACTTGTGTTAGTGTTGAAAAACCACTTTTCGCACTTGTGTTGGTGCAGGAAACCAGTTTTGCACTTGTATTAGTGTGGAAAAAACACTTTTTGCACTTGTGATAGTGTTGAAAAACCACTTTTCGCACTTGTGTTAGTGTTGAAAAACCACTTTTCGCACTTGTGTTAGTGTTGAAAAACCACTTTTCGCACTTGTATTGGTGCAGGAAACCACTTTTGCACTTGTATTAGTGTGGAAAAAACACTATTCGCACTTGTGTTTGTGTTGAAAAACCACTTTTCGCACTTGTGTTAGTGTTGAAAAACCACTTTTCGCACTTGCGTTGGTGCAGGAAACCACTTTTGCACTTGTATTAGTGTGGAAAAAACACTTTTTGCACTTGTGATAGTGTTGAAAAACCACTTTTCGCACTTGTGTTAGTGTTGAAAAACCACTTTTCGCACTTGTGTTGGTGAAGGAAACCACTTTTGCACTTGTATTAGTGTGGAAAAACCACTTTTTGCACTTGTGATAGTGTTGAAAAACCACTTTTCGCACTTGTGTTATTGTTGAAAAACCACTTTTTGCACTTGTGTTAGTGTTGAAAAACCACTTTTCGCACTTGTGTTGGTGCAGGAAACCACTTTTGCACTTGTATTAGTGTGGAAAAAACACTTTTTGCACTTGTGATAGTGTTGAAAAACCACTTTTCGCACTTGTGTTAGTGTTGAAAAACCACTTTTCGCACTTGTGTTAGTGTTGACAAACCACTTTTCGCACTTGTGTTGGTGCAGGAAAATCACTTTTGCACTTGTATTAGTGTGGAAAAAACACTTTTTGCACTTGTGATAGTGTTGAAAAACCACTTTTCGCACTTGTGTTAGTGTTCAAAAACCACTTTTCGCACTTGTGTTGGTGCAGGAAACCACTTTTGCACTTGTATTGGTGTGGAAAAAACACTTTTCACACTTTTGTTAGTGTTGAAAACCCACTTTTCGCACTTGTGTTAGTGTTGAAAAACCACTTTTCGCACTTGTGTTGGTGCAGGAAACCACTTTTACACTGGTATTAGTGTGGAAAAAACACTTTTTGCACTTGTGATAGTGTTGAAAAAGCACTTTTCGCACTTGTGTTAGTGTTGAAAAACCACTTTTCGCACTTGTGTTGGTGCAGGAAATCACTTTTGCACTTGTACTAGTGTGGAAAAAACACTTTTTGCACTTGTGATAGTGTTGAAAAACCACTTTTCGCACTTGTGTTAGTGATGAAAAACCACTTTTCGCACTTGTGTTGGTGCAGGAAACCACTTTTGCACTTGTATTGGTGTGGAAAAAACACTTTTCACACTTGTGTTAGTGTTGAAAACCCACTTTTCACACTTGTGTTAGTGTTGAAAAACCACTTTTCGCACTTGTGTTGGTGCAGGAAACCACTTTTACACTTGTATTAGTGTGGAAAAAACACTTTTTGCACTTGTGATAGTGTTGAAAAACCACTTTTCGCACTTGTGTTAGTGTTGAAAAACCACTTTTCGCACTTGTGTTGGTGCAGGAAACCACTTTTACACTGGTATTAGTGTGGAAAAAACACTTTTTGCACTTGTGATAGTGTTGAAAAAGCACTTTTCGCACTTGTGTTAGTGTTGAAAAACCACTTTTCGCACTTGTGTTGGTGCAGGAAATCACTTTTGCACTTGTACTAGTGTGGAAAAAACACTTTTTGCACTTGTGATAGTGTTGAAAAACCACTTTTCGCACTTGTGTTAGTGATGAAAAACCACTTTTCGCACTTGTGTTGGTGCAGGAAACCACTTTTGCACTTGTATTGGTGTGGAAAAAACACTTTTCACACTTGTGTTAGTGTTGAAAACCCACTTTTCACACTTGTGTTAGTGTTGAAAAACCACTTTTCGCACTTGTGTTGGTGCAGGAAACCACTTTTACACTTGTATTAGTGTGGAAAAAACACTTTTTGCACTTGTGATAGTGTTGAAAAACCACTTTTCGCACTTGTGTTAGTGTTGAAAAACCACTTTTCGCACTTGTGTTGGTGAAGGAAACCACTTTTGCACTTGTATTAGTGTGGAAAAACCACTTTTCGCACTTGTGATAGTGTTGAAGAACCACTATTCGCACTTGTGTTAGTGTTGAAAAACCACTTTTCGCACTTGTGTTGGTGCAGGAAACCACTTTTGCACTTGTATTAGTGTGGAAAAAACACTTTTTGCACTTGTGATAGTGTTGAAAAACCACTTTTCGCACTTGTGTTAGTGTTGGAAAACCACTTTTCGCACTTGTGTTAGTGTTGAAAAACCACTTTTCGCACTTGTGTTGGTGCAGGAAACCACTTTTGCACTTGTATTAGTGTGGAAAAACCACTTTTCGCACTTGTGTTAGTGTTGAAAAACCACTTTTCGCACTTGTGTTAGTGTTGAAAAACCACTTTTCGCACTTGTTTTAGTGTTGGAAAACCACTTTTCACACTTGTGTTAGTGTTGAAAAAACACTTTTCGCACTTGTGTTGGTGCAGGAAACCACTTTTGCACTTGTATTAGTGTGGAAAAACCACTTTTCGCACTTGTGTTAGTGTTGAAAAACAACTTTTTGCACTTGTGTTGGTGTTGAAAAACCACTTTTCGCACTTGTGTTGGTGCAGGAAACCACTTTTGCACTTGTATTAGTGTGGAAAAAACACTTTTCGCAATTGTGTTAGTGTTGAAAAACCACTTTTCGCACTTGTGTTAGTGTTGAAAAACCACTTTTCGCACTTGTGTTGGTGCAGGAAACCACTTTTGCACTTGTATTAGTGTGGAAAAAACACTTTTTGCACTTGTGATAGTGTTGAAAAACAACTTTTCGCACTTGTGTTAGTGTTGAAAAACCACTTTTCGCACTTGTGTTGGTGCAGGAAACCACTTTTGCACTTGTATTAGTGTGGCAAAACCACTTTTCGCACTTGTGTTAGTGTTGAAAAACCACTTTTCACACTTGTGTTAGTGTTGAAAAACCACTTTTCGCACTTGTGTTGGTGCAGGAAACCACTTTTGCACTTGTATTAGTGTGGAAAAAACACTTTTTGCACTTGTGATAGTGTTGAAAAACCACTTTTCGCACTTGTGTTAGTGTTGAAAAACCACTTTTCGCACTTGTGTTGGTGCAGGAAACCACTTTTGCACTTGTATTAGTGTGGCAAAACCACTTTTCGCACTTGTGTTAGTGTTGAAAAACCACTTTTCGCACTTGTGTTAGTGTTGAAAAACCACTTTTCGCACTTGTGTTGGTGCAGGGAACCACTTTTGCGCTTGTATTAGTGTGGAAAAAACACTTTTTACACTTGTGATAGTGTTGAAAAACCACTTTTCGCACTTGTGTTAGTGTTGAAAAACCACTTTTCGCACTTGTGTTAGTGTTGAAAAACCACTTTTCGCACTTGTGTTGGTGCAGGAAACCACTTTTGCACTTGTATTAGTGTGGAAAAAACACTTTTTGCACTTGTGATAGTGTTGAAAAACCACTTTTCGCACTTGTGTTAGTGTTGAAAAACCACTTTTAGCACTTGTGTTGGTGAAGGAAACCACTTTTGCACTTGTATTAGTGTGGAAAAACCACTTTTCTCACTTGTGTTAGTGTTGAAAAACCACTTTTCGCACTTGTGTTAGTGTTGAAAAACCACTTTTCGCACTTGTGTTGGTGCAGGAAACCACTTTTGCACTTGTATTAGTGTGGAAAAACCACTTTTTGCACTTGTGATAGTGTTGAAAAACCACTTTTCGCACTTGTGTTAGTGTTGAAAAAACACATTTCGCACTTGTGTTTGTGTTGAAAAACCACTTTTCGCACTTGTGTTGGTGCAGGAAACCACTTTTGCACTTGTATTAGTGTGGAAAAAACACTTTTTGCACTTGTGATAGTGTTGAAAAACCACTTTTCGCACTTGTGTTAGTGTTGAAAAACCACTTTTCGCACTTGTGTTCGTGTTGAAAAACCACTTTTCGCACTTGTGTTGGTGCAGGAAACTACTTTTGCACTTGTATTAGTGTTGAAAAACCACTTTTCGCACTTGTGTTAGTGTTGAAAAAACACATTTCGCATTTGTGTTTGTGTTGAAAAACCACTTTTCGCACTTGTGTTGGTGCAGGAAACCACTTTTGCACTTGTATTAGTGTGGAAAAAACACTTTTTGCACTTGTGATAGTGTTGAAAAACCACTTTTCGCACTTGTGTTAGTGTTGAAAAACCACTTTTCGCACTTGTGTTCGTGTTGAAAAACCACTTTTCGCACTTGTGTTGGTGCAGGAAACTACTTTTGCACTTGTATTAGTGTGGAAAAACCACTTTTCGCACTTGTGTTAATGTTGAAAAACCCCTTTTCGCACTTGTGTTAATGTTGAAAAACCACTTTTCGCACTTGTGTTAGTGTTGAAAAACCACTTTTCGCACTTGTGTTGGTGCAGGAAACCACTTTTGCACTTGTATTAGCGTGGAAAAAACACTTTTCACACTTGTGTTAGTGTTGAAAACCACTTTTCGCACTTGTATTAGTGTGGAAAAAACACTTTTTGCACTTGTGATAGTGTTGAAAAACCACTTTTCGCACTTGTGTTAGTGTTGAAAAACCACTTTTCGCACTTGTGTTGGTGCAGGAAACCACTTTTGCACTTGTATTAGTGTGGAAAAACCACTTTTCGCACTTGTGTTAGTGTTGAAAAACCACTTTTCGCACTTGTGTTGGTGCAGGGAACCACTTTTGCACTTGTATTAGTGTGGAAAAACCACTTTTCGCACTTGTGTTAGTGTTGAAAAACCACTTTTCGCACTTGTTTTAGTGTTGAAAAACCACTTTTCACACTTGTGTTGGTGCAGGAAACCACTTTTGCACTTGTATTAGTGTGGAAAAACCACTTTTCGCACTTGTGTTAGTGTTGAAAAACCACTTTTTGCACTTGTGTTAGTGTTGAAAAACCACTTTTCGCACTTGTGTTGGTGCAGGAAACCACTTTTGCACTTGTATTAGTGTGGAAAAACCACTTTTCGCACTTGTGTTAGTGTTGAAAAACCACTTTTCACACTTGTGTTAGTGTTGAAAAACCACTTTTCGCACTTGCGTTGGTGCAGGAAACCACTTTTGCACTTGTATTAGTGTGGAAAAAACACTTTTTGCACTTGTGATAGTGTTGAAAAACGACTTTTCGCACTTGTGTTAGTGTTGAAAAACCACTTTTCGCACTTGTGTTGGTGCAGGAAACCACTTTTGCACGTGTATTAATGTGGAAAAACCACTTTTCGCACTTGTGTTAGTGTTGAAAAACCACTTTTCGCACTTGTGTTAGTGTTGAAAAACCACTTTTCGCACTTGTGTTAGTGTTGAAAAACCACTTTTCGCACTTGTGTTGGTGCAGGAAACCACTTTTGCACTTGTATTAGTGTGGAAAAAACACTTTTTGCACTTGTGATAGTGTTGAAAAACCACTTTTCGCACTTGTGTTAGTGTTGAAAAACCACTTTTCGCACTTGTGTTCGTGTTGAAAAACCACTTTTCGCACTTGTGTTGGTGCAGGAAACTACTTTTGCACTTGTATTAGTGTGGAAAAACCACTTTTCGCACTTGTGTTAATGTTGAAAAACCCCTTTTCGCACTTGTGTTAATGTTGAAAAACCACTTTTCGCACTTGTGTTAGTGTTGAAAAACCACTTTTCGCACTTGTGTTGGTGCAGGAAACCACTTTTGCACTTGTATTAGCGTGGAAAAAACACTTTTCACACTTGTGTTAGTGTTGAAAACCACTTTTCGCACTTGTATTAGTGTGGAAAAAACACTTTTTGCACTTGTGATAGTGTTGAAAAACCACTTTTCGCACTTGTGTTAGTGTTGAAAAACCACTTTTCACACTTGTGTTGGTGCAGGAAACCACTTTTGCACTTGTATTAGTGTGGAAAAACCACTTTTCGCACTTGTGTTAGTGTTGAAAAACCACTTTTCGCACTTGTGTTGGTGCAGGGAACCACTTTTGCACTTGTATTAGTGTGGAAAAACCACTTTTCGCACTTGTGTTAGTGTTGAAAAACCACTTTTCGCACTTGTGTTAGTGTTGAAAAACCACTTTTCGCACTTGTGTTGGTGCAGGAAACCACTTTTGCACTTGTATTAGTGTGGAAAAACCACTTTTCGCACTTGTGTTAGTGTTGAAAAACCACTTTTTGCACTTGTGTTAGTGTTGAAAAACCACTTTTCGCACTTGTGTTGGTGCAGGAAACCACTTTTGCACTTGTATTAGTGTGGAAAAACCACTTTTCGCACTTGTGTTAGTGTTGAAAAACCACTTTTCGCACTTGTGTTAGTGTTGAAAAACCACTTTTCGCACTTGCGTTGGTGCAGGAAACCACTTTTGCACTTGTATTAGTGTGGAAAAAACACTTTTTGCACTTGTGATAGTGTTGAAAAACGACTTTTCGCACTTGTGTTAGTGTTGAAAAACCACTTTTCGCACTTGTGTTGGTGCAGGAAACCACTTTTGCACGTGTATTAATGTGGAAAAACCACTTTTCGCACTTGTGTTAGTGTTGAAAAACCACTTTTCGCACTTGTGTTAGTGTTGAAAAACCACTTTTCGCACTTGTGTTAGTGTTGAAAAACCACTTTTCGCACTTGTGTTGGTGCAGGAAACCACTTTTGCACTTGTATTAGTGTGGAAAAAACACTTTTTGCACTTGTGATAGTGTTGAAAAACCACTTTTCGCACTTGTGTTAGTGTTGAAAAACCACTTTTCGCACTTGTGTTAGTGTTGAAAAACCACTTTTCGCACTTGTGTTGGTGCAGGAAACCACTTTTGCACTTGTATTAGTGTGGAAAAAACACTATTCGCACTTGTGTTTGTGTTGAAAAACCACTTTTCGCACTTGTGTTAGTGTTGAAAAACCACTTTTCGCACTTGCGTTGGTGCAGGAAACCACTTTTGCACTTGTATTAGTGTGGAAAAAACACTTTTTGCACTTGTGATAGTGTTGAAAAACCACTTTTCGCACTTGTGTTAGTGTTGAAAAACCACTTTTCGCACTTGTGTTGGTGAAGGAAACCACTTTTGCACTTGTATTAGTGTGGAAAAACCACTTTTTGCACTTGTGATAGTGTTGAAAAACCACTTTTCGCACTTGTGTTATTGTTGAAAAACCACTTTTTGCACTTGTGTTAGTGTTGAAAAACCACTTTTCGCACTTGTGTTGGTGCAGGAAACCACTTTTGCACTTGTATTAGTGTGGAAAAAACACTTTTTGCACTTGTGATAGTGTTGAAAAACCACTTTTCGCACTTGTGTTAGTGTTGAAAAACCACTTTTCGCACTTGTGTTAGTGTTGACAAACCACTTTTCGCACTTGTGTTAGTGTTCAAAAACCACTTTTCGCACTTGTGATAGTGTTGAAAAACCACTTTTCGCACTTGTGTTAGTGTTCAAAAACCACTTTTCGCACTTGTGTTGGTGCAGGAAACCACTTTTGCACTTGTATTGGTGTGGAAAAAACACTTTTCACACTTTTGTTAGTGTTGAAAACCCACTTTTCGCACTTGTGTTAGTGTTGAAAAACCACTTTTCGCACTTGTGTTGGTGCAGGAAACCACTTTTACACTTGTATTAGTGTGGAAAAAACACTTTTTGCACTTGTGATAGTGTTGAAAAAGCACTTTTCGCACTTGTGTTAGTGTTGAAAAACCACTTTTCGCACTTGTGTTGGTGCAGGAAATCACTTTTGCACTTGTACTAGTGTGGAAAAAACACTTTTTGCACTTGTGATAGTGTTGAAAAACCACTTTTCGCACTTGTGTTAGTGATGAAAAACCACTTTTCGCACTTGTGTTGGTGCAGGAAACCACTTTTGCACTTGTATTGGTGTGGAAAAAACACTTTTCACACTTGTGTTAGTGTTGAAAACCCACTTTTCACACTTGTGTTAGTGTTGAAAAACCACTTTTCGCACTTGTGTTGGTGCAGGAAACCACTTTTACACTTGTATTAGTGTGGAAAAAACACTTTTTGCACTTGTGATAGTGTTGAAAAACCACTTTTCGCACTTGTGTTAGTGTTGAAAAACCACTTTTCGCACTTGTGTTGGTGAAGGAAACCACTTTTGCACTTGTATTAGTGTGGAAAAACCACTTTTCGCACTTGTGATAGTGTTGAAGAACCACTATTCGCACTTGTGTTAGTGTTGAAAAACCACTTTTCGCACTTGTGTTGGTGCAGGAAACCACTTTTGCACTTGTATTGGTGTGGAAAAAACACTTTTTGCACTTGTGATAGTGTTGAAAAACCACTTTTCGCACTTGTGTTAGTGTTGGAAAACCACTTTTCGCACTTGTGTTAGTGTTGAAAAACCACTTTTCGCACTTGTGTTGGTGCAGGAAACCACTTTTGCACTTGTATTAGTGTGGAAAAACCACTTTTCGCACTTGTGTTAGTGTTGAAAAACCACTTTTCGCACTTGTGTTAGTGTTGAAAAACCACTTTTCGCACTTGTTTTAGTGTTGGAAAACCACTTTTCACACTTGTGTTAGTGTTGAAAAAACACTTTTCGCACTTGTGTTGGTGCAGGAAACCACTTTTGCACTTGTATTAGTGTGGAAAAACCACTTTTCGCACTTGTGTTAGTGTTGAAAAACAACTTTTTGCACTTGTGTTGGTGTTGAAAAACCACTTTTCGCACTTGTGTTGGTGCAGGAAACCACTTTTGCACTTGTATTAGTGTGGAAAAAACACTTTTCGCAATTGTGTTAGTGTTGAAAAACCACTTTTCGCACTTGTGTTAGTGTTGAAAAACCACTTTTTGCACTTGTGTTGGTGCAGGAAACCACTTTTGCACTTGTATTAGTGTGGAAAAAACACTTTTTGCACTTGTGATAGTGTTGAAAAACAACTTTTCGCACTTGTGTTAGTGTTGAAAAACCACTTTTCGCACTTGTGTTGGTGCAGGAAACCACTTTTGCACTTGTATTAGTGTGGCAAAACCACTTTTCGCACTTGTGTTAGTGTTGAAAAACCACTTTTCGCACTTGTGTTAGTGTTGAAAAACCACTTTTCGCACTTGTGTTGGTGCAGGAAACCACTTTTGCACTTGTATTAGTGTGGAAAAAACACTTTTTGCACTTGTGATAGTGTTGAAAAACCACTTTTCGCACTTGTGTTAGTGTTGAAAAACCACTTTTCGCACTTGTGTTGGTGCAGGAAACCACTTTTGCACTTGTATTAGTGTGGCAAAACCACTTTTCGCACTTGTGTTAGTGTTGAAAAACCACTTTTCGCACTTGTGTTAGTGTTGAAAAACCACTTTTCGCACTTGTGTTGGTGCAGGGAACCACTTTTGCGCTTGTATTAGTGTGGAAAAAACACTTTTTACACTTGTGATAGTGTTGAAAAACCACTTTTCGCACTTGTGTTAGTGTTGAAAAACCACTTTTCGCACTTGTGTTAGTGTTGAAAAACCACTTTTCGCACTTGTGTTGGTGCAGGAAACCACTTTTGCACTTGTATTAGTGTGGAAAAACCACTTTTCGCACTTGTGTTAATGTTGAAAAACCCCTTTTCGCACTTGTGTTAATGTTGAAAAACCACTTTTCGCACTTGTGTTGGTGCAGGAAACCACTTTTGCACTTGTATTAGTGTGGAAAAAACACTTTTTGCACTTGTGATAGTGTTGAAAAACCACATTTCGCACTTGTGTTAGTGTTGAAAAACCACTTTTCGCACTTGTGTTGGTGCAGGAAACCACTTTTGCACTTGTATTAGCGTGGAAAAAACACTTTTCACACTTGTGTTAGTGTTGAAAACCACTTTTCGCACTTGTATTAGTGTGGAAAAAACACTTTTTGCACTTGTGATAGTGTTGAAAAACCACTTTTCGCACTTGTGTTAGTGTTGAAAAACCACTTTTCGCACTTGTGTTGGTGCAGGAAACCACTTTTGCACTTGTATTAGTGTGGAAAAACCACTTTTCGCACTTGTGTTAGTGTTGAAAAACCACTTTTTGCACTTGTGTTAGTGTTGAAAAACCACTTTTCGCACTTGTGTTGGTGCAGGAAACCACTTTTGCACTTGTATTAGTGTGGAAAAACCACTTTTCGCACTTGTGTTAGTGTTGAAAAACCACTTTTCGCACTTGTGTTAGTGTTGAAAAACCACTTTTCGCACTTGCGTTGGTGCAGGAAACCATTTTTGCACTTGTATTAGTGTGGAAAAAACACTTTTTGCACTTGTGATAGTGTTGAAAAACGACTTTTCGCACTTGTGTTAGTGTTGAAAAACCACTTTTCGCACTTGTGTTGGTGCAGGAAACCACTTTTGCACGTGTATTAATGTGGAAAAACCACTTTTCGCACTTGTGTTAGTGTTGAAAAACCACTTTTCGCACTTGTGTTAGTGTTGAAAAACCACTTTTCCCAATTGTGTTAGTGTTGAAAAACCACTTTTCGCACTTGTGTTGGTGCAGGAAACCACTTTTGCACTTGTATTAGTGTGGAAAAAACACTTTTTGCACTTGTGATAGTGTTGAAAAACCACTTTTAGCACTTGTGTTAGTGTTGAAAAACCACTTTTCGCACTTGTGTTAGTGTTGAAAAACCACTTTTCGCACTTGCGTTGGTGCAGGAAACCACTTTTGCACTTGTATTAGTGTGGAAAAAACACTATTCGCACTTGTGTTTGTGTTGAAAAACCACTTTTCGCACTTGTGTTAGTGTTGAAAAACCACTTTTCGCACTTGCGTTGGTGCAGGAAACCACTTTTGCACTTGTATTAGTGTGGAAAAAACACTTTTTGCACTTGTGATAGTGTTGAAAAACCACTTTTCGCACTTGTATTAGTGTGGAAAAAACACTTTTTGCACTTGTGATAGTGTTGAAAAACCACTTTTCGCACTTGTGTTAGTGTTGAAAAACCACTTTTCGCACTTGTGTTGGTGCAGGAAACCACTTTTGCACTTGTATTAGTGTGGAAAAACCACTTTTCGCACTTGTGTTAGTGTTGAAAAACCACTTTTCGCACTTGTGTTGGTGCAGGGAACCACTTTTGCACTTGTAATATTGTGGAAAAACCACTTTTCGCACTTGTGTTAGTGTTGAAAAACCACTTTTCGCACTTGTGTTAGTGTTGAAAAACAACTTTTCGCACTTGTGTTGGTGCAGGAAACCACTTTTGCACTTGTATTCGTGTGGAAAAACCACTTTTCGCACTTGTGTTAGTGTTGAAAAACCACTTTTTGCACTTGTGTTAGTGTTGAAAAACCACTTTTCGCACTTGTGTTGGTGCAGGAAACCACTTTTGCACTTGTATTAGTGTGGAAAAACCACTTTTCGCACTTGTGTTAGTGTTGAAAAACCACTTTTCGCACTTGTGTTAGTGTTGAAAAACCACTTTTCGCACTTGTGTTAGTGTTGAAAAACCACTTTTCGCACTTGTGTTGGTGCAGGAAACCACTTTTGCACTTGTATTAGTGTGGAAAAAACACTTTTTGCACTTGTGATAGTGTTGAAAAACCACTTTTCGCACTTGTGTTAGTGTTGAAAAACCACTTTTCGCACTTGTGTTAGTGTTGAAAAACCACTTTTCGCACTTGTGTTGGTGCAGGAAACCACTTTTGCACTTGTATTAGTGTGGAAAAAACACTATTCGCACTTGTGTTTGTGTTGAAAAACCACTTTTCGCACTTGTGTTAGTGTTGAAAAACCACTTTTCGCACTTGCGTTGGTGCAGGAAACCACTTTTGCACTTGTATTAGTGTGGAAAAAACACTTTTTGCACTTGTGATAGTGTTGAAAAACCACTTTTCGCACTTGTGTTAGTGTTGAAAAACCACTTTTCGCACTTGTGTTGGTGAAGGAAACCACTTTTGCACTTGTATTAGTGTGGAAAAACCACTTTTCGCACTTGTGTTAGTGTTGAAAAACCACTTTTTGCACTTGTGTTAGTGTTGAAAAACCACTTTTCGCACTTGTGTTGGTGCAGGAAACCACTTTTGCACTTGTATTAGTGTGGAAAAACCACTTTTCGCACTTGTGTTAGTGTTGAAAAACCACTTTTCGCACTTGTGTTAGTGTTGAAAAACCACTTTTCGCACTTGCGTTGGTGCAGGAAACCACTTTTGAACTTGTATTAGTGTGGAAAAAACACTTTTTGCACTTGTGATAGTGTTGAAAAACGACTTTTCGCACTTGTGTTAGTGTTGAAAAACCACTTTTCGCACTTGTGTTGGTGCAGGAAACCACTTTTGCACGTGTATTAATGTGGAAAAACCACTTTTCGCACTTGTGTTAGTGTTGAAAAACCACTTTTCGCACTTGTTTTAGTGTTGAAAAACCACTTTTCGCACTTGTGTTAGTGTTGAAAAACCACTTTTCGCACTTGTGTTGGTGCAGGAAACCACTTTTGCACTTGTATTAGTGTGGAAAAAACACTTTTTGCACTTGTGATAGTGTTGAAAAACCACTTTTCGCACTTGTGTTAGTGTTGAAAAACCACTTTTCGCACTTGTGTTAGTGTTGAAAAACCACTTTTCGCACTTGTGTTGGTGCAGGAAACCACTTTTGCACTTGTATTAGTGTGGAAAAAACACTATTCGCACTTGTGTTTGTGTTGAAAAACCACTTTTCGCACTTGTGTTAGTGTTGAAAAACCACTTTTCGCACTTGCGTTGGTGCAGGAAACCACTTTTGCACTTGTATTAGTGTGGAAAAAACACTTTTTGCACTTGTGATAGTGTTGAAAAACCACTTTTCGCACTTGTGTTAGTGTTGAAAAACCACTTTTCGCACTTGTGTTGGTGAAGGAAACCACTTTTGCACTTGTATTAGTGTGGAAAAACCACTTTTTGCACTTGTGATAGTGTTGAAAAACCACTTTTCGCACTTGTGTTATTGTTGAAAAACCACTTTTTGCACTTGTGTTAGTGTTGAAAAACCACTTTTCGCACTTGTGTTGGTGCAGGAAACCACTTTTGCACTTGTATTAGTGTGGAAAAAACACTTTTTGCACTTGTGATAGTGTTGAAAAACCACTTTTCGCACTTGTGTTAGTGTTGAAAAACCACTTTTCGCACTTGTGTTAGTGTTGACAAACCACTTTTCGCACTTGTGTTGGTGCAGGAAAATCACTTTTGCACTTGTATTAGTGTGGAAAAAACACTTTTTGCACTTGTGATAGTGTTGAAAAACCACTTTTCGCACTTGTGTTAGTGTTCAAAAACCACTTTTCGCACTTGTGTTGGTGCAGGAAACCACTTTTGCACTTGTATTGGTGTGGAAAAAACACTTTTCACACTTTTGTTAGTGTTGAAAACCCACTTTTCGCACTTGTGTTAGTGTTGAAAAACCACTTTTCGCACTGTGTTGGTGCAGGAAACCACTTTTACACTTGTATTAGTGTGGAAAAAACACTTTTTGCACTTGTGATAGTGTTGAAAAAGCACTTTTCGCACTTGTGTTAGTGTTGAAAAACCACTTTTCGCACTTGTGTTGGTGCAGGAAATCACTTTTGCACTTGTACTAGTGTGGAAAAAACACTTTTTGCACTTGTGATAGTGTTGAAAAACCACTTTTCGCACTTGTGTTAGTGATGAAAAACCACTTTTCGCACTTGTGTTGGTGCAGGAAACCACTTTTGCACTTGTATTGGTGTGGAAAAAACACTTTTCACACTTGTGTTAGTGTTGAAAACCCACTTTTCACACTTGTGTTAGTGTTGGAAAACCACTTTTCGCACTTGTGTTGGTGCAGGAAACCACTTTTACACTTGTATTAGTGTGGAAAAAACACTTTTTGCACTTGTGATAGTGTTGAAAAACCACTTTTCGCACTTGTGTTAGTGTTGAAAAACCACTTTTCGCACTTGTGTTGGTGAAGGAAACCACTTTTGCACTTGTATTAGTGTGGAAAAACCACTTTTCGCACTTGTGATAGTGTTGAAGAACCACTATTCGCACTTGTGTTAGTGTTGAAAAACCACTTTTCGCACTTGTGTTGGTGCAGGAAACCACTTTTGCACTTGTATTAGTGTGGAAAAAACACTTTTTGCACTTGTGATAGTGTTGAAAAACCACTTTTCGCACTTGTGTTAGTGTTGGAAAACCACTTTTCGCACTTGTGTTAGTGTTGAAAAACCACTTTTCGCACTTGTGTTGGTGCAGGAAACCACTTTTGCACTTGTATTAGTGTGGAAAAACCACTTTTCGCACTTGTGTTAGTGTTGAAAAACCACTTTTCGCACTTGTGTTATTGTTGAAAAACCACTTTTCGCACTTGTTTTAGTGTTGGAAAACCACTTTTCACACTTGTGTTAGTGTTGAAAAAACACTTTTCGCACTTGTGTTGGTGCAGGAAACCACTTTTGCACTTGTATTAGTGTGGAAAAACCACTTTTCGCACTTGTGTTAGTGTTGAAAAACAACTTTTTGCACTTGTGTTGGTGTTGAAAAACCACTTTTCGCACTTGTGTTGGTGCAGGAAACCACTTTTGCACTTGTATTAGTGTGGAAAAAACACTTTTCGCAATTGTGTTAGTGTTGAAAAACCACTTTTCGCACTTGTGTTAGTGTTGAAAAACCACTTTTCGCACTTGTGTTGGTGCAGGAAACCACTTTTGCACTTGTATTAGTGTGGAAAAAACACTTTTTGCACTTGTGATAGTGTTGAAAAACAACTTTTCGCACTTGTGTTAGTGTTGAAAAACCACTTTTCGCACTTGTGTTGGTGCAGGAAACCACTTTTGCACTTGTATTAGTGTGGCAAAACCACTTTTCGCACTTGTGTTAGTGTTGAAAAACCACTTTTCGCACTTGTGTTAGTGTTGAAAAACCACTTTTCGCACTTGTGTTGGTGCAGGAAACCACTTTTGCACTTGTATTAGTGTGGAAAAAACACTTTTTGCACTTGTGATAGTGTTGAAAAACCACTTTTCGCACTTGTGTTAGTGTTGAAAAACCACTTTTCGCACTTGTGTTGGTGCAGGAAACCACTTTTGCACTTGTATTAGTGTGGCAAAACCACTTTTCGCACTTGTGTTAGTGTTGAAAAACCACTTTTCGCACTTGTGTTAGTGTTGAAAAACCACTTTTCGCACTTGTGTTGGTGCAGGGAACCACTTTTGCGCTTGTATTAGTGTGGAAAAAACACTTTTTACACTTGTGATAGTGTTGAAAAACCACTTTTCGCACTTGTGTTAGTGTTGAAAAACCACTTTTCGCACTTGTGTTAGTGTTGAAAAACCACTTTTCGCACTTGTGTTGGTGCAGGAAACCACTTTTGCACTTGTATTAGTGTGGAAAAAACACTTTTTGCACTTGTGATAGTGTTGAAAAACCACTTTTCGCACTTGTGTTAGTGTTGAAAAACCACTTTTAGCACTTGTGTTGGTGAAGGAAACCACTTTTGCACTTGTATTAGTGTGGAAAAACCACTTTTCTCACTTGTGTTAGTGTTGAAAAACCACTTTTCGCACTTGTGTTAGTGTTGAAAAACCACTTTTCGCACTTGTGTTGGTGCAGGAAACCACTTTTGCACTTGTATTAGTGTGGAAAAACCACTTTTTGCACTTGTGATAGTGTTGAAAAACCACTTTTCGCACTTGTGTTAGTGTTGAAAAAACACATTTCGCACTTGTGTTTGTGTTGAAAAACCGCTTTTCGCACTTGTGTTGGTGCAGGAAACCACTTTTGCACTTGTATTAGTGTGGAAAAAACACTTTTTGCACTTGTGATAGTGTTGAAAAACCACTTTTCGCACTTGTGTTAGTGTTGAAAAACCACTTTTCGCACTTGTGTTCGTGTTGAAAAACCACTTTTCGCACTTGTGTTGGTGCAGGAAACTACTTTTGCACTTGTATTAGTGTGGAAAAACCACTTTTCGCACTTGTGTTAATGTTGAAAAACCCCTTTTCGCACTTGTGTTAATGTTGAAAAACCACTTTTCGCACTTGTGTTGGTGCAGGAAACCACTTTTGCACTTGTATTAGTGTGGAAAAAACACTTTTTGCACATGTGATAGTGTTGACACATTTCGCACTTGTGTTAGTGTTGAAAAACCACTTTTCGCACTTGTGTTGGTGCAGGAAACCACTTTTGCACTTGTATTAGCGTGGAAAAAACACTTTTCACACTTGTGTTAGTGTTGAAAACCACTTTTCGCACTTGTATTAGTGTGGAAAAAACACTTTTTGCACTTGTGATAGTGTTGAAAAACCACTTTTCGCACTTGTGTTAGTGTTGAAAAACCACTTTTCGCACTTGTGTTGGTGCAGGAAACCACTTTTGCACTTGTATTAGTGTGTAAAAACCACTTTTCGCACTTGTGTTAGTGTTGAAAAACCACTTTTCGCACTTGTGTTGGTGCAGGGAACCACTTTTGCACTTGTATTAGTGTGGAAAAACCACTTTTCGCACTTGTGTTAGTGTTGAAAAACCACTTTTCGCACTTGTGTTAGTGTTGAAAAACCACTTTTCGCACTTGTGTTGGTGCAGGAAACCACTTTTGCACTTGTATTAGTGTGGAAAAACCACTTTTCGCACTTGTGTTAGTGTTGAAAAACCACTTTTCGCACTTGTGTTGGTGCAGGAAACCACTTTTGCACTTGTATTAGTGTGGAAAAAACACTTTTTGCACTTGTGATAGTGTTGAAAAACCACTTTTCGCACTTGTGTTAGTGTTGAAAAACCACTTTTCGCACTTGTGTTAGTGTTGAAAAACCACTTTTCGCACTTGTGTTGGTGCAGGAAACCACTTTTGCACTTGTATTAGTGTGGAAAAAACACTATTCGCACTTGTGTTTGTGTTGAAAAACCACTTTTCGCACTTGTGTTAGTGTTGAAAAACCACTTTTCGCACTTGCGTTGGTGCAGGAAACCACTTTTGCACTTGTATTAGTGTGGAAAAAACACTTTTTGCACTTGTGATAGTGTTGAAAAACCACTTTTCGCACTTGTGTTAGTGTTGAAAAACCACTTTTCGCACTTGTGTTGGTGAAGGAAACCACTTTTGCACTTGTATTAGTGTGGAAAAACCACTTTTCGCACTTGTGTTAGTGTTGAAAAACCACTTTTTGCACTTGTGTTAGTGTTGAAAAACCACTTTTCGCACTTGTGTTGGTGCAGGAAACCACTTTTGCACTTGTATTAGTGTGGAAAAACCACTTTTCGCACTTGTGTTAGTGTTGAAAAACCACTTTTCGCACTTGTGTTAGTGTTGAAAAACCACTTTTCGCACTTGCGTTGGTGCAGGAAACCACTTTTGAACTTGTATTAGTGTGGAAAAAACACTTTTTGCACTTGTGATAGTGTTGAAAAACGACTTTTCGCACTTGTGTTAGTGTTGAAAAACCACTTTTCGCACTTGTGTTGGTGCAGGAAACCACTTTTGCACGTGTATTAATGTGGAAAAACCACTTTTCGCACTTGTGTTAGTGTTGAAAAACCACTTTTCGCACTTGTTTTAGTGTTGAAAAACCACTTTTCGCACTTGTGTTAGTGTTGAAAAACCACTTTTCGCACTTGTGTTGGTGCAGGAAACCACTTTTGCACTTGTATTAGTGTGGAAAAAACACTTTTTGCACTTGTGATAGTGTTGAAAAACCACTTTTCGCACTTGTGTTAGTGTTGAAAAACCACTTTTCGCACTTGTGTTAGTGTTGAAAAACCACTTTTCGCACTTGTGTTGGTGCAGGAAACCACTTTTGCACTTGTATTAGTGTGGAAAAAACACTATTCGCACTTGTGTTTGTGTTGAAAAACCACTTTTCGCACTTGTGTTAGTGTTGAAAAACCACTTTTCGCACTTGCGTTGGTGCAGGAAACCACTTTTGCACTTGTATTAGTGTGGAAAAAACACTTTTTGCACTTGTGATAGTGTTGAAAAACCACTTTTCGCACTTGTGTTAGTGTTGAAAAACCACTTTTCGCACTTGTGTTGGTGAAGGAAACCACTTTTGCACTTGTATTAGTGTGGAAAAACCACTTTTTGCACTTGTGATAGTGTTGAAAAACCACTTTTCGCACTTGTGTTATTGTTGAAAAACCACTTTTTGCACTTGTGTTAGTGTTGAAAAACCACTTTTCGCACTTGTGTTGGTGCAGGAAACCACTTTTGCACTTGTATTAGTGTGGAAAAAACACTTTTTGCACTTGTGATAGTGTTGAAAAACCACTTTTCGCACTTGTGTTAGTGTTGAAAAACCACTTTTCGCACTTGTGTTAGTGTTGACAAACCACTTTTCGCACTTGTGTTGGTGCAGGAAAATCACTTTTGCACTTGTATTAGTGTGGAAAAAACACTTTTTGCACTTGTGATAGTGTTGAAAAACCACTTTTCGCACTTGTGTTAGTGTTCAAAAACCACTTTTCGCACTTGTGTTGGTGCAGGAAACCACTTTTGCACTTGTATTGGTGTGGAAAAAACACTTTTCACACTTTTGTTAGTGTTGAAAACCCACTTTTCGCACTTGTGTTAGTGTTGAAAAACCACTTTTCGCACTTGTGTTGGTGCAGGAAACCACTTTTACACTTGTATTAGTGTGGAAAAAACACTTTTTGCACTTGTGATAGTGTTGAAAAAGCACTTTTCGCACTTGTGTTAGTGTTGAAAAACCACTTTTCGCACTTGTGTTGGTGCAGGAAATCACTTTTGCACTTGTACTAGTGTGGAAAAAACACTTTTTGCACTTGTGATAGTGTTGAAAAACCACTTTTCGCACTTGTGTTAGTGATGAAAAACCACTTTTCGCACTTGTGTTGGTGCACGAAACCACTTTTGCACTTGTATTGGTGTGGAAAAAACACTTTTCACACTTGTGTTAGTGTTGAAAACCCACTTTTCACACTTGTGTTAGTGTTGGAAAACCACTTTTCGCACTTGTGTTGGTGCAGGAAACCACTTTTACACTTGTATTAGTGTGGAAAAAACACTTTTTGCACTTGTGATAGTGTTGAAAAACCACTTTTCGCACTTGTGTTAGTGTTGAAAAACCACTTTTCGCACTTGTGTTGGTGAAGGAAACCACTTTTGCACTTGTATTAGTGTGGAAAAACCACTTTTCGCACTTGTGATAGTGTTGAAGAACCACTATTCGCACTTGTGTTAGTGTTGAAAAACCACTTTTCGCACTTGTGTTGGTGCAGGAAACCACTTTTGCACTTGTATTAGTGTGGAAAAAACACTTTTTGCACTTGTGATAGTGTTGAAAAACCACTTTTCGCACTTGTGTTAGTGTTGGAAAACCACTTTTCGCACTTGTGTTAGTGTTGAAAAACCACTTTTCGCACTTGTGTTGGTGCAGGAAACCACTTTTGCACTTGTATTAGTGTGGAAAAACCACTTTTCGCACTTGTGTTAGTGTTGAAAAACCACTTTTCGCACTTGTGTTATTGTTGAAAAACCACTTTTCGCACTTGTTTTAGTGTTGGAAAACCACTTTTCACACTTGTGTTAGTGTTGAAAAAACACTTTTCGCACTTGTGTTGGTGCAGGAAACCACTTTTGCACTTGTATTAGTGTGGAAAAACCACTTTTCGCACTTGTGTTAGTGTTGAAAAACAACTTTTTGCACTTGTGTTGGTGTTGAAAAACCACTTTTCGCACTTGTGTTGGTGCAGGAAACCACTTTTGCACTTGTATTAGTGTGGAAAAAACACTTTTCGCAATTGTGTTAGTGTTGAAAAACCACTTTTCGCACTTGTGTTAGTGTTGAAAAACCACTTTTCGCACTTGTGTTGGTGCAGGAAACCACTTTTGCACTTGTATTAGTGTGGAAAAAACACTTTTTGCACTTGTGATAGTGTTGAAAAACAACTTTTCGCACTTGTGTTAGTGTTGAAAAACCACTTTTCGCACTTGTGTTGGTGCAGGAAACCACTTTTGCACTTGTATTAGTGTGGCAAAACCACTTTTCGCACTTGTGTTAGTGTTGAAAAACCACTTTTCGCACTTGTGTTAGTGTTGAAAAACCACTTTTCGCACTTGTGTTGGTGCAGGAAACCACTTTTGCACTTGTATTAGTGTGGAAAAAACACTTTTTGCACTTGTGATAGTGTTGAAAAACCACTTTTCGCACTTGTGTTAGTGTTGAAAAACCACTTTTCGCACTTGTGTTGGTGCAGGAAACCACTTTTGCACTTGTATTAGTGTGGCAAAACCACTTTTCGCACTTGTGTTAGTGTTGAAAAACCACTTTTCGCACTTGTGTTAGTGTTGAAAAACCACTTTTCGCACTTGTGTTGGTGCAGGGAACCACTTTTGCGCTTGTATTAGTGTGGAAAAAACACTTTTTACACTTGTGATAGTGTTGAAAAACCACTTTTCGCACTTGTGTTAGTGTTGAAAAACCACTTTTCGCACTTGTGTTAGTGTTGAAAAACCACTTTTCGCACTTGTGTTGGTGCAGGAAACCACTTTTGCACTTGTATTAGTGTGGAAAAAACACTTTTTGCACTTGTGATAGTGTTGAAAAACCACTTTTCGCACTTGTGTTAGTGTTGAAAAACCACTTTTAGCACTTGTGTTGGTGAAGGAAACCACTTTTGCACTTGTATTAGTGTGGAAAAACCACTTTTCTCACTTGTGTTAGTGTTGAAAAACCACTTTTCGCACTTGTGTTAGTGTTGAAAAACCACTTTTCGCACTTGTGTTGGTGCAGGAAACCACTTTTGCACTTGTATTAGTGTGGAAAAACCACTTTTTGCACTTGTGATAGTGTTGAAAAACCACTTTTCGCACTTGTGTTAGTGTTGAAAAAACACATTTCGCACTTGTGTTTGTGTTGAAAAACCGCTTTTCGCACTTGTGTTGGTGCAGGAAACCACTTTTGCACTTGTATTAGTGTGGAAAAAACACTTTTTGCACTTGTGATAGTGTTGAAAAACCACTTTTCGCACTTGTGTTAGTGTTGAAAAACCACTTTTCGCACTTGTGTTCGTGTTGAAAAACCACTTTTCGCACTTGTGTTGGTGCAGGAAACTACTTTTGCACTTGTATTAGTGTGGAAAAACCACTTTTCGCACTTGTGTTAATGTTGAAAAACCCCTTTTCGCACTTGTGTTAATGTTGAAAAACCACTTTTCGCACTTGTGTTGGTGCAGGAAACCACTTTTGCACTTGTATTAGTGTGGAAAAAACACTTTTTGCACATGTGATAGTGTTGACACATTTCGCACTTGTGTTAGTGTTGAAAAACCACTTTTCGCACTTGTGTTGGTGCAGGAAACCACTTTTGCACTTGTATTAGCGTGGAAAAAACACTTTTCACACTTGTGTTAGTGTTGAAAACCACTTTTCGCACTTGTATTAGTGTGGAAAAAACACTTTTTGCACTTGTGATAGTGTTGAAAAACCACTTTTCGCACTTGTGTTAGTGTTGAAAAACCACTTTTCGCACTTGTGTTGGTGCAGGAAACCACTTTTGCACTTGTATTAGTGTGTAAAAACCACTTTTCGCACTTGTGTTAGTGTTGAAAAACCACTTTTCGCACTTGTGTTGGTGCAGGGAACCACTTTTGCACTTGTATTAGTGTGGAAAAACCACTTTTCGCACTTGTGTTAGTGTTGAAAAACCACTTTTCGCACTTGTGTTAGTGTTGAAAAACCACTTTTTGCACTTGTGTTGGTGCAGGAAACCACTTTTGCACTTGTATTAGTGTGGAAAAACCACTTTTCGCACTTGTGTTAGTGTTGAAAAACCACTTTTTGCACTTGTGTTAGTGTTGAAAAACCACTTTTCGCACTTGTGTTGGTGCAGGAAACCACTTTTGCACTTGTATTAGTGTGGAAAAACCACTTTTCGCACTTGTGTTAGTGTTGAAAAACCACTTTTCGCACTTGTGTTAGTGTTGAAAAACCACTTTTCGCACTTGCGTTGGTGCAGGAAACCATTTTTGCACTTGTATTAGTGTGGAAAAAACACTTTTTGCACTTGTGATAGTGTTGAAAAACGACTTTTCGCACTTGTGTTAGTGTTGAAAAACCACTTTTCGCACTTGTGTTGGTGCAGGAAACCACTTTTGCACGTGTATTAATGTGGAAAAACCACTTTTCGCACTTGTGTTAGTGTTGAAAAACCACTTTTCGCACTTGTGTTAGTGTTGAAAAACCACTTTTCCCAATTGTGTTAGTGTTGAAAAACCACTTTTCGCACTTGTGTTGGTGCAGGAAACCACTTTTGCACTTGTATTAGTGTGGAAAAAACACTTTTTGCACTTGTGATAGTGTTGAAAAACCACTTTTCGCACTTGTGTTAGTGTTGAAAAACCACTTTTCGCACTTGTGTTAGTGTTGAAAAACCACTTTTCGCACTTGTGTTGGTGCAGGAAACCACTTTTGCACTTGTATTAGTGTGGAAAAACCACTTTTCGCACTTGTGTTAGTGTTGAAAAACCACTTTTCGCACTTGTGTTATTGTTGAAAAACCACTTTTCGCACTTGTTTTAGTGTTGGAAAACCACTTTTCACACTTGTGTTAGTGTTGAAAAAACACTTTTCGCACTTGTGTTGGTGCAGGAAACCACTTTTGCACTTGTATTAGTGTGGAAAAACCACTTTTCGCACTTGTGTTAGTGTTGAAAAACAACTTTTTGCACTTGTGTTGGTGTTGAAAAACCACTTTTCGCACTTGTGTTGGTGCAGGAAACCACTTTTGCACTTGTATTAGTGTGGAAAAAACACTTTTCGCAATTGTGTTAGTGTTGAAAAACCACTTTTCGCACTTGTGTTAGTGTTGAAAAACCACTTTTCGCACTTGTGTTGGTGCAGGAAACCACTTTTGCACTTGTATTAGTGTGGAAAAAACACTTTTTGCACTTGTGATAGTGTTGAAAAACAACTTTTCGCACTTGTGTTAGTGTTGAAAAACCACTTTTCGCACTTGTGTTGGTGCAGGAAACCACTTTTGCACTTGTATTAGTGTGGCAAAACCACTTTTCGCACTTGTGTTAGTGTTGAAAAACCACTTTTCGCACTTGTGTTAGTGTTGAAAAACCACTTTTCGCACTTGTGTTGGTGCAGGAAACCACTTTTGCACTTGTATTAGTGTGGAAAAAACACTTTTTGCACTTGTGATAGTGTTGAAAAACCACTTTTCGCACTTGTGTTAGTGTTGAAAAACCACTTTTCGCACTTGTGTTGGTGCAGGAAACCACTTTTGCACTTGTATTAGTGTGGCAAAACCACTTTTCGCACTTGTGTTAGTGTTGAAAAACCACTTTTCGCACTTGTGTTAGTGTTGAAAAACCACTTTTCGCACTTGTGTTGGTGCAGGGAACCACTTTTGCGCTTGTATTAGTGTGGAAAAAACACTTTTTACACTTGTGATAGTGTTGAAAAACCACTTTTCGCACTTGTGTTAGTGTTGAAAAACCACTTTTCGCACTTGTGTTAGTGTTGAAAAACCACTTTTCGCACTTGTGTTGGTGCAGGAAACCACTTTTGCACTTGTATTAGTGTGGAAAAAACACTTTTTGCACTTGTGATAGTGTTGAAAAACCACTTTTCGCACTTGTGTTAGTGTTGAAAAACCACTTTTAGCACTTGTGTTGGTGAAGGAAACCACTTTTGCACTTGTATTAGTGTGGAAAAACCACTTTTCTCACTTGTGTTAGTGTTGAAAAACCACTTTTCGCACTTGTGTTAGTGTTGAAAAACCACTTTTCGCACTTGTGTTGGTGCAGGAAACCACTTTTGCACTTGTATTAGTGTGGAAAAACCACTTTTTGCACTTGTGATAGTGTTGAAAAACCACTTTTCGCACTTGTGTTAGTGTTGAAAAAACACATTTCGCACTTGTGTTTGTGTTGAAAAACCGCTTTTCGCACTTGTGTTGGTGCAGGAAACCACTTTTGCACTTGTATTAGTGTGGAAAAAACACTTTTTGCACTTGTGATAGTGTTGAAAAACCACTTTTCGCACTTGTGTTAGTGTTGAAAAACCACTTTTCGCACTTGTGTTCGTGTTGAAAAACCACTTTTCGCACTTGTGTTGGTGCAGGAAACTACTTTTGCACTTGTATTAGTGTGGAAAAACCACTTTTCGCACTTGTGTTAATGTTGAAAAACCCCTTTTCGCACTTGTGTTAATGTTGAAAAACCACTTTTCGCACTTGTGTTGGTGCAGGAAACCACTTTTGCACTTGTATTAGTGTGGAAAAAACACTTTTTGCACATGTGATAGTGTTGACACATTTCGCACTTGTGTTAGTGTTGAAAAACCACTTTTCGCACTTGTGTTGGTGCAGGAAACCACTTTTGCACTTGTATTAGCGTGGAAAAAACACTTTTCACACTTGTGTTAGTGTTGAAAACCACTTTTCGCACTTGTATTAGTGTGGAAAAAACACTTTTTGCACTTGTGATAGTGTTGAAAAACCACTTTTCGCACTTGTGTTAGTGTTGAAAAACCACTTTTCGCACTTGTGTTGGTGCAGGAAACCACTTTTGCACTTGTATTAGTGTGTAAAAACCACTTTTCGCACTTGTGTTAGTGTTGAAAAACCACTTTTCGCACTTGTGTTGGTGCAGGGAACCACTTTTGCACTTGTATTAGTGTGGAAAAACCACTTTTCGCACTTGTGTTAGTGTTGAAAAACCACTTTTCGCACTTGTGTTAGTGTTGAAAAACCACTTTTTGCACTTGTGTTGGTGCAGGAAACCACTTTTGCACTTGTATTAGTGTGGAAAAACCACTTTTCGCACTTGTGTTAGTGTTGAAAAACCACTTTTTGCACTTGTGTTAGTGTTGAAAAACCACTTTTCGCACTTGTGTTGGTGCAGGAAACCACTTTTGCACTTGTATTAGTGTGGAAAAACCACTTTTCGCACTTGTGTTAGTGTTGAAAAACCACTTTTCGCACTTGTGTTAGTGTTGAAAAACCACTTTTCGCACTTGCGTTGGTGCAGGAAACCATTTTTGCACTTGTATTAGTGTGGAAAAAACACTTTTTGCACTTGTGATAGTGTTGAAAAACGACTTTTCGCACTTGTGTTAGTGTTGAAAAACCACTTTTCGCACTTGTGTTGGTGCAGGAAACCACTTTTGCACGTGTATTAATGTGGAAAAACCACTTTTCGCACTTGTGTTAGTGTTGAAAAACCACTTTTCGCACTTGTGTTAGTGTTGAAAAACCACTTTTCCCAATTGTGTTAGTGTTGAAAAACCACTTTTCGCACTTGTGTTGGTGCAGGAAACCACTTTTGCACTTGTATTAGTGTGGAAAAAACACTTTTTGCACTTGTGATAGTGTTGAAAAACCACTTTTCGCACTTGTGTTAGTGTTGAAAAACCACTTTTCGCACTTGTGTTAGTGTTGAAAAACCACTTTTCGCACTTGTGTTGGTGCAGGAAACCACTTTTGCACTTGTATTAGTGTGGAAAAAACACTATTCGCACTTGTGTTTGTGTTGAAAAACCACTTTTCGCACTTGTGTTAGTGTTGAAAAACCACTTTTCGCACTTGCGTTGGTGCAGGAAACCACTTTTGCACTTGTATTAGTGTGGAAAAAACACTTTTTGCACTTGTGATAGTGTTGAAAAACCACTTTTCGCACTTGTATTAGTGTGGAAAAAACACTTTTTGCACTTGTGATAGTGTTGAAAAACCACTTTTCGCACTTGTGTTAGTGTTGAAAAACCACTTTTCGCACTTGTGTTGGTGCAGGAAACCACTTTTGCACTTGTATTAGTGTGGAAAAACCACTTTTCGCACTTGTGTTAGTGTTGAAAAACCACTTTTCGCACTTGTGTTGGTGCAGGGAACCACTTTTGCACTTGTATTAGTGTGGAAAAACCACTTTTCGCACTTGTGTTAGTGTTGAAAAACCACTTTTCGCACTTGTGTTAGTGTTGAAAAACCACTTTTCGCACTTGTGTTGGTGCAGGAAACCACTTTTGCACTTGTATTAGTGTGGAAAAACCACTTTTCGCACTTGTGTTAGTGTTGAAAAACCACTTTTCGCACTTGTGTTGGTGCAGGGAACCACTTTTGCACTTGTATTAGTGTGGAAAAACCACTTTTCGCACTTGTGTTAGTGTTGAAAAACCACTTTTCGCACTTGTGTTAGTGTTGAAAAACCACTTTTCGCACTTGTGTTGGTGCAGGAAACCACTTTTGCACTTGTATTAGTGTGGAAAAACCACTTTTCGCACTTGTGTTAGTGTTGAAAAACCACTTTTTGCACTTGTGTTAGTGTTGAAAAACCACTTTTCGCACTTGTGTTGGTGCAGGAAACCACTTTTGCACTTGTATTAGTGTGGAAAAACCACTTTTCGCACTTGTGTTAGTGTTGAAAAACCACTTTTCGCACTTGTGTTAGTGTTGAAAAACCACTTTTCGCACTTGCGTTGGTGCAGGAAACCACTTTTGCACTTGTATTAGTGTGGAAAAAACACTTTTTGCACTTGTGATAGTGTTGAAAAACGACTTTTCGCACTTGTGTTAGTGTTGAAAAACCACTTTTCGCACTTGTGTTGGTGCAGGAAACCACTTTTGCACGTGTATTAATGTGGAAAAACCACTTTTCGCACTTGTGTTAGTGTTGAAAAACCACTTTTCGCACTTGTGTTAGTGTTGAAAAACCACTTTTCGCACTTGTGTTAGTGTTGAAAAACCACTTTTCGCACTTGTGTTGGTGCAGGAAACCACTTTTGCACTTGTATTAGTGTGGAAAAAACACTTTTTGCACTTGTGATAGTGTTGAAAAACCACTTTTCGCACTTGTGTTAGTGTTGAAAAACCACTTTTCGCACTTGTGTTAGTGTTGAAAAACCACTTTTCGCACTTGTGTTGGTGCAGGAAACCACTTTTGCACTTGTATTAGTGTGGAAAAAACACTATTCGCACTTGTGTTTGTGTTGAAAAACCACTTTTCGCACTTGTGTTAGTGTTGAAAAACCACTTTTCGCACTTGCGTTGGTGCAGGAAACCACTTTTGCACTTGTATTAGTGTGGAAAAAACACTTTTTGCACTTGTGATAGTGTTGAAAAACCACTTTTCGCACTTGTGTTAGTGTTGAAAAACCACTTTTCGCACTTGTGTTGGTGAAGGAAACCACTTTTGCACTTGTATTAGTGTGGAAAAACCACTTTTTGCACTTGTGATAGTGTTGAAAAACCACTTTTCGCACTTGTGTTATTGTTGAAAAACCACTTTTTGCACTTGTGTTAGTGTTGAAAAACCACTTTTCGCACTTGTGTTGGTGCAGGAAACCACTTTTGCACTTGTATTAGTGTGGAAAAAACACTTTTTGCACTTGTGATAGTGTTGAAAAACCACTTTTCGCACTTGTGTTAGTGTTGAAAAACCACTTTTCGCACTTGTGTTAGTGTTGACAAACCACTTTTCGCACTTGTGTTGGTGCAGGAAAATCACTTTTGCACTTGTATTAGTGTGGAAAAAACACTTTTTGCACTTGTGATAGTGTTGAAAAACCACTTTTCGCACTTGTGTTAGTGTTCAAAAACCACTTTTCGCACTTGTGTTGGTGCAGGAAACCACTTTTGCACTTGTATTGGTGTGGAAAAAACACTTTTCACACTTTTGTTAGTGTTGAAAACCCACTTTTCGCACTTGTGTTAGTGTTGAAAAACCACTTTTCGCACTTGTGTTGGTGCAGGAAACCACTTTTACACTTGTATTAGTGTGGAAAAAACACTTTTTGCACTTGTGATAGTGTTGAAAAAGCACTTTTCGCACTTGTGTTAGTGTTGAAAAACCACTTTTCGCACTTGTGTTGGTGCAGGAAATCACTTTTGCACTTGTACTAGTGTGGAAAAAACACTTTTTGCACTTGTGATCGTGTTGAAAAACCACTTTTCGCACTTGTGTTAGTGATGAAAAACCACTTTTCGCACTTGTGTTGGTGCAGGAAACCACTTTTGCACTTGTATTGGTGTGGAAAAAACACTTTTCACACTTGTGTTAGTGTTGAAAACCCACTTTTCACACTTGTGTTAGTGTTGAAAAACCACTTTTCGCACTTGTGTTGGTGCAGGAAACCACTTTTACACTTGTATTAGTGTGGAAAAAACTCTTTTTGCACTTGTGATAGTGTTGAAAAACCACTTTTCGCACTTGTGTTAGTGTTGAAAAACCACTTTTCGCACTTGTGTTGGTGAAGGAAACCACTTTTGCACTTGTATTAGTGTGGAAAAACCACTTTTCGCACTTGTGATAGTGTTGAAGAACCACTATTCGCACTTGTGTTAGTGTTGAAAAACCACTTTTCGCACTTGTGTTGGTGCAGGAAACCACTTTTGCACTTGTATTAGTGTGGAAAAAACACTTTTTGCACTTGTGATAGTGTTGAAAAACCACTTTTCGCACTTGCGTTAGTGTTGGAAAACCACTTTTCGCACTTGTGTTAGTGTTGAAAAACCACTTTTCGCACTTGTGTTGGTGCAGGAAACCACTTTTGCACTTGTATTAGTGTGGAAAAACCACTTTTCGCACTTGTGTTAGTGTTGAAAAACCACTTTTTGCACTTGTGTTAGTGTTGAAAAACCACTTTTCGCACTTGTTTTAGTGTTGGAAAACCACTTTTCACACTTGTGTTAGTGTTGAAAAAACACTTTTCGCACTTGTGTTGGTGCAGGAAACCACTTTTGCACTTGTATTAGTGTGGAAAAACCACTTTTCGCACTTGTGTTAGTGTTGAAAAACAACTTTTTGCACTTGTGTTGGTGTTGAAAAACCACTTTTCGCACTTGTGTTGGTGCAGGAAACCACTTTTGCACTTGTATTAGTGTGGAAAAAACACTTTTCGCAATTGTGTTAGTGTTGAAAAACCACTTTTCGCACTTGTGTTAGTGTTGAAAAACCACTTTTCGCACTTGTGTTGGTGCAGGAAACCACTTTTGCACTTGTATTAGTGTGGAAAAAACACTTTTTGCACTTGTGATAGTGTTTAAAAACAACTTTTCGCACTTGTGTTAGTGTTGAAAAACCACTTTTCGCACTTGTGTTGGTGCAGGAAACCACTTTTGCACTTGTATTAGTGTGGCAAAACCACTTTTCGCACTTGTGTTAGTGTTGAAAAACCACTTTTCGCACTTGTGTTAGTGTTGAAAAACCACTTTTCGCACTTGTGTTGGTGCAGGAAACCACTTTTGCACTTGTATTAGTGTGGAAAAAACACTTTTTGCACTTGTGATAGTGTTGAAAAACCACTTTTCGCACTTGTGTTAGTGTTGAAAAACCACTTTTCGCACTTGTGTTGGTGCAGGAAACCACTTTTGCACTTGTATTAGTGTGGCAAAACCACTTTTCGCACTTGTGTTAGTGTTGAAAAACCACTTTTCGCACTTGTGTTAGTGTTGAAAAACCACTTTTCGCACTTGTGTTGGTGCAGGGAACCACTTTTGCGCTTGTATTAGTGTGGAAAAAACACTTTTTACACTTGTGATAGTGTTGAAAAACCACTTTTCGCACTTGTGTTAGTGTTAAAAAACCACTTTTCGCACTTGTGTTAGTGTTGAAAAACCACTTTTCGCACTTGTGTTGGTGCAGGAAACCACTTTTGCACTTGTATTAGTGTGGAAAAACCACTTTTCGCACTTGTGTTAGTGTTGAAAAACCACTTTTCGCACTTGTGTTGGTGCAGGGAACCACTTTTGCACTTGTATTAGTGTGGAAAAACCACTTTTCGCACTTGTGTTAGTGTTGAAAAACCACTTTTCTCACTTGTGTTAGTGTTGAAAAACCACTTTTCGCACTTGTGTTGGTGCAGGAAACCACTTTTGCACTTGTATTAGTGTGGAAAAACCACTTTTCGCACTTGTGTTAGTGTTGAAAAACCACTTTTCGCACTTGTGTTGGTGCAGGGAACCACTTTTGCACTTGTATTAGTGTGGAAAAACCACTTTTCGCACTTGTGTTAGTGTTGAAAAACCACTTTTCGCACTTGTGTTAGTGTTGAAAAACCACTTTTCGCACTTGTGTTGGTGCAGGAAACCACTTTTGCACTTGTATTAGTGTGGAAAAACCACTTTTCGCACTTGTGTTAGTGTTGAAAAACCACTTTTTGCACTTGTGTTAGTGTTGAAAAACCACTTTTCGCACTTGTGTTGGTGCAGGAAACCACTTTTGCACTTGTATTAGTGTGGAAAAACCACTTTTCGCACTTGTGTTAGTGTTGAAAAACCACTTTTCGCACTTGTGTTAGTGTTGAAAAACCACTTTTCGCACTTGCGTTGGTGCAGGAAACCACTTTTGCACTTGTATTAGTGTGGAAAAAACACTTTTTGCACTTGTGATAGTGTTGAAAAACGACTTTTCGCACTTGTGTTAGTGTTGAAAAACCACTTTTCGCACTTGTGTTGGTGCAGGAAACCACTTTTGCACGTGTATTAATGTGGAAAAACCACTTTTCGCACTTGTGTTAGTGTTGAAAAACCACTTTTCGCACTTGTGTTAGTGTTGAAAAACCACTTTTCGCACTTGTGTTAGTGTTGAAAAACCACTTTTCGCACTTGTGTTGGTGCAGGAAACCACTTTTGCACTTGTATTAGTGTGGAAAAAACACTTTTTGCACTTGTGATAGTGTTGAAAAACCACTTTTCGCACTTGTGTTAGTGTTGAAAAACCACTTTTCGCACTTGTGTTAGTGTTGAAAAACCACTTTTCGCACTTGTGTTGGTGCAGGAAACCACTTTTGCACTTGTATTAGTGTGGAAAAAACACTATTCGCACTTGTGTTTGTGTTGAAAAACCACTTTTCGCACTTGTGTTAGTGTTGAAAAACCACTTTTCGCACTTGCGTTGGTGCAGGAAACCACTTTTGCACTTGTATTAGTGTGGAAAAAACACTTTTTGCACTTGTGATAGTGTTGAAAAACCACTTTTCGCACTTGTGTTAGTGTTGAAAAACCACTTTTCGCACTTGTGTTGGTGAAGGAAACCACTTTTGCACTTGTATTAGTGTGGAAAAACCACTTTTTGCACTTGTGATAGTGTTGAAAAACCACTTTTCGCACTTGTGTTATTGTTGAAAAACCACTTTTTGCACTTGTGTTAGTGTTGAAAAACCACTTTTCGCACTTGTGTTGGTGCAGGAAACCACTTTTGCACTTGTATTAGTGTGGAAAAAACACTTTTTGCACTTGTGATAGTGTTGAAAAACCACTTTTCGCACTTGTGTTAGTGTTGAAAAACCACTTTTCGCACTTGTGTTAGTGTTGACAAACCACTTTTCGCACTTGTGTTGGTGCAGGAAAATCACTTTTGCACTTGTATTAGTGTGGAAAAAACACTTTTTGCACTTGTGATAGTGTTGAAAAACCACTTTTCGCACTTGTGTTAGTGTTCAAAAACCACTTTTCGCACTTGTGTTGGTGCAGGAAACCACTTTTGCACTTGTATTGGTGTGGAAAAAACACTTTTCACACTTTTGTTAGTGTTGAAAACCCACTTTTCGCACTTGTGTTAGTGTTGAAAAACCACTTTTCGCACTTGTGTTGGTGCAGGAAACCACTTTTACACTTGTATTAGTGTGGAAAAAACACTTTTTGCACTTGTGATAGTGTTGAAAAAGCACTTTTCGCACTTGTGTTAGTGTTGAAAAACCACTTTTCGCACTTGTGTTGGTGCAGGAAATCACTTTTGCACTTGTACTAGTGTGGAAAAAACACTTTTTGCACTTGTGATCGTGTTGAAAAACCACTTTTCGCACTTGTGTTAGTGATGAAAAACCACTTTTCGCACTTGTGTTGGTGCAGGAAACCACTTTTGCACTTGTATTGGTGTGGAAAAAACACTTTTCACACTTGTGTTAGTGTTGAAAACCCACTTTTCACACTTGTGTTAGTGTTGAAAAACCACTTTTCGCACTTGTGTTGGTGCAGGAAACCACTTTTACACTTGTATTAGTGTGGAAAAAACTCTTTTTGCACTTGTGATAGTGTTGAAAAACCACTTTTCGCACTTGTGTTAGTGTTGAAAAACCACTTTTCGCACTTGTGTTGGTGAAGGAAACCACTTTTGCACTTGTATTAGTGTGGAAAAACCACTTTTCGCACTTGTGATAGTGTTGAAGAACCACTATTCGCACTTGTGTTAGTGTTGAAAAACCACTTTTCGCACTTGTGTTGGTGCAGGAAACCACTTTTGCACTTGTATTAGTGTGGAAAAAACACTTTTTGCACTTGTGATAGTGTTGAAAAACCACTTTTCGCACTTGTGTTAGTGTTGGAAAACCACTTTTCGCACTTGTGTTAGTGTTGAAAAACCACTTTTCGCACTTGTGTTGGTGCAGGAAACCACTTTTGCACTTGTATTAGTGTGGAAAAACCACTTTTCGCACTTGTGTTAGTGTTGAAAAACCACTTTTCGCACTTGTGTTAGTGTTGAAAAACCACTTTTCGCACTTGTTTTAGTGTTGGAAAACCACTTTTCACACTTGTGTTAGTGTTGAAAAAACACTTTTCGCACTTGTGTTGGTGCAGGAAACCACTTTTGCACTTGTATTAGTGTGGAAAAACCACTTTTCGCACTTGTGTTAGTGTTGAAAAACAACTTTTTGCACTTGTGTTGGTGTTGAAAAACCACTTTTCGCACTTGTGTTGGTGCAGGAAACCACTTTTGCACTTGTATTAGTGTGGAAAAAACACTTTTCGCAATTGTGTTAGTGTTGAAAAACCACTTTTCGCACTTGTGTTAGTGTTGAAAAACCACTTTTCGCACTTGTGTTGGTGCAGGAAACCACTTTTGCACTTGTATTAGTGTGGAAAAAACACTTTTTGCACTTGTGATAGTGTTGAAAAACAACTTTTCGCACTTGTGTTAGTGTTGAAAAACCACTTTTCGCACTTGTGTTGGTGCAGGAAACCACTTTTGCACTTGTATTAGTGTGGCAAAACCACTTTTCGCACTTGTGTTAGTGTTGAAAAACCACTTTTCGCACTTGTGTTAGTGTTGAAAAACCACTTTTCGCACTTGTGTTGGTGCAGGAAACCACTTTTGCACTTGTATTAGTGTGGAAAAAACACTTTTTGCACTTGTGATAGTGTTGAAAAACCACTTTTCGCACTTGTGTTAGTGTTGAAAAACCACTTTTCGCACTTGTGTTGGTGCAGGAAACCACTTTTGCACTTGTATTAGTGTGGCAAAACCACTTTTCGCACTTGTGTTAGTGTTGAAAAACCACTTTTCGCACTTGTGTTAGTGTTGAAAAACCACTTTTCGCACTTGTGTTGGTGCAGGGAACCACTTTTGCGCTTGTATTAGTGTGGAAAAAACACTTTTTACACTTGTGATAGTGTTGAAAAACCACTTTTCGCACTTGTGTTAGTGTTAAAAAACCACTTTTCGCACTTGTGTTAGTGTTGAAAAACCACTTTTCGCACTTGTGTTGGTGCAGGAAACCACTTTTGCACTTGTATTAGTGTGGAAAAAACACTTTTTGCACTTGTGATAGTGTTGAAAAACCACTTTTCGCACTTGTGTTAGTGTTGAAAAACCACTTTTAGCACTTGTGTTGGTGAAGGAAACCACTTTTGCACTTGTATTAGTGTGGAAAAACCACTTTTCTCACTTGTGTTAGTGTTGAAAAACCACTTTTCGCACTTGTGTTAGTGTTGAAAAACCACTTTTCGCACTTGTGTTGGTGCAGGAAACCACTTTTGCACTTGTATTAGTGTGGAAAAACCACTTTTTGCACTTGTGATAGTGTTGAAAAACCACTTTTCGCACTTGTGTTAGTGTTGAAAAAACACATTTCGCACTTGTGTTTGTGTTGAAAAACCACTTTTCGCACTTGTGTTGGTGCAGGAAACCACTTTTGCACTTGTATTAGTGTGGAAAAAACACTTTTTGCACTTGTGATAGTGTTGAAAAACCACTTTTCGCACTTGTGTTAGTGTTGAAAAACCACTTTTCGCACTTGTGTTCGTGTTGAAAAACCACTTTTCGCACTTGTGTTGGTGCAGGAAACTACTTTTGCACTTGTATTAGTGTGGAAAAACCACTTTTCGCACTTGTGTTAATGTTGAAAAACCCCTTTTCGCACTTGTGTTAATGTTGAAAAACCACTTTTCGCACTTGTGTTGGTGCAGGAAACCACTTTTGCACTTGTATTAGTGTGGAAAAAACACTTTTTGCACTTGTGATAGTGTTGAAAAACCACATTTCGCACTTGTGTTAGTGTTGAAAAACCACTTTTCGCACTTGTGTTGGTGCAGGAAACCACTTTTGCACTTGTATTAGCGTGGAAAAAACACTTTTCACACTTGTGTTAGTGTTGAAAACCACTTTTCGCACTTGTATTAGTGTGGAAAAAACACTTTTTGCACTTGTGATAGTGTTGAAAAACCACTTTTCGCACTTGTGTTAGTGTTGAAAAACCACTTTTCGCACTTGTGTTGGTGCAGGAAACCACTTTTGCACTTGTATTAGTGTGGAAAAACCACTTTTCGCACTTGTGTTGGTGCAGGAAACCACTTTTGCACTTGTATTAGTGTGGAAAAACCACTTTTCGCACTTGTGTTAGTGTTGAAAAACCACTTTTCGCACTTGTGTTAGTGTTGAAAAACCACTTTTCGCACTTGCGATGGTGCAGGAAACCATTTTTGCACTTGTATTAGTGTGGAAAAAACACTTTTTGCACTTGTGATAGTGTTGAAAAACGACTTTTCGCACTTGTGTTAGTGTTGAAAAACCACTTTTCGCACTTGTGTTGGTGCAGGAAACCACTTTTGCACGTGTATTAATGTGGAAAAACCACTTTTCGCACTTGTGTTAGTGTTGAAAAACCACTTTTCGCACTTGTGTTAGTGTTGAAAAACCACTTTTCCCAATTGTGTTAGTGTTGAAAAACCACTTTTCGCACTTGTGTTGGTGCAGGAAACCACTTTTGCACTTGTATTAGTGTGGAAAAAACACTTTTTGCACTTGTGATAGTGTTGAAAAACCACTTTTAGCACTTGTGTTAGTGTTGAAAAACCACTTTTCGCACTTGTGTTAGTGTTGAAAAACCACTTTTCGCACCTGTGTTGGTGCAGGAAACCACTTTTGCACTTGTATTAGTGTGGAAAAAACACTATTCGCACTTGTGTTTGTGTTGAAAAACCACTTTTCGCACTTGTGTTAGTGTTGAAAAACCACTTTTCGCACTTGCGTTGGTGCAGGAAACCACTTTTGCACTTGTATTAGTGTGGAAAAAACACTTTTTGCACTTGTGATAGTGTTGAAAAACCACTTTTCGCACTTGTATTAGTGTGGAAAAAACACTTTTTGCACTTGTGATAGTGTTGAAAAACCACTTTTCGCACTTGTGTTAGTGTTGAAAAACCACTTTTCGCACTTGTGTTGGTGCAGGAAACCACTTTTGCACTTGTATTAGTGTGGAAAAACCACTTTTCGCACTTGTGTTAGTGTTGAAAAACCACTTTTCGCACTTGTGTTGGTGCAGGGAACCACTTTTGCACTTGTATTAGTGTGGAAAAACCACTTTTCGCACTTGTGTTAGTGTTGAAAAACCACTTTTCGCACTTGTGTTAGTGTTGAAAAACCACTTTTCGCACTTGTGTTGGTGCAGGAAACCACTTTTGCACTTGTATTAGTGTGGAAAAACCACTTTTCGCACTTGTGTTAGTGTTGAAAAACCACTTTTTGCACTTGTGTTAGTGTTGAAAAACCACTTTTCGCACTTGTGTTGGTGCAGGAAACCACTTTTGCACTTGTATTAGTGTGGAAAAACCACTTTTCGCACTTGTGTTAGTGTTGAAAAACCACTTTTCGCACTTGTGTTAGTGTTGAAAAACCACTTTTCGCACTTGTGTTAGTGTTGAAAAACCACTTTTCGCACTTGTGTTGGTGCAGGAAACCACTTTTGCACTTGTATTAGTGTGGAAAAAACACTTTTTGCACTTGTGATAGTGTTGAAAAACCACTTTTCGCACTTGTGTTAGTGTTGAAAAACCACTTTTCGCACTTGTGTTAGTGTTGAAAAACCACTTTTCGCACTTGTGTTGGTGCAGGAAACCACTTTTGCACTTGTATTAGTGTGGAAAAAACACTATTCGCACTTGTGTTTGTGTTGAAAAACCACTTTTCGCACTTGTGTTAGTGTTGAAAAACCACTTTTCGCACTTGCGTTGGTGCAGGAAACCACTTTTGCACTTGTATTAGTGTGGAAAAAACACTTTTTGCAATTGTGATAGTGTTGAAAAACCACTTTTCGCACTTGTGTTAGTGTTGAAAAACCACTTTTCGCACTTGTGTTGGTGAAGGAAACCACTTTTGCACTTGTATTAGTGTGGAAAAACCACTTTTCGCACTTGTGTTAGTGTTGAAAAACCACTTTTTGCACTTGTGTTGGTGCAGGAAACCACTTTTGCACTTGTATTAGTGTGGCAAAACCACTTTTCGCACTTGTGTTAGTGTTGAAAAACCACTTTTCGCACTTGTGTTAGTGTTGAAAAACCACTTTTCGCACTTGTGTTGGTGCAGGGAACCACTTTTGCGCTTGTATTAGTGTGGAAAAAACACTTTTTACACTTGTGATAGTGTTGAAAAACCACTTTTCGCACTTGTGTTAGTGTTGAAAAACCACTTTTCGCACTTGTGTTAGTGTTGAAAAACCACTTTTCGCACTTGTGTTGGTGCAGGAAACCACTTTTGCACTTGTATTAGTGTGGAAAAAACACTTTTTGCACTTGTGATAGTGTTGAAAAACCACTTTTCGCACTTGTGTTAGTGTTGAAAAACCACTTTTAGCACTTGTGTTGGTGAAGGAAACCACTTTTGCACTTGTATTAGTGTGGAAAAACCACTTTTCTCACTTGTGTTAGTGTTGAAAAACCACTTTTCGCACTTGTGTTAGTGTTGAAAAACCACTTTTCGCACTTGTGTTGGTGCAGGAAACCACTTTTGCACTTGTATTAGTGTGGAAAAACCACTTTTTGCACTTGTGATAGTGTTGAAAAACCACTTTTCGCACTTGTGTTAGTGTTGAAAAAACACATTTCGCACTTGTGTTTGTGTTGAAAAACCACTTTTCGCACTTGTGTTGGTGCAGGAAACCACTTTTGCACTTGTATTAGTGTGGAAAAAACACTTTTTGCACTTGTGATAGTGTTGAAAAACCACTTTTCGCACTTGTGTTAGTGTTGAAAAACCACTTTTCGCACTTGTGTTCGTGTTGAAAAACCACTTTTCGCACTTGTGTTGGTGCAGAAAACTACTTTTGCACTTGTATTAGTGTGGAAAAACCACTTTTCGCACTTGTGTTAATGTTGAAAAACCCCTTTTCGCACTTGTGTTAATGTTGAAAAACCACTTTTCGCACTTGTGTTGGTGCAGGAAACCACTTTTGCACTTGTATTAGTGTGGAAAAAACACTTTTTGCACTTGTGATAGTGTTGAAAAACCACATTTCGCACTTGTGTTAGTGTTGAAAAACCACTTTTCGCACTTGTGTTGGTGCAGGAAACCACTTTTGCACTTGTATTAGCGTGGAAAAAACACTTTTCACACTTGTGTTAGTGTTGAAAACCACTTTTCGCACTTGTATTAGTGTGGAAAAAACACTTTTTGCACTTGTGATAGTGTTGAAAAACCACTTTTCGCACTTGTGTTAGTGTTGAAAAACCACTTTTCGCACTTGTGTTGGTGCAGGAAACCACTTTTGCACTTGTATTAGTGTGGAAAAACCACTTTTCGCACTTGTGTTAGTGTTGAAAAACCACTTTTTGCACTTGTGTTAGTGTTGAAAAACCACTTTTCGCACTTGTGTTGGTGCAGGAAACCACTTTTGCACTTGTATTAGTGTGGAAAAACCACTTTTCGCACTTGTGTTAGTGTTGAAAAACCACTTTTCGCACTTGTGTTAGTGTTGAAAAACCACTTTTCGCACTTGCGATGGTGCAGGAAACCATTTTTGCACTTGTATTAGTGTGGAAAAAACACTTTTTGCACTTGTGATAGTGTTGAAAAACCACTTTTCGCACTTGTGTTAGTGTTGAAAAACCACTTTTCGCACTTGTGTTAGTGTTGAAAAACCACTTTTCGCACTTGTGTTGGTGCAGGAAACCACTTTTGCACTTGTATTAGTGTGGAAAAAACACTATTCGCACTTGTGTTTGTGTTGAAAAACCACTTTTCGCACTTGTGTTAGTGTTGAAAAACCACTTTTCGCACTTGCGTTGGTGCAGGAAACCACTTTTGCACTTGTATTAGTGTGGAAAAAACACTTTTTGCAATTGTGATAGTGTTGAAAAACCACTTTTCGCACTTGTGTTAGTGTTGAAAAACCACTTTTCGCACTTGTGTTGGTGAAGGAAACCACTTTTGCACTTGTATTAGTGTGGAAAAACCACTTTTCGCACTTGTGTTAGTGTTGAAAAACCACTTTTTGCACTTGTGTTGGTGCAGGAAACCACTTTTGCACTTGTATTAGTGTGGCAAAACCACTTTTCGCACTTGTGTTAGTGTTGAAAAACCACTTTTCGCACTTGTGTTAGTGTTGAAAAACCACTTTTCGCACTTGTGTTGGTGCAGGGAACCACTTTTGCGCTTGTATTAGTGTGGAAAAAACACTTTTTACACTTGTGATAGTGTTGAAAAACCACTTTTCGCACTTGTGTTAGTGTTGAAAAACCACTTTTCGCACTTGTGTTAGTGTTGAAAAACCACTTTTCGCACTTGTGTTGGTGCAGGAAACCACTTTTGCACTTGTATTAGTGTGGAAAAAACACTTTTTGCACTTGTGATAGTGTTGAAAAACCACTTTTCGCACTTGTGTTAGTGTTGAAAAACCACTTTTAGCACTTGTGTTGGTGAAGGAAACCACTTTTGCACTTGTATTAGTGTGGAAAAACCACTTTTCTCACTTGTGTTAGTGTTGAAAAACCACTTTTCGCACTTGTGTTAGTGTTGAAAAACCACTTTTCGCACTTGTGTTGGTGCAGGAAACCACTTTTGCACTTGTATTAGTGTGGAAAAACCACTTTTTGCACTTGTGATAGTGTTGAAAAACCACTTTTCGCACTTGTGTTAGTGTTGAAAAAACACATTTCGCACTTGTGTTTGTGTTGAAAAACCACTTTTCGCACTTGTGTTGGTGCAGGAAACCACTTTTGCACTTGTATTAGTGTGGAAAAAACACTTTTTGCACTTGTGATAGTGTTGAAAAACCACTTTTCGCACTTGTGTTAGTGTTGAAAAACCACTTTTCGCACTTGTGTTCGTGTTGAAAAACCACTTTTCGCACTTGTGTTGGTGCAGAAAACTACTTTTGCACTTGTATTAGTGTGGAAAAACCACTTTTCGCACTTGTGTTAATGTTGAAAAACCCCTTTTCGCACTTGTGTTAATGTTGAAAAACCACTTTTCGCACTTGTGTTGGTGCAGGAAACCACTTTTGCACTTGTATTAGTGTGGAAAAAACACTTTTTGCACTTGTGATAGTGTTGAAAAACCACATTTCGCACTTGTGTTAGTGTTGAAAAACCACTTTTCGCACTTGTGTTGGTGCAGGAAACCACTTTTGCACTTGTATTAGCGTGGAAAAAACACTTTTCACACTTGTGTTAGTGTTGAAAACCACTTTTCGCACTTGTATTAGTGTGGAAAAAACACTTTTTGCACTTGTGATAGTGTTGAAAAACCACTTTTCGCACTTGTGTTAGTGTTGAAAAACCACTTTTCGCACTTGTGTTGGTGCAGGAAACCACTTTTGCACTTGTATTAGTGTGGAAAAACCACTTTTCGCACTTGTGTTAGTGTTGAAAAACCACTTTTTGCACTTGTGTTAGTGTTGAAAAACCACTTTTCGCACTTGTGTTGGTGCAGGAAACCACTTTTGCACTTGTATTAGTGTGGAAAAACCACTTTTCGCACTTGTGTTAGTGTTGAAAAACCACTTTTCGCACTTGTGTTAGTGTTGAAAAACCACTTTTCGCACTTGCGATGGTGCAGGAAACCATTTTTGCACTTGTATTAGTGTGGAAAAAACACTTTTTGCACTTGTGATAGTGTTGAAAAACGACTTTTCGCACTTGTGTTAGTGTTGAAAAACCACTTTTCGCACTTGTGTTGGTGCAGGAAACCACTTTTGCACGTGTATTAATGTGGAAAAACCACTTTTCGCACTTGTGTTAGTGTTGAAAAACCACTTTTCGCACTTGTGTTAGTGTTGAAAAACCACTTTTCCCAATTGTGTTAGTGTTGAAAAACCACTTTTCGCACTTGTGTTGGTGCAGGAAACCACTTTTGCACTTGTATTAGTGTGGAAAAAACACTTTTTGCACTTGTGATAGTGTTGAAAAACCACTTTTAGCACTTGTGTTAGTGTTGAAAAACCACTTTTCGCACTTGTGTTAGTGTTGAAAAACCACTTTTCGCACTTGTGTTGGTGCAGGAAACCACTTTTGCACTTGTATTAGTGTGGAAAAAACACTATTCGCACTTGTGTTTGTGTTGAAAAACCACTTTTCGCACTTGTGTTAGTGTTGAAAAACCACTTTTCGCACTTGCGTTGGTGCAGGAAACCACTTTTGCACTTGTATTAGTGTGGAAAAAACACTTTTTGCACTTGTGATAGTGTTGAAAAACCACTTTTCGCACTTGTATTAGTGTGGAAAAAACACTTTTTGCACTTGTGATAGTGTTGAAAAACCACTTTTCGCACTTGTGTTAGTGTTGAAAAACCACTTTTCGCACTTGTGTTGGTGCAGGAAACCACTTTTGCACTTGTATTAGTGTGGAAAAACCACTTTTCGCACTTGTGTTAGTGTTGAAAAACCACTTTTCGCACTTGTGTTGGTGCAGGGAACCACTTTTGCACTTGTATTAGTGTGGAAAAACCACTTTTCGCACTTGTGTTAGTGTTGAAAAACCACTTTTCGCACTTGTGTTAGTGTTGAAAAACCACTTTTCGCACTTGTGTTGGTGCAGGAAACCACTTTTGCACTTGTATTAGTGTGGAAAAACCACTTTTCGCACTTGTGTTAGTGTTGAAAAACCACTTTTTGCACTTGTGTTAGTGTTGAAAAACCACTTTTCGCACTTGTGTTGGTGCAGGAAACCACTTTTGCACTTGTATTAGTGTGGAAAAACCACTTTTCGCACTTGTGTTAGTGTTGAAAAACCACTTTTCGCACTTGTGTTAGTGTTGAAAAACCACTTTTCGCACTTGTGTTAGTGTTGAAAAACCACTTTTCGCACTTGTGTTGGTGCAGGAAACCACTTTTGCACTTGTATTAGTGTGGAAAAAACACTTTTTGCACTTGTGATAGTGTTGAAAAACCACTTTTCGCACTTGTGTTAGTGTTGAAAAACCACTTTTCGCACTTGTGTTAGTGTTGAAAAACCACTTTTCGCACTTGTGTTGGTGCAGGAAACCACTTTTGCACTTGTATTAGTGTGGAAAAAACACTATTCGCACTTGTGTTTGTGTTGAAAAACCACTTTTCGCACTTGTGTTAGTGTTGAAAAACCACTTTTCGCACTTGCGTTGGTGCAGGAAACCACTTTTGCACTTGTATTAGTGTGGAAAAAACACTTTTTGCACTTGTGATAGTGTTGAAAAACCACTTTTCGCACTTGTGTTAGTGTTGAAAAACCACTTTTCGCACTTGTGTTGGTGAAGGAAACCACTTTTGCACTTGTATTAGTGTGGAAAAACCACTTTTCGCACTTGTGTTAGTGTTGAAAAACCACTTTTTGCACTTGTGTTAGTGTTGAAAAACCACTTTTCGCACTTGTGTTGGTGCAGGAAACCACTTTTGCACTTGTATTAGTGTGGAAAAACCACTTTTCGCACTTGTGTTAGTGTTGAAAAACCACTTTTCGCACTTGTGTTAGTGTTGAAAAACCACTTTTCGCACTTGCGTTGGTGCAGGAAACCACTTTTGAACTTGTATTAGTGTGGAAAAAACACTTTTTGCACTTGTGATAGTGTTGAAAAACGACTTTTCGCACTTGTGTTAGTGTTGAAAAACCACTTTTCGCACTTGTGTTGGTGCAGGAAACCACTTTTGCACGTGTATTAATGTGGAAAAACCACTTTTCGCACTTGTGTTAGTGTTGAAAAACCACTTTTCGCACTTGCTTTAGTGTTGAAAAACCACTTTTCGCACTTGTGTTAGTGTTGAAAAACCACTTTTCGCACTTGTGTTGGTGCAGGAAACCACTTTTGCACTTGTATTAGTGTGGAAAAAACACTTTTTGCACTTGTGATAGTGTTGAAAAACCACTTTTCGCACTTGTGTTAGTGTTGAAAAACCACTTTTCGCACTTGTGTTAGTGTTGAAAAACCACTTTTCGCACTTGTGTTGGTGCAGGAAACCACTTTTGCACTTGTATTAGTGTGGAAAAAACACTATTCGCACTTGTGTTTGTGTTGAAAAACCACTTTTCGCACTTGTGTTAGTGTTGAAAAACCACTTTTCGCACTTGCGTTGGTGCAGGAAACCACTTTTGCACTTGTATTAGTGTGGAAAAAACACTTTTTGCACTTGTGATAGTGTTGAAAAACCACTTTTCGCACTTGTGTTAGTGTTGAAAAACCACTTTTCGCACTTGTGTTGGTGAAGGAAACCACTTTTGCACTTGTATTAGTGTGGAAAAACCACTTTTTGCACTTGTGATAGTGTTGAAAAACCACTTTTCGCACTTGTGTTATTGTTGAAAAACCACTTTTTGCACTTGTGTTAGTGTTGAAAAACCACTTTTCGCACTTGTGTTGGTGCAGGAAACCACTTTTGCACTTGTATTAGTGTGGAAAAAACACTTTTTGCACTTGTGATAGTGTTGAAAAACCACTTTTCGCACTTGTGTTAGTGTTGAAAAACCACTTTTCGCACTTGTGTTAGTGTTGACAAACCACTTTGCGCACTTGTGTTGGTGCAGGAAAATCACTTTTGCACTTGTATTAGTGTGGAAAAAACACTTTTTGCACTTGTGATAGTGTTGAAAAACCACTTTTCGCACTTGTGTTAGTGTTCAAAAACCACTTTTCGCACTTGTGTTGGTGCAGGAAACCACTTTTGCACTTGTATTGGTGTGGAAAAAACACTTTTCACACTTTTGTTAGTGTTGAAAACCCACTTTTCGCACTTGTGTTAGTGTTGAAAAACCACTTTTCGCACTTGTGTTGGTGCAGGAAACCACTTTTACACTTGTATTAGTGTGGAAAAAACACTTTTTGCACTTGTGATAGTGTTGAAAAAGCACTTTTCGCACTTGTGTAAGTGTTGAAAAACCACTTTTCGCACTTGTGTTGGTGCAGGAAATCACTTTTGCACTTGTACTAGTGTGGAAAAAACACTTTTTGCACTTGTGATAGTGTTGAAAAACCACTTTTCGCACTTGTGTTAGTGATGAAAAAACACTTTTCGCACTTGTGTTGGTGCAGGAAACCACTTTTGCACTTGTATTGGTGTGGAAAAAACACTTTTCACACTTGTGTTAGTGTTGAAAACCCACTTTTCACACTTGTGTTAGTGTTGAAAAACCACTTTTCGCACTTGTGTTGGTGCAGGAAACCACTTTTACACTTGTATTAGTGTGGAAAAAACACTTTTTGCACTTGTGATAGTGTTGAAAAACCACTTTTCGCACTTGTGTTAGTGTTGAAAAACCACTTTTCGCACTTGTGTTGGTGAAGGAAACCACTTTTGCACTTGTATTAGTGTGGAAAAACCACTTTTCGCACTTGTGATAGTGTTGAAGAACCACTATTCGCACTTGTGTTAGTGTTGAAAAACCACTTTTCGCACTTGTGTTGGTGCAGGAAACCACTTTTGCACTTGTATTAGTGTGGAAAAAACACTTTTTGCACTTGTGATAGTGTTGAAAAACCACTTTTCGCACTTGTGTTAGTGTTGGAAAACCACTTTTCGCACTTGTGTTAGTGTTGAAAAACCACTTTTCGCACTTGTGTTGGTGCAGGAAACCACTTTTGCACTTGTATTAGTGTGGAAAAACCACTTTTCGCACTTGTGTTAGTGTTGAAAAACCACTTTTCGCACTTGTGTTAGTGTTGAAAAACCACTTTTCGCACTTGTTTTAGTGTTGGGAAACCACTTTTCACACTTGTGTTAGTGTTGAAAAAACACTTTTCGCACTTGTGTTGGTGCAGGAAACCACTTTTGCACTTGTATTAGTGTGGAAAAACCACTTTTCGCACTTGTGTTAGTGTTGAAAAACAACTTTTTGCACTTGTGTTGGTGTTGAAAAACCACTTTTCGCACTTGTGTTGGTGCAGGAAACCACTTTTGCACTTGTATTAGTGTGGAAAAAACACTTTTCGCAATTGTGTTAGTGTTGAAAAACCACTTTTCGCACTTGTGTTAGTGTTGAAAAACCACTTTTCGCACTTGTGTTGGTGCAGGAAACCACTTTTGCACTTGTATTAGTGTGGAAAAAACACTTTTTGCACTTGTGATAGTGTTGAAAAACAACTTTTCGCACTTGTGTTAGTGTTGAAAAACCACTTTTCGCACTTGTGTTGGTGCAGGAAACCACTTTTGCACTTGTATTAGTGTGGCAAAACCACTTTTCGCACTTGTGTTAGTGTTGAAAAACCACTTTTCGCACTTGTGTTAGTGTTGAAAAACCACTTTTCGCACTTGTGTTGGTGCAGGAAACCACTTTTGCACTTGTATTAGTGTGGAAAAAACACTTTTTGCACTTGTGATAGTGTTGAAAAACCACTTTTTGCACTTGTGTTAGTGTTGAAAAACCACTTTTCGCACTTGTGTTGGTGCAGGAAACCACTTTTGCACTTGTATTAGTGTGGCAAAACCACTTTTCGCACTTGTGTTAGTGTTGAAAAACCACTTTTCGCACTTGTGTTAGTGTTGAAAAACCACTTTTCGCACTTGTGTTGGTGCAGGGAACCACTTTTGCGCTTGTATTAGTGTGGAAAAAACACTTTTTACAGTTGTGATAGTGTTGAAAAACCACTTTTCGCACTTGTGTTAGTGTTGAAAAACCACTTTTCGCACTTGTGTTAGTGTTGAAAAACCACTTTTCGCACTTGTGTTGGTGCAGGAAACCACTTTTGCACTTGTATTAGTGTGGAAAAAACACTTTTTGCACTTGTGATAGTGTTGAAAAACCACTTTTCGCACTTGTGTTAGTGTTGAAAAACCACTTTTAGCACTTGTGTTGGTGAAGGAAACCACTTTTGCACTTGTATTAGTGTGGAAAAACCACTTTTCTCACTTGTGTTAGTGTTGAAAAACCACTTTTCGCACTTGTGTTAGTGTTGAAAAACCACTTTTCGCACTTGTGTTGGTGCAGGAAACCACTTTTGCACTTGTATTAGTGTGGAAAAACCACTTTTTGCACTTGTGATAGTGTTGAAAAACCACTTTTCGCACTTGTGTTAGTGTTGAAAAAACACATTTCGCACTTGTGTTTGTGTTGAAAAACCACTTTTCGCACTTGTGTTGGTGCAGGAAACCACTTTTGCACTTGTATTAGTGTGGAAAAAACACTTTTTGCACTTGTGATAGTGTTGAAAAACCACTTTTCGCACTTGTGTTAGTGTTGAAAAACCACTTTTCGCACTTGTGTTCGTGTTGAAAAACCACTTTTCGCACTTGTGTTGGTGCAGGAAACTACTTTTGCACTTGTATTAGTGTGGAAAAACCACTTTTCGCACTTGTGTTAATGTTGAAAAACCCCTTTTCGCACTTGTGTTAATGTTGAAAAACCACTTTTCGCACTTGTGTTGGTGCAGGAAACCACTTTTGCACTTGTATTAGTGTGGAAAAAACACTTTTTGCACTTGTGATAGTGTTGAAAAACCACATTTCGCACTTGTGTTAGTGTTGAAAAACCACTTTTCGCACTTGTGTTGGTGCAGGAAACCACTTTTGCACTTGTATTAGCATGGAAAAAACACTTTTCACACTTGTGTTAGTGTTGAAAACCACTTTTCGCACTTGTATTAGTGTGGAAAAAACACTTTTTGCACTTGTGATAGTGTTGAAAAACCACTTTTCGCACTTGTGTTAGTGTTGAAAAACCACTTTTCGCACTTGTGTTGGTGCAGGAAACCACTTTTGCACTTGTATTAGTGTGGAAAAACCACTTTTCGCACTTGTGTTAGTGTTGAAAAACCACTTTTCGCACTTGTGTTGGTGCAGGGAACCACTTTTGCACTTGTATTAGTGTGGAAAAACCACTTTTCGCACTTGTGTTAGTGTTGAAAAACCACTTTTCGCACTTGTGTTAGTGTTGAAAAACCACTTTTCGCACTTGTGTTGGTGCAGGAAACCACTTTTGCACTTGTATTAGTGTGGAAAAACCACTTTTCGCACTTGTGTTAGTGTTGAAAAACCACTTTTTGCACTTGTGTTAGTGTTGAAAAACCACTTTTCGCACTTGTGTTGGTGCAGGAAACCACTTTTGCACTTGTATTAGTGTGGAAAAACCACTTTTCGCACTTGTGTTAGTGTTGAAAAACCACTTTTCGCACTTGTGTTAGTGTTGAAAAACCACTTTTCGCACTTGTGTTGGTGCAGGAAACCACTTTTGCACTTGTATTAGTGTGGAAAAAACACTTTTTGCACTTGTGATAGTGTTGAAAAACGTCTTTTCGCACTTGTGTTAGTGTTGAAAAACCACTTTTCGCACTTGTGTTGGTGCAGGAAACCACTTTTGCACGTGTATTAATGTCGAAAAACCACTTTTCGCACTTGTGTTAGTGTTGAAAAACCACTTTTCGCACTTGTGTTAGTGTTGAAAAACCACTTTTCCCAATTGTGTTAGTGTTGAAAAACCACTTTTCGCACTTGTGTTGGTGCAGGAAACCACTTTTGCACTTGTATTAGTGTGGAAAAAACACTTTTTGCACTTGTGATAGTGTTGAAAAAATCACTTTTCGCACTTGTGTTAGTGTTGAAAAACCACTTTTCGCACTTGTGTTAGTGTTGAAAAACCACTTTTCGCACTTGTGTTGGTGCAGGAAACCACTTTTGCACTTGTATTAGTGTGGAAAAAACACTATTCGCACTTGTGTTTGTGTTGAAAAACCACTTTTCGCACTTGTGTTAGTGTTGAAAAACCACTTTTCGCACTTGCGTTGGTGCAGGAAACCACTTTTGCACTTGTATTAGTGTGGAAAAAACACTTTTTGCACTTGTGATAGTGTTGAAAAACCACTTTTCGCACTTGTATTAGTGTGGAAAAAACACTTTTTGCACTTGTGATAGTGTTGAAAAACCACTTTTCGCACTTGTGTTAGTGTTGAAAAACCACTTTTCGCACTTGTGTTGGTGCAGGAAACCACTTTTGCACTTGTATTAGTGTGGAAAAACCACTTTTCGCACTTGTGTTAGTGTTGAAAAACCACTTTTCGCACTTGTGTTGGTGCAGGGAACCACTTTTGCACTTGTATTAGTGTGGAAAAACCACTTTTCGCACTTGTGTTAGTGTTGAAAAACCACTTTTCGCACTTGTGTTAGTGTTGAAAAACCACTTTTCGCACTTGTGTTGGTGCAGGAAACCACTTTTGCACTTGTATTAGTGTGGAAAAACCACTTTTCGCACTTGTGTTAGTGTTGAAAAACCACTTTTTGCACTTGTGTTAGTGTTGAAAAACCACTTTTCGCACTTGTGTTGGTGCAGGAAACCACTTTTGCACTTGTATTAGTGTGGAAAAACCGCTTTTCGCACTTGTGTTAGTGTTGAAAAACCACTTTTCGCACTTGTGTTAGTGTTGAAAAACCACTTTTCGCACTTGTGTTAGTGTTGAAAAACCACTTTTCGCACTTGTGTTGGTGCAGGAAACCACTTTTGCACTTGTATTAGTGTGGAAAAAACACTTTTTGCACTTGTGATAGTGTTGAAAAACCACTTTTCGCACTTGTGTTAGTGTTGAAAAACCACTTTTCGCACTTGTGTTAGTGTTGAAAAACCACTTTTCGCACTTGTGTTGGTGCAGGAAACCACTTTTGCACTTGTATTAGTGTGGAAAAAACACTATTCGCACTTGTGTTTGTGTTGAAAAACCACTTTTCGCACTTGTGTTAGTGTTGAAAAACCACTTTTCGCACTTGTGTTGGTGAAGGAAACCACTTTTGCACTTGTATTAGTGTGGAAAAAACACTTTTTACACTTGTGATAGTGTTGAAAAACCACTTTTCGCACTTGTGTTAGTGTTGAAAAACCACTTTTCGCACTTGTGTTAGTGTTGAAAAACCACTTTTCGCACTTGTGTTGGTGCATGAAACCACTTTTGCACTTGTATTAGTGTGGAAAAACCACTTTTTGCACTTGTGATAGTGTTGAAAAACCACTTTTCGCACTTGTGTTAGTGTTGAAAAACCACTTTTCGCACTTGTGTTGGTGCAGGAAATGACTTTTGCACTTGTATTAGTGTGGAAAAAACACTTTTTGCACTTGTGATAGTGTTGAAAAACCACTTTTCGCACTTGTGTTGGTGCAGGAAATGACTTTTGCACTTGTATTAGTGTGGAAAAAACACTTTTTGCACTTGTGATAGTGTTGAAAAACCACTTTTCGCACTTGTGTTAGTGTTGAAAACCCACTTTTCACACTTGTGTTAGTGTTGAAAAACCACTTTTCGCACTTGTGTTGGTGCAGGAAACCACTTTTACACTTGTATTAGTGTGGAAAAAACACTTTTTGCACTTGTGATAGTGTTGAAAAACCACTTTTCGCACTTGTGTTAGTGTTGAAAAACCACTTTTCGCACTTGTGTTGGTGAAGGAAACCACTTTTGCACTTGTATTAGTGTGGAAAAACCACTTTTCGCACTTGTGATGGTGTTGAAGAACCACTTTTCGCACTTGTTTTAGTGTTGAAAAACCACTTTTCGCTCTTGTGTTAGTGTTGAAAAGCCACTTTTCGCACTTGTGTTAGTGTTGTAAAACCACTTTTCGCACTTGTGTTAGTGTTGAAAAACCACTTTTCGCACTTGTGTTGGTGCAGGAAACCACTTTTGCACTTGTATTAGTGTGGAAAAAACACTTTTTGCACTTGTGATAGTGTTGAAAAACCACTTTTCGCACTTGTGTTAGTGTTGAAAAACCACTTTTCGCACTTGTGTTAGTGTTGAAAAACCACTTTTCGCACTTGTGTTAGTGTTGAAAAACCACTTTTCGCACTTGTGTTAGTGTTGAAAAACCACTTTTCGCACTTGTGTTGGTGCAGGAAACCACTTTTGCACTTGTATTAGTGTGGAAAAAACACTTTTCGCACTTGTGTTAGTGTTGAAAACCCACTTTTCGCACTTGTATTAGTGTTGAAAAACCACTTTTCGCACTTGTGTTGGTGCAGGAAACCACTTTTGCACTTGTATTAGTGTGGCAAAACCACTTTTCGCACTTGTGTTAGTGTTGAAAAACCACTTTTCGCACTTGTGTTAGTGTTGAAAAACCACTTTTTGCACTTGTGTTGGTGCAGGAAACCACTTTTGCACTTGTATTAGTGTGGAAAAAACACTTTTTACACTTGTGATAGTGTTGAAAAACCACTTTTCGCACTTGTGTTAGTGTTGAAAAACCACTTTTCGCACTTGTTTTAGTGTTGAAAAACCACTTTTCGCACTTGTGTTGGTGCAGGAAACCACTTTTGCACTTGTATTAGTGTGGAAAAACCACTTTTTGCACTTGTGATGGTGTTGAAGAACCACTTTTCGCACTTGTGTTAGTGTTGAAAAACCACTTTTCGCACTTGTGTTGGTGCAGGAAACCACTTTTGCACTTGTATTAGTGTGGAAAAAACACTTTTTGCACTTGTGATAGTGTTGAAAAACCACTTTTCGCACTTGTGTTGGTGCAGGAAATGACTTTTGCACTTGTATTACTGTGGAAAAAACACTTTTTGCACTTGTGATAGTGTTGAAAAACCACTTTTCGCACTTGTGTTAGTGTTGAAAACCCACTTTTCACACTTGTGTTAGTGTTGAAAAACCACTTTTCGCACTTGTGTTGGTGCAGGAAACCACTTTTACACTTGTATTAGTGTGGATAAAACACTTTTTGCACTTGTGATAGTGTTGAAAAACCACTTTTCGCACTTGTGTTAGTGTTGAAAAACCACTTTTCGCACTTGTGTTGGTGAAGGAAACCACTTTTGCACTTGTATTAGTGTGGAAAAACCACTTTTCGCACATGCGTTGGTGCAGGAAACCACTTTTGCACTTGTATTAGTGTGGAAAAAACACTTTTTGCACTTGTGATAGTGTGGAAAAACCACTTTTCGCACTTGTGTTAGTGTTGAAAAACCACTTTTTGCACTTGTGTTAGTGTTGAAAAACCACTTTTCGCACTTGTGTTGGTGCAGGAAACCACTTTTGCACTTGTATTAGTGTGGAAAAACCACTTTTCGCACTTGTGTTAGTGTTGAAAAACCACTTTTCGCACTTGTGTTAGTGTTGAAAAACCACTTTTCGCACTTGTGTTAGTGTTGAAAAACCACTTTTCGCACTTGTGTTGGTGCAGGAAACCACTTTTGCACTTGTATTAGTGTGGAAAAAACACTTTTTGCACTTGTGATAGTGTTGAAAAACCACTTTTCGCACTTGTGTTAGTGTTGAAAAACCACTTTTCGCACTTGTGTTAGTGTTGAAAAACCACTTTTCGCACTTGTGTTGGTGCAGGAAACCACTTTTGCACTTGTATTAGTGTGGAAAAAACACTATTCGCACTTGTGTTTGTGTTGAAAAACCACTTTTCGCACTTGTGTTAGTGTTGAAAAACCACTTTTCGCACTTGTGTTGGTGAAGGAAACCACTTTTGCACTTGTATTAGTGTGGAAAAAACACTTTTTACACTTGTGATAGTGTTGAAAAACCACTTTTCGCACTTGTGTTAGTGTTGAAAAACCACTTTTCGCACTTGTGTTAGTGTTGAAAAACCACTTTTCGCACTTGTGTTGGTGCAGGAAACCACTTTTGCACTTGTATTAGTGTGGAAAAACCACTTTTTGCACTTGTGATAGTGTTGAAAAACCACTTTTCGCACTTGTGTTAGTGTTGAAAAACCACTTTTCGCACTTGTGTTGGTGCAGGAAATGACTTTTGCACTTGTATTAGTGTGGAAAAAACACTTTTTGCACTTGTGATAGTGTTGAAAAACCACTTTTCGCACTTGTGTTGGTGCAGGAAATGACTTTTGCACTTGTATTAGTGTGGAAAAAACACTTTTTGCACTTGTGATAGTGTTGAAAAACCACTTTTCGCACTTGTGTTAGTGTTGAAAACCCACTTTTCACACTTGTGTTAGTGTTGAAAAACCACTTTTCGCACTTGTGTTGGTGCAGGAAACCACTTTTACACTTGTATTAGTGTGGAAAAAACACTTTTTGCACTTGTGATAGTGTTGAAAAACCACTTTTCGCACTTGTGTTAGTGTTGAAAAACCACTTTTCGCACTTGTGTTGGTGAAGGAAACCACTTTTGCACTTGTATTAGTGTGGAAAAACCACTTTTCGCACTTGTGATGGTGTTGAAGAACCACTTTTCGCACTTGTTTTAGTGTTGAAAAACCACTTTTCGCTCTTGTGTTAGTGTTGAAAAGCCACTTTTCGCACTTGTGTTAGTGTTGTAAAACCACTTTTCGCACTTGTGTTAGTGTTGAAAAACCACTTTTCGCACTTGTGTTGGTGCAGGAAACCACTTTTGCACTTGTATTAGTGTGGAAAAAACACTTTTTGCACTTGTGATAGTGTTGAAAAACCACTTTTCGCACTTGTGTTAGTGTTGAAAAACCACTTTTCGCACTTGTGTTAGTGTTGAAAAACCACTTTTCGCACTTGTGTTAGTGTTGAAAAACCACTTTTCGCACTTGTGTTAGTGTTGAAAAACCACTTTTCGCACTTGTGTTGGTGCAGGAAACCACTTTTGCACTTGTATTAGTGTGGAAAAAACACTTTTCGCACTTGTGTTAGTGTTGAAAACCCACTTTTCGCACTTGTATTAGTGTTGAAAAACCACTTTTCGCACTTGTGTTGGTGCAGGAAACCACTTTTGCACTTGTATTAGTGTGGCAAAACCACTTTTCGCACTTGTGTTAGTGTTGAAAAACCACTTTTCGCACTTGTGTTAGTGTTGAAAAACCACTTTTTGCACTTGTGTTGGTGCAGGAAACCACTTTTGCACTTGTATTAGTGTGGAAAAAACACTTTTTACACTTGTGATAGTGTTGAAAAACCACTTTTCGCACTTGTGTTAGTGTTGAAAAACCACTTTTCGCACTTGTTTTAGTGTTGAAAAACCACTTTTCGCACTTGTGTTGGTGCAGGAAACCACTTTTGCACTTGTATTAGTGTGGAAAAACCACTTTTTGCACTTGTGATAGTGTTGAAGAACCACTTTTCGCACTTGTGTTAGTGTTGAAAAACCACTTTTCGCACTTGTGTTGGTGCAGGAAACCACTTTTGCACTTGTATTAGTGTGGAAAAAACACTTTTTGCACTTGTGATAGTGTTGAAAAACCACTTTTCGCACTTGTGTTGGTGCAGGAAATGACTTTTGCACTTGTATTAGTGTGGAAAAAACACTTTTTGCACTTGTGATAGTGTTGAAAAACCACTTTTCGCACTTGTGTTAGTGTTGAAAACCCACTTTTCACACTTGTGTTAGTGTTGAAAAACCACTTTTCGCACTTGTGTTGGTGCAGGAAACCACTTTTACACTTGTATTAGTGTGGAAAAAACACTTTTTGCACTTGTGATAGTGTTGAAAAACCACTTTTCGCACTTGTGTTAGTGTTGAAAAACCACTTTTCGCACTTGTGTTGGTGAAGGAAACCACTTTTGCACTTGTATTAGTGTGGAAAAACCACTTTTCGCCCTTGTGATAGTGTTGAAGAACCACTTTTCGCACTTGTTTTAGTGTTGAAAAACCACTTTTCGCACTTGCGTTGGTGCAGGAAACCACTTTTGCACTTGTATTAGTGTGGAAAAAACACTTTTGCACTTGTGATGGTGTTGAAAAACCACTTTTCGCACTTGTGTTAGTGTTGAAAAACCACTTTTCGCACTTGTGTTGGTGAAGGAAACCACTTTTGCACTTGTATTAGTGTGGAAAAACCACTTTTCGCACTTGTGATAGTGTTGAAGAACCACTTTTCGCACTTGTGTTAGTGTTGAAAAACCACTTTTCGCACTTGTGTTGGTGCAGGAAACCACTTTTGCACTTGTATTAGTGTGGAAAAAACACTTTTTGCACTTGTGATAGTGTTGAAAAACCACTTTTCGCACTTGTGTTGGTGCAGGAAATGACTTTTGCACTTGTATTAGTGTGGAAAAAACACTATTCGCACTTGTGTTTGTGTTGAAAAACCACTTTTCGCACTTGTGTTAGTGTTGAAAAACCACTTTTCGCACTTGTGTTAGTGTTGAAAAACCACTTTTCCCAATTGTGTTAGTGTTGAAAAACCACTTTTCGCACTTGTGTTGGTGCAGGAAACCACTTTTGCACTTGTATTAGTGTGGAAAAAACACTTTTTGCACTTGTGATAGTGTTGAAAAACCACTTTTCGCACTTGTGTTAGTGTTGAAAAACCACTTTTCGCACTTGTGTTAGTGTTGAAAAACCACTTTTCGCACTTGTGTTGGTGCAGGAAACCACTTTTGCACTTGTATTAGTGTGGAAAAAACACTATTCGCACTTGTGTTTGTGTTGAAAAACCACTTTTCGCACTTGTGTTAGTGTTGAAAAACCACTTTTCGCACTTGCGTTGGTGCAGGAAACCACTTTTGCACTTGTATTAGTGTGGAAAAAACACTTTTTGCACTTGTGATAGTGTTGAAAAACCACTTTTCGCACTTGTATTAGTGTGGAAAAAACACTTTTTGCACTTGTGATAGTGTTGAAAAACCACTTTTCGCACTTGTGTTAGTGTTGAAAAACCACTTTTCGCACTTGTGTTGGTGCAGGAAACCACTTTTGCACTTGTATTAGTGTGGAAAAACCACTTTTCGCACTTGTGTTAGTGTTGAAAAACCACTTTTCGCACTTGTGTTGGTGCAGGGAACCACTTTTGCACTTGTATTAGTGTGGAAAAACCACTTTTCGCACTTGTGTTAGTGTTGAAAAACCACTTTTCGCACTTGTGTTAGTGTTGAAAAACCACTTTTCGCACTTGTGTTGGTGCAGGAAACCACTTTTGCACTTGTATTAGTGTGGAAAAACCACTTTTCGCACTTGTGTTAGTGTTGAAAAACCACTTTTTGCACTTGTGTTAGTGTTGAAAAACCACTTTTCGCACTTGTGTTGGTGCAGGAAACCACTTTTGCACTTGTATTAGTGTGGAAAAACCACTTTTCGCACTTGTGTTAGTGTTGAAAAACCACTTTTCGCACTTGTGTTAGTGTTGAAAAACCACTTTTCGCACTTGTGTTAGTGTTGAAAAACCACTTTTCGCACTTGTGTTGGTGCAGGAAACCACTTTTGCACTTGTATTAGTGTGGAAAAAACACTTTTTGCACTTGTGTTAGTGTTGAAAAACCACTTTTCGCACTTGTGTTAGTGTTGAAAAACCACTTTTCGCACTTGTGTTAGTGTTGAAAAACCACTTTTCGCACTTGTGTTGGTGCAGGAAACCACTTTTGCACTTGTATTAGTGTGGAAAAAACACTATTCGCACTTGTGTTTGTGTTGAAAAACCACTTTTCGCACTTGTGTTAGTGTTGAAAAACCACTTTTCGCACTTGTGTTGTTGAAGGAAACCACTTTTGCACTTGTATTAGTGTGGAAAAAACACTTTTTACACTTGTGATAGTGTTGAAAAACCACTTTTCGCACTTGTGTTAGTGTTGAAAAACCACTTTTCGCACTTGTGTTAGTGTTGAAAAACCACTTTTCGCACTTGTGTTGGTGCAGGAAACCACTTTTGCACTTGTATTAGTGTGGAAAAACCACTTTTTGCACTTGTGATAGTGTTGAAAAACCACTTTTCGCACTTGTGTTAGTGTTGAAAAACCACTTTTCGCACTTGTGTTGGTGCAGGAAATGACTTTTGCACTTGTATTAGTGTGGAAAAAACACTTTTTGCACTTGTGATAGTGTTGAAAAACCACTTTTCGCACTTGTGTTGGTGCAGGAAATGACTTTTGCACTTGTATTAGTGTGGAAAAAACACTTTTTGCACTTGTGATAGTGTTGAAAAACCACTTTTCGCACTTGTGTTAGTGTTGAAAACCCACTTTTCACACTTGTGTTAGTGTTGAAAAACCACTTTTCGCACTTGTGTTGGTGCAGGAAACCACTTTTACACTTGTATTAGTGTGGAAAAAACACTTTTTGCACTTGTGATAGTGTTGAAAAACCACTTTTCGCACTTGTGTTAGTGTTGAAAAACCACTTTTCGCACTTGTGTTGGTGAAGGAAACCACTTTTGCACTTGTATTAGTGTGGAAAAACCACTTTTCGCACTTGTGATGGTGTTGAAGAACCACTTTTCGCACTTGTTTTAGTGTTGAAAAACCACTTTTCGCTCTTGTGTTAGTGTTGAAAAGCCACTTTTCGCACTTGTGTTAGTGTTGTAAAACCACTTTTCGCACTTGTGTTAGTGTTGAAAAACCACTTTTCGCACTTGTGTTGGTGCAGGAAACCACTTTTGCACTTGTATTAGTGTGGAAAAAACACTTTTTGCACTTGTGATAGTGTTGAAAAACCACTTTTCGCACTTGTGTTAGTGTTGAAAAACCACTTTTCGCACTTGTGTTAGTGTTGAAAAACCACTTTTCGCACTTGTGTTAGTGTTGAAAAACCACTTTTCGCACTTGTGTTAGTGTTGAAAAACCACTTTTCGCACTTGTGTTGGTGCAGGAAACCACTTTTGCACTTGTATTAGTGTGGAAAAAACACTTTTCGCACTTGTGTTAGTGTTGAAAACCCACTTTTCGCACTTGTATTAGTGTTGAAAAACCACTTTTCGCACTTGTGTTGGTGCAGGAAACCACTTTTGCACTTGTATTAGTGTGGCAAAACCACTTTTCGCACTTGTGTTAGTGTTGAAAAACCACTTTTCGCACTTGTGTTAGTGTTGAAAAACCACTTTTTGCACTTGTGTTGGTGCAGGAAACCACTTTTGCACTTGTATTAGTGTGGAAAAAACACTTTTTACACTTGTGATAGTGTTGAAAAACCACTTTTCGCACTTGTGTTAGTGTTGAAAAACCACTTTTCGCACTTGTTTTAGTGTTGAAAAACCACTTTTCGCACTTGTGTTGGTGCAGGAAACCACTTTTGCACTTGTATTAGTGTGGAAAAACCACTTTTTGCACTTGTGATAGTGTTGAAGAACCACTTTTCGCACTTGTGTTAGTGTTGAAAAACCACTTTTCGCACTTGTGTTGGTGCAGGAAACCACTTTTGCACTTGTATTAGTGTGGAAAAAACACTTTTTGCACTTGTGATAGTGTTGAAAAACCACTTTTCGCACTTGTGTTGGTGCAGGAAATGACTTTTGCACTTGTATTAGTGTGGAAAAAACACTTTTTGCACTTGTGATAGTGTTGAAAAACCACTTTTCGCACTTGTGTTAGTGTTGAAAACCCACTTTTCACACTTGTGTTAGTGTTGAAAAACCACTTTTCGCACTTGTGTTGGTGCAGGAAACCACTTTTACACTTGTATTAGTGTGGAAAAAACACTTTTTGCACTTGTGATAGTGTTGAAAAACCACTTTTCGCACTTGTGTTAGTGTTGAAAAACCACTTTTCGCACTTGTGTTGGTGCAGGAAACCACTTTTGCACTTGTATTAGTGTGGAAAAAACACTTTTCGCAATTGTGTTAGTGTTGAAAAACCACTTTTCGCACTTGTGTTAGTGTTGAAAAACCACTTTTCGCACTTGTGTTGGTGCAGGAAACCACTTTTGCACTTGTATTAGTGTGGAAAAAACACTTTTTGCACTTGTGATAGTGTTGAAAAACAACTTTTCGCACTTGTGTTAGTGTTGAAAAACCACTTTTCGCACTTGTGTTGGTGCAGGAAACCACTTTTGCACTTGTATTAGTGTGGCAAAACCACTTTTCGCACTTGTGTTAGTGTTGAAAAACCACTTTTCGCACTTGTGTTAGTGTTGAAAAACCACTTTTCGCACTTGTGTTGGTGCAGGAAACCACTTTTGCACTTGTATTAGTGTGGAAAAAACACTTTTTGCACTTGTGATAGTGTTGAAAAACCACTTTTCGCACTTGTGTTAGTGTTGAAAAACCACTTTTCGCACTTGTGTTGGTGCAGGAAACCACTTTTGCACTTGTATTAGTGTGGCAAAACCACTTTTCGCACTTGTGTTAGTGTTGAAAAACCACTTTTCGCACTTGTGTTAGTGTTGAAAAACCACTTTTCGCACTTGTGTTGGTGCAGGGAACCACTTTTGCGCTTGTATTAGTGTGGAAAAAACACTTTTTACAGTTGTGATAGTGTTGAAAAACCACTTTTCGCACTTGTGTTAGTGTTGAAAAACCACTTTTCGCACTTGTGTTAGTGTTGAAAAACCACTTTTCGCACTTGTGTTGGTGCAGGAAACCACTTTTGCACTTGTATTAGTGTGGAAAAAACACTTTTTGCACTTGTGATAGTGTTGAAAAACCACTTTTCGCACTTGTGTTAGTGTTGAAAAACCACTTTTAGCACTTGTGTTGGTGAAGGAAACCACTTTTGCACTTGTATTAGTGTGGAAAAACCACTTTTCTCACTTGTGTTAGTGTTGAAAAACCACTTTTCGCACTTGTGTTAGTGTTGAAAAACCACTTTTCGCACTTGTGTTGGTGCAGGAAACCACTTTTGCACTTGTATTAGTGTGGAAAAACCACTTTTTGCACTTGTGATAGTGTTGAAAAACCACTTTTCGCACTTGTGTTAGTGTTGAAAAAACACATTTCGCACTTGTGTTTGTGTTGAAAAACCACTTTTCGCACTTGTGTTGGTGCAGGAAACCACTTTTGCACTTGTATTAGTGTGGAAAAAACACTTTTTGCACTTGTGATAGTGTTGAAAAACCACTTTTCGCACTTGTGTTAGTGTTGAAAAACCACTTTTCGCACTTGTGTTCGTGTTGAAAAACCACTTTTCGCACTTGTGTTGGTGCAGGAAACTACTTTTGCACTTGTATTAGTGTGGAAAAACCACTTTTCGCACTTGTGTTAGTGTTGAAAAACCACTTTTCGCACTTGTGTTAGTGTTGAAAAACCACTTTTCGCACTTGTGTTGGTGCAGGAAACCACTTTTGCACGTGTATTAATGTGGAAAAACCACTTTTCGCACTTGTGTTAGTGTTGAAAAACCACTTTTCGCACTTGTGTTAGTGTTGAAAAACCACTTTTCCCAATTGTGTTAGTGTTGAAAAACCACTTTTCGCACTTGTGTTGGTGCAGGAAACCACTTTTGCACTTGTATTAGTGTGGAAAAAACACTTTTTGCACTTGTGATAGTGTTGAAAAATCGCTTTTCGCACTTGTGTTAGTGTTGAAAAACCACTTTTCGCACTTGTGTTAGTGTTGAAAAACCACTTTTCGCACTTGTGTTGGTGCAGGAAACCACTTTTGCACTTGTATTAGTGTGGAAAAAACACTATTCGCACTTGTGTTTGTGTTGAAAAACCACTTTTCGCACTTGTGTTAGTGTTGAAAAACCACTTTTCGCACTTGCGTTGGTGCAGGAAACCACTTTTGCACTTGTATTAGTGTGGAAAAAACACTTTTTGCACTTGTGATAGTGTTGAAAAACCACTTTTCGCACTTGTATTAGTGTGGAAAAAACACTTTTTGCACTTGTGATAGTGTTGAAAAACCACTTTTCGCACTTGTGTTAGTGTTGAAAAACCACTTTTCGCACTTGTGTTGGTGCAGGAAACCACTTTTGCACTTGTATTAGTGTGGAAAAACCACTTTTCGCACTTGTGTTAGTGTTGAAAAACCACTTTTCGCACTTGTGTTGGTGCAGGGAACCACTTTTGCACTTGTATTAGTGTGGAAAAACCACTTTTCGCACTTGTGTTAGTGTTGAAAAACCACTTTTCGCACTTGTGTTAGTGTTGAAAAACCACTTTTCGCACTTGTGTTGGTGCAGGAAACCACTTTTGCACTTGTATTAGTGTGGAAAAACCACTTTTCGCACTTGTGTTAGTGTTGAAAAACCAATTTTTGCACTTGTGTTAGTGTTGAAAAACCACTTTTCGCACTTGTGTTGGTGCAGGAAACCACTTTTGCACTTGTATTAGTGTGGAAAAACCACTTTTCGCACTTGTGTTAGTGTTGAAAAACCACTTTTCGCACTTGTGTTAGTGTTGAAAAACCACTTTTCGCACTTGTGTTAGTGTTGAAAAACCACTTTTCGCACTTGTGTTGGTGCAGGAAACCACTTTTGCACTTGTATTAGTGTGGAAAAAACACTTTTTGCACTTGTGATAGTGTTGAAAAACCACTTTTCGCACTTGTGTTAGTGTTGAAAAACCACTTTTCGCACTTGTGTTAGTGTTGAAAAACCACTTTTCGCACTTGTGTTGGTGCAGGAAACCACTTTTGCACTTGTATTAGTGTGGAAAAAACACTATTCGCACTTGTGTTTGTGTTGAAAAACAACTTTTCGCACTTGTGTTAGTGTTGAAAAACCACTTTTCGCACTTGTGTTGGTGAAGGAAACCACTTTTGCACTTGTATTAGTGTGGAAAAAACACTTTTTACACTTGTGATAGTGTTGAAAAACCACTTTTCGCACTTGTGTTAGTGTTGAAAAACCACTTTTCGCACTTGTGTTAGTGTTGAAAAACCACTTTTCGCACTTGTGTTGGTGCAGGAAACCACTTTTGCACTTGTATTAGTGTGGAAAAACCACTTTTTGCACTTGTGATAGTGTTGAAAAACCACTTTTCGCACTTGTGTTAGTGTTGAAAAACCACTTTTCGCACTTGTGTTGGTGCAGGAAATGACTTTTGCACTTGTATTAGTGTGGAAAAAACACTTTTTGCACTTGTGATAGTGTTGAAAAACCAGTTTTCGCACTTGTGTTGGTGCAGGAAATGACTTTTGCACTTGTATTAGTGTGGAAAAAACACTTTTTGCACTTGTGATAGTGTTGAAAAACCACTTTTCGCACTTGTGTTAGTGTTGAAAACCCACTTTTCACACTTGTGTTAGTGTTGAAAAACCACTTTTCGCACTTGTGTTGGTGCAGGAAACCACTTTTACACTTGTATTAGTGTGGAAAAAACACTTTTTGCACTTGTGATAGTGTTGAAAAACCACTTTTCGCACTTGTGTTAGTGTTGAAAAACCACTTTTCGCACTTGTGTTGGTGAAGGAAACCACTTTTGCACTTGTATTAGTGTGGAAAAACCACTTTTCGCACTTGTGATGGTGTTGAAGAACCACTTTTCGCACTTGTTTTAGTGTTGAAAAACCACTTTTCGCTCTTGTGTTAGTGTTGAAAAGCCACTTTTCGCACTTGTGTTAGTGTTGTAAAACCACTTTTCGCACTTGTGTTAGTGTTGAAAAACCACTTTTCGCACTTGTGTTGGTGCAGGAAACCACTTTTGCACTTGTATTAGTGTGGAAAAAACACTTTTTGCACTTGTGATAGTGTTGAAAAACCACTTTTCGCACTTGTGTTAGTGTTGAAAAACCACTTTTCGCACTTGTGTTAGTGTTGAAAAACCACTTTTCGCACTTGTGTTAGTGTTGAAAAACCACTTTTCGCACTTGTGTTAGTGTTGAAAAACCACTTTTCGCACTTGTGTTGGTGCAGGAAACCACTTTTGCACTTGTATTAGTGTGGAAAAAACACTTTTCGCACTTGTGTTAGTGTTGAAAACCCACTTTTCGCACTTGTATTAGTGTTGAAAAACCACTTTTCGCACTTGTGTTGGTGCAGGAAACCACTTTTGCACTTGTATTAGTGTGGCAAAACCACTTTTCGCACTTGTGTTAGTGTTGAAAAACCACTTTTCGCACTTGTGTTAGTGTTGAAAAACCACTTTTTGCACTTGTGTTGGTGCAGGAAACCACTTTTGCACTTGTATTAGTGTGGAAAAAACACTTTTTACACTTGTGATAGTGTTGAAAAACCACTTTTCGCACTTGTGTTAGTGTTGAAAAACCACTTTTCGCACTTGTTTTAGTGTTGAAAAACCACTTTTCGCACTTGTGTTGGTGCAGGAAACCACTTTTGCACTTGTATTAGTGTGGAAAAACCACTTTTTGCACTTGTGATAGTGTTGAAGAACCACTTTTCGCACTTGTGTTAGTGTTGAAAAACCACTTTTCGCACTTGTGTTGGTGCAGGAAACCACTTTTGCACTTGTATTAGTGTGGAAAAAACACTTTTTGCACTTGTGATAGTGTTGAAAAACCACTTTTCGCACTTGTGTTGGTGCAGGAAATGACTTTTGCACTTGTATTAGTGTGGAAAAAACACTTTTTGCACTTGTGATAGTGTTGAAAAACCACTTTTCGCACTTGTGTTAGTGTTGAAAACCCACTTTTCACACTTGTGTTAGTGTTGAAAAACCACTTTTCGCACTTGTGTTGGTGCAGGAAACCACTTTTACACTTGTATTAGTGTGGAAAAAACACTTTTTGCACTTGTGATAGTGTTGAAAAACCACTTTTCGCACTTGTGTTAGTGTTGAAAAACCACTTTTCGCACTTGTGTTGGTGAAGGAAACCACTTTTGCACTTGTATTAGTGTGGAAAAACCACTTTTCGCCCTTGTGATAGTGTTGAAGAACCACTTTTCGCACTTGTTTTAGTGTTGAAAAACCACTTTTCGCACTTGTGTTGGTGCAGGAAACCACTTTTGCAATTGTATTAGTGTGGAAAAAACACTTTTTGCACTTGTGATAGTGTTGAAAAACCACTTTTCGCACTTGTTTTAGTGTTGGAAAACCACTTTTCACACTTGTGTTAGTGTTGAAAAAACACTTTTCGCACTTGCGTTGGTGCAGGAAACCACTTTTGCACTTGTATTAGTGTGGAAAAAACACTTTTTGCACTTGTGATAGTGTTGAAAAACCACTTTTCGCACTTGTGTTAGTGTTGAAAAACCACTTTTCGCACTTGTGTTAGTGTTGAAAAACCACTTTTCGCACTTGTGTTGCTGCAGGAAACCACTTTTGCACTTGTATTAGTGTGGAAAAACACTATTCGCACTTGTGTTTGTGTTGAAAAACCACTTTTCGCACTTGTGTTAGTGTTGAAAAACCACTTTTCGCACTTGCGTTGGTGCAGGAAACCACTTTTGCACTTGTATTAGTGTGGAAAAAACACTTTTGCACTTGTGATAGTGTTGAAAAACCACTTTTCGCACTTGTGTTAGTGTTGAAAAACCACTTTTCGCACTTGTGTTGGTGAAGGAAACCACTTTTGCACTTGTATTAGTGTGGAAAAACCACTTTTCGCACTTGTGTTAGTGTTGAAAAACCACTTTTCGCACTTGTGTTGGTGCAGGAAACCACTTTTGCACTTGTATTAGTGTGGAAAAAACACTTTTTGCACTTGTGATAGTGTTGAAAAACCACTTTTCGCACTTGTGTTGGTGCAGGAAATGACTTTTGCACTTGTATTAGTGTGGAAAAAACACTATTCGCACTTGTGTTTGTGTTGAAAAACCACTTTTCGCACTTGTGTTAGTGTTGAAAAACCACTTTTCGCACTTGTGTTAGTGTTGAAAAACCACTTTTCCCAATTGTGTTAGTGTTGAAAAACCACTTTTCGCACTTGTGTTGGTGCAGGAAACCACTTTTGCACTTGTATTAGTGTGGAAAAAACACTTTTTGCACTTGTGATAGTGTTGAAAAACCACTTTTCGCACTTGTGTTAGTGTTGAAAAACCACTTTTCGCACTTGTGTTAGTGTTGAAAAACCACTTTTCGCACTTGTGTTGGTGCAGGAAACCACTTTTGCACTTGTATTAGTGTGGAAAAAACACTATTCGCACTTGTGTTTGTGTTGAAAAACCACTTTTCGCACTTGTGTTAGTGTTGAAAAACCACTTTTCGCACTTGCGTTGGTGCAGGAAACCACTTTTGCACTTGTATTAGTGTGGAAAAAACACTTTTTGCACTTGTGATAGTGTTGAAAAACCACTTTTCGCACTTGTATTAGTGTGGAAAAAACACTTTTTGCACTTGTGATAGTGTTGAAAAACCACTTTTCGCACTTGTGTTAGTGTTGAAAAACCACTTTTCGCACTTGTGTTGGTGCAGGAAACCACTTTTGCACTTGTATTAGTGTGGAAAAACCACTTTTCGCACTTGTGTTAGTGTTGAAAAACCACTTTTCGCACTTGTGTTGGTGCAGGGAACCACTTTTGCACTTGTATTAGTGTGGAAAAACCACTTTTCGCACTTGTGTTAGTGTTGAAAAACCACTTTTCGCACTTGTGTTAGTGTTGAAAAACCACTTTTCGCACTTGTGTTGGTGCAGGAAACCACTTTTGCACTTGTATTAGTGTGGAAAAACCACTTTTCGCACTTGTGTTAGTGTTGAAAAACCACTTTTTGCACTTGTGTTAGTGTTGAAAAACCACTTTTCGCACTTGTGTTGGTGCAGGAAACCACTTTTGCACTTGTATTAGTGTGGAAAAACCACTTTTCGCACTTGTGTTAGTGTTGAAAAACCACTTTTCGCACTTGTGTTAGTGTTGAAAAAACACTTTTCGCACTTGTGTTAGTGTTGAAAAACCACTTTTCGCACTTGTGTTGGTGCAGGAAACCACTTTTGCACTTGTATTAGTGTGGAAAAAACACTTTTTGCACTTGTGATAGTGTTGAAAAACCACTTTTCGCACTTGTGTTAGTGTTGAAAAACCACTTTTCGCACTTGTGTTAGTGTTGAAAAACCACTTTTCGCACTTGTGTTGGTGCAGGAAACCACTTTTGCACTTGTATTAGTGTGGAAAAAACACTATTCGCACTTGTGTTTGTGTTGAAAAACCACTTTTCGCACTTGTGTTAGTGTTGAAAAACCACTTTTCGCACTTGTGTTGTTGAAGGAAACCACTTTTGCACTTGTATTAGTGTGGAAAAAACACTTTTTACACTTGTGATAGTGTTGAAAAACCACTTTTCGCACTTGTGTTAGTGTTGAAAAACCACTTTTCGCACTTGTGTTAGTGTTGAAAAACCACTTTTCGCACTTGTGTTGGTGCAGGAAACCACTTTTGCACTTGTATTAGTGTGGAAAAACCACTTTTTGCACTTGTGATAGTGTTGAAAAACCACTTTTCGCACTTGTGTTAGTGTTGAAAAACCACTTTTCGCACTTGTGTTGGTGCAGGAAATGACTTTTGCACTTGTATTAGTGTGGAAAAAACACTTTTTGCACTTGTGATAGTGTTGAAAAACCACTTTTCGCACTTGTGTTGGTGCAGGAAATGACTTTTGCACTTGTATTAGTGTGGAAAAAACACTTTTTGCACTTGTGATAGTGTTGAAAAACCACTTTTCGCACTTGTGTTAGTGTTGAAAACCCACTTTTCACACTTGTGTTAGTGTTGAAAAACCACTTTTCGCACTTGTGTTGGTGCAGGAAACCACTTTTACACTTGTATTAGTGTGGAAAAAACACTTTTTGCACTTGTGATAGTGTTGAAAAACCACTTTTCGCACTTGTGTTAGTGTTGAAAAACCACTTTTCGCACTTGTGTTGGTGAAGGAAACCACTTTTGCACTTGTATTAGTGTGGAAAAACCACTTTTCGCACTTGTGATGGTGTTGAAGAACCACTTTTCGCACTTGTTTTAGTGTTGAAAAACCACTTTTCGCTCTTGTGTTAGTGTTGAAAAGCCACTTTTCGCACTTGTGTTAGTGTTGTAAAACCACTTTTCGCACTTGTGTTAGTGTTGAAAAACCACTTTTCGCACTTGTGTTGGTGCAGGAAACCACTTTTGCACTTGTATTAGTGTGGAAAAAAACACTTTTTGCACTTGTGATAGTGTTGAAAAACCACTTTTCGCACTTGTGTTAGTGTTGAAAAACCACTTTTCGCACTTGTGTTAGTGTTGAAAAACCACTTTTCGCACTTGTGTTAGTGTTGAAAAACCACTTTTCGCACTTGTGTTAGTGTTGAAAAACCACTTTTCGCACTTGTGTTGGTGCAGGAAACCACTTTTGCACTTGTATTAGTGTGGAAAAAACACTTTTCGCACTTGTGTTAGTGTTGAAAACCCACTTTTCGCACTTGTATTAGTGTTGAAAAACCACTTTTCGCACTTGCGTTGGTGCAGGAAACCACTTTTGCACTTGTATTAGTGTGGCAAAACCACTTTTCGCACTTGTGTTAGTGTTGAAAAACCACTTTTCGCACTTGTGTTAGTGTTGAAAAACCACTTTTTGCACTTGTGTTGGTGCAGGAAACCACTTTTGCACTTGTATTAGTGTGGAAAAAACACTTTTTACACTTGTGATAGTGTTGAAAAACCACTTTTCGCACTTGTGTTAGTGTTGAAAAACCACTTTTCGCACTTGTTTTAGTGTTGAAAAACCACTTTTCGCACTTGTGTTGGTGCAGGAAACCACTTTTGCACTTGTATTAGTGTGGAAAAACCACTTTTTGCACTTGTGATAGTGTTGAAGAACCACTTTTCGCACTTGTGTTAGTGTTGAAAAACCACTTTTCGCACTTGTGTTGGTGCAGGAAACCACTTTTGCACTTGTATTAGTGTGGAAAAAACACTTTTTGCACTTGTGATAGTGTTGAAAAACCACTTTTCGCACTTGTGTTGGTGCAGGAAATGACTTTTGCACTTGTATTAGTGTGGAAAAAACACTTTTTGCACTTGTGATAGTGTTGAAAAACCACTTTTCGCACTTGTGTTAGTGTTGAAAACCCACTTTTCACACTTGTGTTAGTGTTGAAAAACCACTTTTCGCACTTGTGTTGGTGCAGGAAACCACTTTTACACTTGTATTAGTGTGGAAAAAACACTTTTTGCACTTGTGATAGTGTTGAAAAACCACTTTTCGCACTTGTGTTAGTGTTGAAAAACCACTTTTCGCACTTGTGTTGGTGAAGGAAACCACTTTTGCACTTGTATTAGTGTGGAAAAACCACTTTTCGCCCTTGTGATAGTGTTGAAGAACCACTTTTCGCACTTGTTTTAGTGTTGAAAAACCACTTTTCGCACTTGTGTTGGTGCAGGAAACCACTTTTGCAATTGTATTAGTGTGGAAAAAACACTTTTTGCACTTGTGATAGTGTTGAAAAACCACTTTTCGCACTTGTTTTAGTGTTGGAAAACCACTTTTCACACTTGTGTTAGTGTTGAAAAAACACTTTTCGCACTTGCGTTGGTGCAGGAAACCACTTTTGCACTTGTATTAGTGTGGAAAAAACACTTTTTGCACTTGTGATAGTGTTGAAAAACCACTTTTCGCACTTGTGTTAGTGTTGAAAAACCACTTTTCGCACTTGTGTTAGTGTTGAAAAACCACTTTTCGCACTTGTGTTGGTGCAGGAAACCACTTTTGCACTTGTATTAGTGTGGAAAAACACTATTCGCACTTGTGTTTGTGTTGAAAAACCACTTTTCGCACTTGTGTTAGTGTTGAAAAACCACTTTTCGCACTTGCGTTGGTGCAGGAAACCACTTTTGCACTTGTATTAGTGTGGAAAAAACACTTTTTGCACTTGTGATAGTGTTGAAAAACCACTTTTCGCACTTGTGTTAGTGTTGAAAAACCACTTTTCGCACTTGTGTTGGTGAAGGAAACCACTTTTGCACTTGTATTAGTGTGGAAAAACCACTTTTCGCACTTGTGATAGTGTTGAAGAACCACTTTTCGCACTTGTGTTAGTGTTGAAAAACCACTTTTCGCACTTGTGTTGGTGCAGGAAACCACTTTTGCACTTGTATTAGTGTGGAAAAAACACTTTTTGCACTTGTGATAGTGTTGAAAAACCACTTTTCGCACTTGTGTTGGTGCAGGAAATGACTTTTGCACTTGTATTAGTGTGGAAAAAACACTTTTTGCACTTGTGATAGTGTTGAAAAACCACTTTTCGCACTTGTGTTAGTGTTGAAAAACCACTTTTCGCACTTGTGTTGGTGCAGGAAACCACTTTTGCACTTGTATTGGTGTGGAAAAAACACTTTTCACACTTGTGTTAGTGTTGAAAACCCACTTTTCGCACTTGTGTTAGTGTTGAAAAACCACTTTTCGCACTTGTGTTGGTGCATGAAACCACTTTTACACTTGTATTAGTGTGGAAAAAACACTTTTTGCACTTGTGATAGTGTTGAAAAACCACTTTTCGCACTTGTGTTAGTGTTGAAAAACCACTTTTCGCACTTGTGTTGGTGAAGGAAACCACTTTTGCACTTGTATTAGTGTGGAAAAAACACTTTTTGCACTTGTGATAGTGTTGAAAAACCACTTTTCGCACTTGTGTTATTGTTGAAAAACCACTTTTTGCACTTGTGTTAGTGTTGAAAAACCACTTTTCGCACTTGTGTTGGTGCAGGACACCACTTTTGCACTTGTATTAGTGTGGAAAAAACACTTTTTGCACTTGTGATAGTGTTGAAAAACCACTTTTCGCACTTGTGTTAGTGTTGAAAAACCACTTTTCGCACTTGTGTTAGTGTTGACAAACCACTTTTCTCACTTGTGTTGGTGCGGGAAATCACTTTTGCACTTGTATTAGTGTGGAAAAAACACTTTTTGCACTTGTGATAGTGTTGAAAAACCACTTTTCGCACTTGTGTTAGTGTTCAAAAACCACTTTTCGCACTTTTTTTTTTTTTTTTTTTTTTTTTTTGTATACAAGATCGAGGCTCGTGAAAGAGCGAAAATTAATCACACAGAAAGACAAACAGACACATAAAACAAATAACATCGGGAGCGGTAGACAAGATGGGGAGAGAGGGGGAAGGACACAAACACAACATTTGAGAGCAGGGACCGAGAGACATGGAGACATCGAGAGATCTGTGGGAGGGAGAGGGCTTTGGGGGGGAGGCATGTGAAGGGGGGAGGCATGTGAAGGGGGGAGGCATGTGAAGGGGGGGGGGTGGGAGAGGTATAAACATATGGACACTGCCAGGATTTCCAGGAAATAAGTTGGAATTTCAAACAAGGTGGATCTGGGGTGAATTAGTGGGGGTAGAAAAGATCAAGGTTATGGATGGGGGAAGATAAGGGATGGTGGTGAACAGCTGTTTTAAAGACCTGGAGGGAGGAGAGGGATTGAAGGGAGTGTGGGAGTTTGTTCCACAGGCGGGAGAAAAGAGGAATGAAAGAGTGAAGGTGAGCAGAGAGCCGAGATTTCGGCAGTTTAACCATCAGAGGGTTGCTGGCAGATCTTGTGCGACCTGTAGGAATATTTGCGGGACAGAGCACGGAGAGAGCTGGGGGAGCAAGGCCGGAGAGGAGTCGGTAGAAGACAGAAAGACCACCTACCTGCCTGCGGTGAGTGAGTGAAAGGCCCTCAGAGATAGCTTCATCGCGGGAGATTCCAATGATTTTGAAAGCTTTGGATTCAACAGCGTGAAGCCGAGCCAGGTGTGAGGCAGGAGCACCAGCCCATAGGGGAGAACAGTATTCCATTGAGCTGCGGATGAAAGCCTTGTATGTGGTGAGGAGCTCAGGTGTGCCGAGGAAGGACTTCGCACGACGGAGGATGCCCAGTCGGCGACTGGCTTTGGAGGCCAGCTTGGAAATGTGGTTTTCCCAAGAAAGATCATGGCAGATAGTGAGACCCAAAAGCTTGAGTGACAGAACTTCTTGGAGAGGATTGTTGAGAAAGTAGATGGGAGGGTTGTCCAGTCGATCTTTTCGGAGAGACATAGTAAGAGAGTGAGATTTGGCAGGATTGAAAGACATGTTCCACTTGTTTGACCAGTCTGTGATTTTGTCCAGGTCTTCAGAGAGTGAGGAGGCTGCAGACTGCCTATCTGAGGGAAGAGGAATGGAGCGGCAGAGAGTGGAGTCATCAGCAAAGAGATAGAGAGGATTTTCCAGAGAGTCAGAGAGATCATTGATAAAGACCAGAAAAAGCACAGGGCCCAGCACACTTCCTTGGGGAACTCCAGCCTGAACAGGAAGGGGAGATGAGAGAAATCCATTCAGGGCCACACGTTGACTACGACCAGAGAGGAAGTCCGCAAGCCATGCATGGAGATTTCCATGGATACCATAGGAGGAGAGTTTGGTGAGCAGAGCTGGGTGCCAGACCGTATCAAAGGCCCTTGATATGTCAAGGGAGACAGCTCTGATTTCCTGTTTGGCATTCAGGACCTCCATCCATTGTTGAGACAGCAGAAGCAGCATGTCCAGAGTAGAGTGACCTGGTCTGAAACCAAATTGATGATCAGAGATCAAGCCATTGGAGAAGAGGAAAGATTTCATATCCGAAGCAATGATGGATTCCATGACTTTGCTGATAATTGGGAGCAGGCTGATTGGTCTGTAGTTGCAAGGATCTGTTTTTGCACCTTTTTTGTGTAAAGCGGTAATGTTAGCTGATTTCCAGGATGCTGGCAGATGACCTTGAGCAAAAGATAGGGTGAAAAGAACAGAGAGAGGGTGAGATAGAGCGGCAGAGCATGATTTTAGGACCCGTGGGCTGATGCCGTCTGGTCCAGTTGCAGAATCAGAGTCGAGGTTTGACAAAAACTCCTCCACCTTGTCAGGAGAGAAGGACACAGAGTCCAGGAGCATTTGGGTTCGACTGGGAAAGGTGGGAACAGAGAGAGATGGGTTTGGGACTAAGGATTTCGAGGCGAACACAGAGTTGAGGCATTCGGCTTTGTCACGTGCGATGTCAACTGTGTGGCCATTTGAGGTAAGGGAGGGGATGGAGGGGGAACAAACACCAGAAACGGATTTGACCAGACGCCACCAGGATTTGGAGGAAGGAGACAGGTTTGAGAGTTCATTCTTGAGTGAGGAGAGATAGTGCTTCCTGGCACTCCTGAGGGTAGACACACACTTGTTCCGAGCTTGGTGGAAGGAATTGAGATTTCCTTCAGTTGGATTAGCCTTCCAAGAGGCAAAGGCAAGTTGTTTCAGGGCAACTGCCTCACCACAAGATTCAGTGTACCATGGACGGGAGGAAGGGTAAGACAATTGAAGGCGAGATGGGATAAATCTGTGCATGAGAGAGATTAGTTTGCTTTGGAAGAATTCCCAGGAAGAATTGATGTCAGAGGCAGTGGAGATGGGAGACCAATCCAGACGATTGATGGCTGCTTGAAGACCGTCCCAGTCGGCCTGAGTGAAATGCCAGACTCGTCGACGCTGAGGAGGCTCTCTGAGAATGGCCAGAGAGATGTCCACTTTGACAAGCACATGATCAGAAGAACCGATTGGAGCAGAAGAAGAGCAGCAGACATTAGCAGGGAAGTTTGTCATAACCAAGTCTAGAAGAGAAGATACTCCATTGGCTGAGATCCGGGTCGGGAAATTGACAGATTGTGTCAATCCCAGTGAGTCACAGAAGTCCTTTGCTGAGGTGCCATGACTAGTGAGAGAGGAACCCACACCCAACCAGGTGGCATGATGACAGTTGAAGTCACCACATATGAGGAAGAGAGAGTTGGGATGAGTGGATAGAAGTTGGTCCATGTTGTCAGACATTGAAATGTAGATGGAGTCATCACTGTTTGGGGGACGGTACAGAACACATATGAACAAAAGGTGGGAGCGGAGAGGAAGCCGTAACCAGAGGTACTCCTGCGGGTGAGGAGGAAAGAGAGCAGTGCAAGGAGAGTGAGGAAGAGAGTTTTTGACAAAGATAGCCACCCCACCACCAGGCCGAGGCTCAGGTCTATCATACCGGAGGAGGGAGTAACCAGGAAGAGATATTAAGGAATCAGAGACATCTTGAAGGAGGAAAGTCTCTGTTAAGCAGATCAAGTCTGGATTGTCAGAAGCAACCTGTATGGAGAGATCAGTCAGGTTTGAGCGAAGGCCCCGGATGTTTGAGGTCCATACCGTTAATGAAGAGAGAGGGGGAGCATCGGGTACAGGACAGGGGAGGGGAGGAGTAGGGTAAGATGAAGGATGAGAGGGGGAGGTAGGGAGAGCAGTTGATAGTGTTTCAGATGTTGCAGAAGAGTTCCAAGAAAGGGAAGGATGAGGAGGATGAAAGGTTTGCTGGTGAAGGGATGCGGCACAGTGAGGGGTTGTTTGAGGGGGGGCAGAGGAAAGTAGAAGGTTTGGGGGGGTGGAGGTATGAGATAGAAGGGAGACGAAGTGGGGAGGAGGCAGCTTGGAGGAGGAGGGTGGAGGAGAGAGAATTGGAGAGGAATGGTATGGGGGGAGAATTGAATGGGAGGGATTGGGGGGGAGTTTTGAAGGGGAGGAGTGAGGGGGGAGTTTAGGAGGGGAGGGGCAAGGGGGGAGTTTTGGAGGGAAGGGGAAAGGGGGGAGATCAGGAGTGGAGGGGCAAGGGGGGGGATTAGGAGGGGAGGGACAAAGGGGAAGTTTAGGAGGGGAAGGGCAAGGGGGGAGTTCAGGAGTGGAGGGGCAAGGGGGGAGTTTAAGAGTGGAGGGGCAAGGGGGAAGTTTCGGAGTGTAGGTGCAAGGGGGGGGGGGATTTGGATGGGAGGGGCAAGAGGGGAGTTTAGAAAGTGGATGATTAATGAAAGACGAACATTGATAACAAATTGGGTTTGTTGTGATTTTCAAGTTAGCAAGTTACTTTCAAGTTCAAGTTACTTGTGTTGGTGCAGGAAACCACTTTTGCACTTGTATTGGTGTGGAAAAAACACTTTTCACACTTTTGTTAGTGTTGAAAACCCACTTTTCGCACTTGTGTTAGTGTTGAAAAACCACTTTCCGCACTTGTGTTGGTGCAGGAAATCACTTTTGCACTTGTACTAGTGTGGAAAAAACACTTTTTGCACTTGTGATAGTGTTGAAAAACCACTTTTCGCACTTGTGTTAGTGTTGAAAAAGCACTTTTCGCACTTGTGTTGGTGCAGGAAACCACTTTTGCACTTGTATTGGTGTGGAAAAAACACTTTTCACACTTGTGTTAGTGTTGAAAACCCACTTTTCGCACTTGTGTTAGTGTTGAAAAACCACTTTTCGCACTTGTGTTGGTGCAGGAAACCACTTTTACACTTGTATTAGTGTGGAAAAAACACTTTTTGCACTTGTGATAGTGTTGAAAAACCACTTTTCGCACTTGTGTTAGTGTTGAAAAACCACTTTTCGCACTTGTGTTGGTGAAGGAAACCACTTTTGCACTTGTATTAGTGTGGAAAAACCACTTTTCGCACTTGTGATAGTGTTGAAGAACCACTTTTCGCACTTGTGTTAGTGTTGAAAAACCACTTTTCGCACTTGTGTTGGTGCAGGAAACCACTTTTGCACTTGTATTAGTGTGGAAAAACCACTTTTTGCACTTGTGATAGTGTTGAAGAACCACTTTTCGCACTTGTGTTAGTGTTGAAAAACCACTTTTCGCACTTGTGTTGGTGCAGGAAACCACTTTTGCACTTGTATTAGTGTGGAAAAAACACTTTTTGCACTTGTGATAGTGTTGAAAAACCACTTTTCGCACTTGTGTTGGTGCAGGAAATGACTTTTGCACTTGTATTAGTGTGGAAAAAACACTTTTTGCACTTGTGATAGTGTTGAAAAACCACTTTTCGCACTTGTGTTAGTGTTGAAAAACCACTTTTCGCACTTGTGTTGGTGCAGGAAACCACTTTTGCACTTGTATTGGTGTGGAAAAAACACTTTTCACACTTGTGTTAGTGTTGAAAACCCACTTTTCTCACTTGTGTTAGTGTTGAAAAACCACTTTTCGCACTTGTGTTGGTGCAGGAAACCACTTTTACACTTGTATTAGTGTGGAAAAAACACTTTTTGCACTTGTGATAGTGTTGAAAAACCACTTTTCGCACTTGTGTTAGTGTTGGAAAACCACTTTTCGCACTTGTGTTGGTGAAGGAAACCACTTTTGCACTTGTATTAGTGTGGAAAAACCACTTTTCGCACTTGTGATAGTGTTGAAGAACCACTTTTCGCACTTGTTTTAGTGTTGAAAAACCACTTTTCGCACTTGTGTTGGTGCAGGAAACCACTTTTGCAATTGTATTAGTGTGGAAAAAACACTTTTTGCACTTGTGATAGTGTTGAAAAACCACTTTTCGCACTTGTTTTAGTGTTGGAAAACCACTTTTCACACTTGTGTTAGTGTTGAAAAAACACTTTTCGCACTTGTGTTGGTGCAGGAAACCACTTTTGCACTTGTATTAGTGTGGAAAAAACACTTTTTGCACTTGTGATAGTGTTGAAAAACCACTTTTCGCACTTGTGTTAGTGTTGAAAAACCACTTTTCGCACTTGTGTTAGTGTTGAAAAACCACTTTTCGCACTTGTGTTGGTGCAGGAAACCACTTTTGCACTTGTATTAGTGTGGAAAAAACACTATTCGCACTTGTGTTTGTGTTGAAAAACCACTTTTCGCACTTGTGTTAGTGTTGAAAAACCACTTTTCGCACTTGCGTTGGTGCAGGAAACCACTTTTGCCCTTGTATTAGTGTGGAAAAAACACTTTTTGCACTTGTGATAGTGTTGAAAAACCACTTTTCGCACTTGTGTTAGTGTTGAAAAACCACTTTTCGCACTTGTGTTGGTGAAGGAAACCACTTTTGCACTTGGATTAGTGTGGAAAAACCACTTTTTGCACTTGTGATAGTGTTGAAAAACCACTTTTCGCACTTGTGTTATTGTTGAAAAACCACTTTTTGCACTTGTGTTAGTGTTGAAAAACCACTTTTCGCACTTGTGTTGGTGCAGGACACCACTTTTGCACTTGTATTAGTGTGGAAAAAACACTTTTTGCACTTGTGATAGTGTTGAAAACCACTTTTCGCACTTGTGTTAGTGTTGAAAAACCACTTTTACACTTGTATTAGTGTTCAAAAACCACTTTTCGCACTTGTGTTGGTGCAAGAAACCACTTTTGCACTTGTATTGGTGTGGAAAAACACTTTTCACACTTTTGTTAGTGTTGAAAACCCACTTATCGCACTTGTGTTAGTGTTGAAAAACCACTTTTTGCACTTGTGTTGGTGCAGGAAACCACTTTTACACTTGTATTAGTGTGGAAAAAACACTTTTTGCACTTGTGATAGTGTTGAAAAACCACTTTTCGCACTTGTGTTAGTGTTGAAAAACCACTTTTCGCACTTGTGTTGGTGCAGGAAATCACTTTTGCACTTGTACTAGTGTGGAAAAAACACTTTTTGCACTTGTGATAGTGTTGAAAAACCACTTTTCGCACTTGTGTTAGTGTTGAAAAACCACTTTTCGCACTTGTGTTGGTGCAGGAAACCACTTTTGCACTTGTATTGGTGTGGAAAAAACACTTTTCACACTTGTGTTAGTGTTGAAAACCCACTTTTCGCACTTGTGTTAGTGTTGAAAAACCACTTTTCGCACTTGTGTTGGTGCAGGAAACCACTTTTACACTTGTATTAGTGTGGAAAAAAAACACTTTTTGCACTTGTGATAGTGTTGAAAAACCACTTTTCGCACTTGTGTTAGTGTTGAAAAACCACTTTTCGCACTTGTGTTGGTGAAGGAAACCACTTTTGCACTTGTATTAGTGTGGAAAAACCACTTTTCGCACTTGTGATAGTGTTGAAGAACCACTTTTCGCACTTGTGTTAGTGTTGAAAAACCACTTTTCGCACTTGTGTTGGTGCAGGAAACCACTTTTGCACTTGTATTAGTGTGGAAAAAACACTTTTTGCACTTGTGATAGTGTTGAAAAACCACTTTTCGCACTTGTGTTGGTGCAGGAAATGACTTTTGCACTTGTATTAGTGTGGAAAAAACACTTTTTGCACTTGTGATAGTGTTGAAAAACCACTTTTCGCACTTGTGTTAGTGTTGAAAAACCACTTTTCGCACTTGTGTTTGTGCAGGAAACCACTTTTGCACTTGTATTGGTGTGGAAAAAACACTTTTCACACTTGTGTTAGTGTTGAAAACCCACTTTTCGCACTTGTGTTAGTGTTGAAAAACCACTTTTCGCACTTGTGTTGGTGCAGGAAACCACTTTTACACTTGTATTAGTGTGGAAAAAACACTTTTTGCACTTGTGATAGTGTTGAAAAACCACTTTTCGCACTTGTGTTAGTGTTGAAAAACCACTTTTCGCACTTGTGTTGGTGAAGGAAACCACTTTTGCACTTGTATTAGTGTGGAAAAACCACTTTTCGCACTTGTGATAGTGTTGAAGAACCACTTTTCGCACTTGTTTTAGTGTTGAAAAACCACTTTTCGCACTTGTGTTGGTGCAGGAAACCACTTTTGCACTTGTATTAGTGTGGAAAAAACACTTTTTGCACTTGTGATAGTGTTGAAAAACCACTTTTCGCACTTGTGTTAGTGTTGAAAAAACACATTTCGCACTTGTGTTTGTGTTGAAAAACCACGTTTCGCACTTGTGTTGGTGCAGGAAACCACTTTTGCACTTGTATTAGTGTGGAAAAAACACTTTTTGCACTTGTGATAGTGTTGAAAAACCACTTTTCGCACTTGTGTTAGTGTTGAAAAACCACTTTTCGCACTTGTGTTCGTGTTGAAAAACCACTTTTCGCACTTGTGTTGGTGCAGGAAACTACTTTTGCACTTGTATTAGTGTGGAAAAACCACTTTTCGCACTTGTGTTAATGTTGAAAAACCCCTTTTCGCACTTGTGTTAATGTTGAAAAACCACTTTTCGCACTTGTGTTGGTGCAGGAAACCACTTTTGCACTTGTATTAGTGTGGAAAAAACACTTTTTGCACTTGTGATAGTGTTGAAAAACCACTTTTCGCACTTGTGTTAGTGTTGAAAAACCACTTTTCGCACTTGTGTTGGTGCAGGAAACCACTTTTGCACTTGTATTAGTGTGGAAAAACCACTTTTCACACTTGTGTTAGTGTTGAAAAACCACTTTTCGCACTTGTATTAGTGTGGAAAAAACACTTTTTGCACTTGTGATAGTGTTGAAAAACCACTTTTCGCACTTGTGTTAGTGTTGAAAAACCACTTTTCGCACTTGTGTTGGTGCAGGAAACCACTTTTGCACTTGTATTAGTGTGGAAAAACCACTTTTCGCACTTGTGTTAGTGTTGAAAAACCACTTTTCGCACTTGTGTTGGTGCAGGGAACCACTTTTGCACTTGTATTAGTGTGGAAAAACCACTTTTCGCACTTGTGTTAGTGTTGAAAAACCACTTTTCGCACTTGTGTTAGTGTTGAAAAACCACTTTTCGCACTTGTGTTGGTGCAGGAAACCACTTTTGCCCTTGTATTAGTGTGGAAAAACCACTTTTCGCACTTGTGTTAGTGTTGAAAAACCACTTTTTGCACTTGTGTTAGTGTTGAAAAACCACTTTTCACACTTGTGTTGGTGCAGGAAACCACTTTTGCACTTGTATTAGTGTGGAAAAACCACTTTTCGCACTTGTGTTAGTGTTGAAAAACCACTTTTCGCACTTGTGTTAGTGTTGAAAAACCACTTTTCGCACTTGTGTTAGTGTTGAAAAACCACTTTTCGCACTTGTGTTGGTGCAGGAAACCACTTTTGCACTTGTATTAGTGTGGAAAAAACACTTTTTGCACTTGTGATAGTGTTGAAAAACCACTTTTCGCACTTGTGTTAGTGTTGAAAAACCACTTTTCGCACTCGTGTTAGTGTTGAAAAACCACTTTTCGCACTTGTGTTGGTGCAGGAAACCACTTTTGCACTTGTATTAGTGTGGAAAAAACACTATTCGCACTTGTGTTTGTGTTGAAAAACCACTTTTCGCACTTGTGTTAGTGTTGAAAAACCACTTTTCGCACTTGCGTTGGTGCAGGAAACCACTTTTGCACTTGTATTAGTGTGGAAAAAACACTTTTTGCACTTGTGATAGTGTTGAAAAACCACTTTTCGCACTTGTGTTAGTGTTGAAAAACCACTTTTCGCACTTGTGTTGGTGAAGGAAACCACTTTTGCACTTGTATTAGTGTGGAAAAACCACTTTTTGCACTTGTGATAGTGTTGAAAAACCACTTTTCGCACTTGTGTTATTGTTGAAAAACCACTTTTTGCACTTGTGTTAGTGTTGAAAAACCACTTTTCGCACTTGTGTTGGTGCAGGACACCACTTTTGCACTTGTATTCGTGTGGAAAAAACACTTTTTGCAC